>NC_080775.1:29821015-30126848 GCF_020826845.1 Diceros bicornis minor
AGTATGCTCTTCAACATCGGACTTAGCAACATCTTTTCAAACACCATGTCTGACCGGGCAAGAGAAACAATAGAAAAAATAAACAAATGGGACTACATCAAACTAAAAAGCTTCTGCTCAGCAAAGGAAACCAGCAACAAAACGAAAAGACAGGCTAACAATTGGGAGAAGATATTTGCAAACCATACATCTGACAAGGGGTTAATCTCCAAAATATATAAAGAACTCATGCATCTCAACAACAAAAAAACTACCAACCCAATTACAAAATGGGCAAAAGACCTGAACAGACATTTCTCCAAAGCAGATATACAGATTGCCAACAGACACATGAAAAGATGTTCAAAATCACTAACTATCAGGGAAATGCAAATCAAAACTACAATGAGATATCACCTCATGCCCGTCAGAATGGCTATAATTAACAAGACAGGAAACAACATGTGTTGGAGAGGATGTGGAGAGAAGGGAACTCTCATACACTGCTAGTGGGAGTGCAAACTGGTGCAGCCACTATGGAAAACAGTATGGAGATTCCTCAAAAAATCAAGGATAGAACTACCATATGATCCAGCTATTCCACTGCTGAGTATTTATCCAAAGAACTTGAAAACACCAATTTGTAAAGGTACATGCACCCCTGTGTTCATTGCAGCGTTATTCACAATAGCCAAGACTTGGAAGCAACCTAAGTGCCCATCAAGGGACGAATGGATAAAGAAGATGTGGTATATAGACACAATGGAATACTACTCAGCCATAAGAAACGATGAAATCCAGGCATTTGTGACAACATGGATGGACATTGAGGGTATAATGCAAAGTGAAATAAGTCAGAGGGAGAAGGTCAAATACTGTATGATTTCCTTCATCAAGTAGTAGATAACAACAACAATAAACAAACACATAGGGACAGAGATTGGATTGGTGGTTACCAGAGGGGAAGGGGGGAGGGAGGAGGGTAAAAGGGATAATTCGGTACATGTGTGTGGTGATGGGTTGTAATTAGTATTTTGTTTGGTGGTGAACATGATGTAATCTATGCAGAAATAGAAGTATAATGATGTACACCTGAAATTTTTACAATGTTATAAACTAATGTTACTGCAATAAACAAAAACTTTTTTAAAAAAACAACAACAACAACAAAAAGAGGTTAAAACTGGAATGAGATAGTATTTTACCAGTTATCTGAAATCATAAACATTTTTCTGACCTTTGAGAATTTATTTGCATATAAACTGTACAACATGTGGGGTAAGAGAGTGTTGATATTGTTCAATTTCTTTTTATTTTTCAGCACTTTGTAATAGATGTGGCTATTTACAATTAATAAATATCATAATGTGGAGAGACCCAAGTTTCAAAAAAAAATAAAAAATAAAAAAATAAATAAAAGCGATTATAAAAGCTAGTATTATTGTAACAATGATTTGTAAATGTACTTGTTTTCTACATGATTTAAGAGACTAATAAATTTAAAGAGAAAAACAATTATTAGTATAAAAGCTAGTATCACTGTAATTTTGGTTCGTAACTACAAATCTTGTTTTCTCCATAATTTTGGAAAGTAATGCATTTAAAAGAATTATTAGTTTATCTCTTTAGGCATACAATGTATAAAGATGTAATTTTGTGACACCAATAACAGAAAGAGGTGGAGACAGAGCTGTAAAGGAGCAGTTTTTGTATGTTATTGAAGTTAAGCAGGTATAAATTCACATTAGAGTGTTATAACTTTAAAATGTTAAATTTAATCCCCATGGTTACCACAAAGAAAATAGCTGTAGAATATACACAAAACAAAATGAGAAAGGAATTTAAACATTTCACTACAAAAAAATCAATTAAACACACAAGAAAAGAATTCAGGAAATGAGAGGCAAACAAGCTATAAGGAATATAGAAAACAAATAGCACAATGGCAGAAGTAAGCCCCTCCTTATCAGTAATTACTTTAAATGTAAATGGATTAAACTCTTAAATCAAAAGACAGAGATTGGCAGAATGTATAAAAACACATGATCCAACTATGTGCTGTCTACAAGAGAATCACTTGAGATCTAAAGACACAAATTGGTTGAAAGTGAAAGGATGAAAAAAGATATTCCATGTGAATAGTAACTCAAAGAGAGCATGAGGGGCTATAGTAATATCAGACAAAATAGACTTTAAATCAAAAAGGTTGACAAGAGACAAAGACAGACATTATATAAAATAAAAGGCTTGCTACAGCAAGATGATATCACAATTACAAACATTTACATATCTAATGACAGACCATCAAAATATATGAAGCAAAAACTGACAGAATTGAAGGGAGAAATAGACATTTCTACAATAAAAGTTGGAGAGTTCAATACCCCACTCACAATAATGGGTAGAACAACCAGAGAGAAGATAAATAAGGAAATAGAAGACTTAAACAATGTGATAAACCAATTAGATCTAACAGACATATGCAGAACACTCTACCCAACAACAACACATGCTTCTCAAGTGTACATGGGAAAATTTCCAGGATAAACCATATGTTAAGCCACAGATTGTCTCAATAGATTTTAAAATATAGATATCATACAAAGTATCTTCTCTGACCACAACAGGATGAATTTAAAAACCAAGAACAAAAAGAAGACTGGAAATTTCACAAATCTGTGGAAATCAAACAACACATTCTTAAACAACCAATAGATCAAAGATGAAATCACAAGAGAAATTAGAAAATACTTAGAGATGAATAAAAATGAAAATACAACATACCAAAACTTACAGGATGCAGTGAAAGTGGTGCTAAAAGGGAAATTTATAGCTATAAACACTTACATTAAAAAACAAGAAAGATCTCAAATCAGTAATCTAACTTTACAACTTTTAAGAAACTAGAAAAATAAGAACAAACTAAATTCAAAGCTAGCAGAAGGAAGGAAATAATAAAGATTAGAGCAGAGATAAATAAAATAGAGGATAGAAGAACAATAGAGAAAAATCAATGAAATCAAAAGTTGGTTCTTCGAAAGATCAACAAAAACCATTATTAGCTAGATGAACTAAGAAGAGAAGAGAGACAACTCAAATTGCTAAAATCAGAATTGAAAGTGAGGACATTGCTACCAATTCTACAGAAATAAAAAGGATTATAAAAGAGTACTATGAACAATTGTACACCAACAAATTGGATAATCTAGATGAAGTCGACAAATTCCTAGAAACTCAAAACCTACCAAGACTAAGTCACAGAGAAATAGAAAATCTGAATAGACTATAACTGGTAAGGAGATTGAATCAATAATCACAAATCTCCCAACAAAGAAAAGTCCTCAACCTAATGGCTTCACTAGTGAATTTGACCAAACATTTAAAGAATAGCTAATACCAATTCTTCTCAAATTTTTCCAAAAATTTGAAGAGGAGAGAATACTTCCTCACTCATTCTATGAGGCCAGTATAACTCTGATACCAAAGCCAGACAAAGACTCTACAAGAAAAGAAAACTACAAACCAATATCCCTATGAACATTCATGCAAAAATCCTCAACAAAATACTAGCAAACAGAATTCAGCAGCATTTTAAAAGTATTATACACCATGACCAAGTAGGATTTATTCCTGAAATGCAAGGATAGTTCAACATACAAAAATTGATCAATGTAAGATGCCACATCAACAAAATGAAGGAAGAAACCACATGATCATTTCAATTGATGTACAAAAAGCATTCAACAAAATGCAACACCCTTTCATAACAAAAACAACAAACTAGGAATAGAAGGAAACTATCTCAACATAATAAAAGCCGTATACGAAAAATCCACAGTAAACATCCTACTCAATGATGAAAGAGTGAAAGCTTTTCCTCTAGGATAAGGGACAAGGCAAGGGTGCCCACTTTCACCACTTCTATTCAACATAGTTCTGCAAGTTCTAGCCAAAGCAATTAGGCAAGAAAAAGAAATAAAAGGCATCCACACTGGAAAGGAAGAAGTAAAATTATCTCTGTTTGAAGATGATATGATCTTATATGTAGAAAACCCTAAATATTCCACAAAAAATGTTAGATTAGTTAGAGCTAATAAATGAATTCAGCAAGGTAACATGATATGATGTCAACACACAAAAATCAGTTGCATTTCTATACATGAACAATGACCAATCTGGAAAGGAAATTACAAAAACAATTCCATTTACAATAACATTAAAAAGAATAAAATACTTAGAGATTAACTTAACCAAGGAGGTGAAAGACTTGTACAATGAAAACTATAAAACATTACTGAAAGAAATTAAAGAAGATATAAGTAAATGGAAACACATTCCATGTTAATAGATTGGAAGACTTAACATTGTTAAAATGTCCATACTACCCAAAGCAATCTACAGATTCAATGCAACCCCTATCAAAACACCAATGACATTTTTTGCAAAAATAGAAAAACCCAATCTAAAATTCATATGGAATCTCAAAGAACCCAAATAGCCAAAACAATCTTCAAAAAGAACAAAACTGGAGGACTCACACTTCCTGATTTCAAAACTTACTACAAAGCTACAGTAATCAAAACAGTGTGGCTTGGCATACCCAGATATATAGACCAATGGAATAGAATAGACAGCTTAGAAATAAACCTTTGCATATATGGTCAAATGATTTTTGACAAGGGTGCCAAGACCTTTCAGTGGGGCAAATGACAGTCTTTTCAACAAATGATGCTGGGAAAGCTGGATAACCCCATGCAAAAGAATGAAATTGGACCCTTACCTAACACCATATATAAAAATTAACTCAAAGTGGATCAAGGACCTAACTGTGAGACCTAAAACAATAAAAATCTCAGGAAAAAACATAGATAAAAGCTTCATGACATTAGATTTGCCAATGATTTCTTGGATATGATGCCAAAAGTAACAAAAGAAAAAATAGACAAATTAGACTTCATGAAAATTTTAAAATTTTGTACATTAAAAGATAGTATTGACAGAGTAAAAAGGCAACCCACAGAATGGGAAAAAATATTTGTAAATCATATATTTGATAATATCCAGGGATTAATATCCAGAACATGTAGAGAACTCCTAAAACTCAACAATAAAAAACCCAAACAGCCCAATTCAAAAATGGGCAAAGGACTTGAATAAACATTTCTCCAAAGAAGATATATTAATGGCCAATAAGCACATGAAAAGATGACCAACATATTCATCATTAGGGAAATGCAAAATTATAATGACATACCACCTCACACCCATTAGGATGGCTATTTTAAAAAAGAATACAAATCGAAGAGATAGTTCTACACCCATGTTTTCTAGCAGCATTATTCACAATAGTTAAAACATGGAAGCAACCCAAGTGTCCAATGACAGATGAGTGGGTAAGCAAAATGTGACATATACATACAATGGAATATTATTCAGCCTTCAAAAGGAGAGAAATTCTGCAATATGCTACATCATGGATGAAACTTGACGACATTATCCTAAGTGAAACAAGCCAGTCACGAAAAGACAAATAGTGTATGATTCCACTTATGTGAGGTACTTAGAGTAGTCAAAATCATAAAGACAGAAAGTACAATGGTGGCTGCCAGGGACTGGGGGGAGGGAAGAATGAGAAGTTGTTCAATGGGTATAGACTTTCAGTTTTATAAGATGAAAAGAGTTATGGGGAGGGATGGTGGTGATGGTTGCACAACAGTGAATGTATTTAATACCACTGAACTGTACATTTAAAAATGGATAAGATGGTAAATTTTATGTGTATTTTACATAAACATTACATTACGCCTGAGTGATAGGAGTGTCTTTTGCTATTCATAACAAGCCCCTTTCAGACCATATCTGTGTTTATGCTAACAAGGTGATTTACGTTGGATCTTTAGATAGTTTCAAGGGAGGGGCTGGTCATGCCAGAAAGACCATATGCAAGATTAGAGGGTTAGAGCTTTCAGCCCCACCTCCTGACCTCCAGGAAGAGGAGTAGTCTGGAAATTGAGTTCAGTCACCAATGGCCAATGATGTAATCAATTATACCTATGTAATGAAGCCTCGTTGAAAACACTTGAATAACGAGGCTTGGGGAACCTCTAGTTTGGTGAACATATGGACGTGCTGGGAGAGTAGCATGCCTGGAGGAGGCGTGGAAGCTCTGCACGCCACCCCCATCCCCCATACCTTGCCTCATGCCTCTCTCCCATTTGGCTGTTCCTGAGTTGTATCCTTTGTAATAGATTGTATTTTTTTTGTAAAAATACAATTTATAATTGTAAGTAAGAACTATTTGAGTTCCCTGAAGCATTCTAGTGAATCTAGTGAATTTTGAACCTGAGTGAGGAGTGTGGAAAACCCTGACTTTATAGCCAGCTAGGCAGAAGTGCAAATAACCTGGGATCCTCATTTGGAGCTGATGTCTTAAATGGGGGCAGTCTTGTGGGACTGAGCCCTTAACTTGGGGGTCTGTGCTAACTCTGGATAGTTAGTGTCAGAATTGTATTGAATTGTAGGACACCTACTTAGTTTCAAAGAATCAGAGAATTAGTTGTTGTTGGAATGAAACAACAATCCCATAACTATTCCTATTTTAAAGATAAGGAAACTGGAACAAAGAGATGTTAAGTGATTTTCCCAAGTTAGAGGACAGCTGGGATTTTAGCCCAGGCTGCCTGACTCCAGAATCATGCTTATAACCTTTAACAGCTGCCCTATATCTTAAGTTCTAACCATAAATGAAGTGCTCCCAATTTTCCATAGGCAATTACATACTTTCCTACTTCCGTGTTCTTGCTTATGCTACTCCTCTTATCTAGAGGACTCTTCTCTCCCATCTCCATGTTCTAATACTGCATCAAGGTCAAGCTCCCATGCCAGCTGCTGCACAACATCTCCCCTAATTCCTTGCTGCAGCGATGGGAATACACCTCCTATACCTGTAATGGCAGGGATGGAATTGACCTATGGCTTCGCTCTGGATTTCACTATATTTGTGCAGAGGCCACATTGCCCATGGTAACCGAGTGTGATAGGAACACTAAGGCAGGCTTTATCTTAGGAGGCTCAGGACAACTTGGATGCTGGCTCTGGCTCGAGGACTCCCAATGGCCTGGCTGAATCTTCCTTGTGCTGTACACACTTCTACCCAACCCTCTTTCCCTCTTTCCTTCACTCGGGGTCGGCCTTGCATGGTGGCTTGATGGCTCTTCCCAGGTTTTCTCAGCTTTGTCCCCATTTTCTCATAGCTGGTACCTCCTGATCAAATCCTTACACATTTAGTCCTGTCTTGGAATCTGCTTCTTGAAGGACCCAAACTGACACATTCCCTGCGATGAAATAATATTTTCCATCTCCTGAAGCTCTGTAGCATCTTATCAGTACCTCTCTCATGGAACACAACATAGTCTACCTTGGACTACCATTACTGTCTTACTTCCTCTACTAGAAATAAGCTTATCTCAAGCCTCTAAGTCTAAGTCATTTTTTTATCCTTTTCTACATTGAGTAGATGGTCAACAAATATTTGTTGACTAAGTGGATAAATAAATAAGGATGTAAGAACAGGGAACACAGTATAGCAGGGAAACATTTCTCAAAGTGTGTTCTCTAGGATGTTAATAGTGTTATTTGGGGGAAAAAAAAAGAATACCAAGGTCAAATGAGTTTAGGAACTGCTAAGCTGAATAAAAATTGACAAATATCTTTACTGTATGACTTCTCAGAGCATTTAAGGTGCTACTTTTGCTTTGTGACTCTCCAGGAAGCACAGTCCTTATATGATCATAGGATTGGTGTTCTGAGGAACCCAGTTTGAGAAACATAATTAGGAAGACTAAGTAAAGCTTCCAGGAGGCATGGTGCATCTGAGCTGATTCTGTAGGAATTGCAAGGATTTCAGTAGGCCAAGATGGAAGAAAGAAAAAGGACTTTCCAGGCAGCATTTCATAAACTACAGAGGCAGGAAGGTACAAGGTGCGTCAGGGAAGAATATGTAGACCCTTTATCTAAAGTTTCCCGTAAAAGCCTGAAGGATGGTGAGCCCAGGAAGGAAGGTCAGGAGGAACTATATTTCAAACTCTGATTTTGGCCTTTATCATATGATGCTATGAAGGTTTCTGCACCAGGAAATAATGGAATAAATGGTGACAAAGGGAATCACTAGTTTTAATTAGAAAGGCATGCTGCATGTGTAATGGTTTGCTGAGAAGAATTCCATATGCTGCAAAACCAAATGAAGCAATCTCAGGTTTTATAACCAAAGCAATTTGTTTATCACATTACTAAATCCATAGTCATAATAAGGTTTCTGTCATGCTTAATGTTCTAGTTTGCAATAAGTGTCATGGGAAAAAAATCTATTAAAACCCTATTAGGATGAATAAATTATTTTGCATCAACTTCTTTGGAATGGAAGCTGTAAATCACATCCTTTCCATTTCTTAGCTTGCTTTTGGCTCAGATTTGTAGACCCCACTCACATATTGGGGGAAGCTGAAGTTTGTATTCTTTAAGCAAACCTGAAGCTTATTCACTTCAAGAGGTATTTAGTGCTTGGGGATCTTATCTTCCAACCAGAAAGCTGGTATATGGCCGATGCAGACAGAAGTGCCGACGCGAGCACACCACTTCCTCAAGAGGTCAAGTGCAACATCATTGTGCATTGTGCTGGGTTTGCGCTCTTAGGGAGGGCTGGTCGTTGCAGATTTGAAAATTTCCTAATCAGCACCTTTCACTCAAATTAAATGAAAAGCAAATACTATTTTATAAGTTGAAAATATATTAATCTTCAATAGTGAATGATGGGAAAGTTGAACAAATTTTACTCCAGATCTAACATATTCCCTTGGATTATATCATCCCAAAGGATCTTTTTTTCCCCTCGTGATGAGGACTTTTAAGATTTAGTCTTAGCAACTTTCAAACATGCAATACAGTATTGTTAACTCTAATCATCACGCTGTACATTACATCCTCATGACTTACTTATCTTATGACTAGAAGTATGTACCTTTTGACCCCCTTCACCCAAAGAATGATTTTAAATTTAAATTATTTTTCATCTTAAACTGCAACATTACTGAGTTTTAATTATTTCAAATCAATGTAGGAACAATTTCAAACTCTTCCAAAGACAATATTTGTGATGGCACGTGTAGTGAGTGAGAGAGGAGTGTTTCCTGAGGGTATGTTCAGTCTTTGCAGTTATTCTTCTCAGGATACAAGTAAGATTTATAAATTTCAATTTGTCTTTTGGCTTTTTCCAACTTTAATGCATACCCCTATTTATAACCTAGGACTTTTTCTCAAGACTTCTCTGTCTAAACATACAACCAACGCCACTGTTTCAGACTTGACTACAGAAATGCCTGAATGTATTTGTTTAGTCTTTCTCATCACTCAGTCACACTGGGTCCCTGCCCCAGGAGCTTTGTTCATTCTGTTCCCTCTATATGAAATGCTATTCCTTCTCCTTCTCACCAGATTAACTCCTATCACTTACTCAGAGAAACCTTCCTTGACAGTCATATCTGAATCAGTGCTTCTTGTATCTCCTCTCATAGCCTTTCCTCACTCTTTATAACTCACCACAGTTGTAGTTTTCCTGTTTATGTGATTATTTGATAGTAGCCTTAGTAACCTCCCTAAGATAAGGGATCTGGTGTATCTTTTCTATCATATAGTACATGAAATTACATTTAATGTGTCTACTTTAAACCCTTTAATATGACTCCCAAGAAATTGTCTGGTTTGGAAAAGTCCCAGAGAAAACTGAAAAGAGAACAAGAACTAGCAAAAAAGTGGGAAAGCTTTTGCTGATTTTTAAAGAACATTGGATCTGCTTTGGGCAGTAGAAACAAATTAGAAGATGAATCTATCTAGTCAGGTAGACATATCTGGCACAACTGTTCAAGAAAAAAAAAGATGATGTGAATGAAATAAATGCTGAATTAAGGGAGGATTAACTATGACACAACAGAGATATAGCAATCATAAAAATATTAAGAACTCAGCCTTAATAAATGTAAAAAATCTAGACAAAATGAATAAATTCCTGGAAAAATATAAAATACAACAAAATAGCACAAGAAGAAAGAAAAGACCAACAATTATTAGGTAAATTAAATTAAAGGTTCTCAAAAGTACTTAGACCCAAAGGGTATTGCTATGGGCTGAATGTCTGTGTCCCTCCCACATTCGTATGTTGAAGCCTAATCCCCAGTGCAATGGTATTTGGAGGCGGGCCTTCAGGAGGTGCTGAGTTCATGACGGTGGAGCCTCATGAATGGGATTAACACCCTTTACAAAAGACCTTACAGAGCTCTCTCACTCTCTTTCTGCCCTGCGAGGACACAGCAAGAAAATGGCTTCTATCAACCAGGAAGCAGACCCTCACAAGACAGTGAATCTGCTGGCACCTTGATCTTAGACTTCCCAGCCTCCAGAATGGTGAGAAATAAATGTTTGTTGTCTACACCACCCTATCTATGGTATTTTTGTTACACCAGCCTTGAACTGACTAATACAGGTATTATGGGTGCATTCTACCAAACTTTCAGGGAATAGATAGTCCCTTTTGTGCTTGATTTTGACATTGGGTAAGGAGAGCACAAGGAAAATAACAGTTCTTTCTGCTTATGAACCCTAAACAAAATATTAGCTAACCAAATCCAATGGGTGTTGATAACGCAGTAGCATCAAGAAAAGTTTATCTGGAAATTCAAGCACGAGTTAGCATCAAAAAAGCAATTGCATTAAGGGCTAAGGTACTAAGGACTAAAGGCTAAAAATCATATTAGTATGATAACACATGCAGAAAAGTATTATATAACATTCAACATCAATTGATGATTTTTATTTTTTTAAAAACCTCAAAAAGCTAAGAATATAAGAGTACTGTCTTATTTTGATAAATCTAAGTACGAAGAAAACCAACATACTTAGTCAACAAAAACACCAACTTAAAATGAAAGATTGGAAATGCCTACCATCATCATTACTACTTAATACAAATCTGGAGGTACTGCCAATCACTATGAGACAAGAAAAGGAAATAAGAGCTAAAAGAATTCAAAGAGAAGAGATAAAATTGTCTTTATTTGCAGATTTGATAATCTACATAGAAAACCCAACAGGACCATTAGATGAATCATTATAATAAGACAGTTCATCAATATTGCAAGGTAAAATAACTCAGAAAAATTAGTATCATCGTTCTTTACCTATGATAGCCAACTTAGAAATAAAATAGAAAATAAGATGCCATTGACAATAGTTACAAAGGCTATAATGTACCTAGGAATTAATCTAATAAATAATGTAAAAAAATTATTAATTGATACAAAAGAAAATCCAAGTAAATAGTGAGATATACCATGTTCATGGATGGATGACTTAACAGCATAAAGTCAATTATTCTCTAATTAATCTATAAATTGAATGCAATGCCTAACAAAATTCTAGCTGGATTATTTGAGGGGTTCAGAGACCATACTATAAAATGTTTATGGAAAAACTAAAACGCATAAGTAGGAAAGTCAATTTTGAACAGAAGAGCAAAGAGTTGGGAAATCCATCCTATTGGATATTGACACAATCCAAAACTGCAGTAATAAAAATTTGGTGGTGGTACAGATAGATGCCGATAGACAAAGGAAACAGGAAAGAGAGCTCAGAAACAGGTATAATTGATCCTCATTACTTGTGGATTCCATATCTGTGAATTTGCCTACTCACTAAAATTTATTTGTAATCCCAAAATCAATATTCACAGCCTATTAGCAGTCACTTGGGAACATGCGCAGAGTGGTGAAAATTTTGAGGCACTGGATGTGCTTTGTCCTGGCTGAAGTCAAACAAGGCAACACTCTGCCTTCTTGTTTCACCTTTTATATTGTCAATAAGCATGAGTTTACCATTTAGTGCCCGTGTTTTTCATGTCTGTGCTTTTTGTTGGGGATTTTGGTGTTTAAATGGCCCCCAAGCATAGTGCGGAAGTACTGTCTAGTGTTCCTAAGCAAGAAAGTTGTGATGTGCCTACGGAAAAAATACATGTGTTTGATAAACTTCCTTCAGGCATGAGATATAGGGATATAGGGTTGTTGGCTGTGAGTTCAGTGTTAAGGAATCAACAATAAAGTACATCAAAAAAAAAGAAAAGGAAATTGGCCAATCTGTACCTGAGGCTGCCAGAGAAAGTCCTCAAGTAATATCTAGAGTGCATGAGGAAGCTATGGAAGAGGCGGGAAGCAGCTGCCTGTGTGGACTCATGAGATGACGGCCCATAAGAAAAGCGTAGTGGACACCACCGGCGTGAGGCTAAAAGCCAGAGACATTTACGATCACCTTACCCAGAGTCAGGAAATGCTAGACCCTTCTTGGCTGGTGCTGGCTGGCTCACAAGTTTCAAAAGGCGAGACAGCATAAAAAATGTTCGACTTGCAGGTGAGGCAGGTTCTGCATATCAGGAGGCTGTCGAAGAATTTTAAAAATACCTGCTAAGTGTTATAGAGGAAAAGGGTTACACGAGGAAGAGCAGGTTTTCAACACTTGTTTTACAAGGACTTTGGCAAATGAACCTATAGAGTGCAAGTGGCCTGCGAAGTCCCTGGCTTTAAATCATTCAAAGACAGTGAAATTAATTATTTGTGAGAAATATATGTTAAATAAGGTGTCTTTAAACAGAAACACACATAAAACAAGGTTATGTGTTGATTGGTTGATGAAAAGGTTGTAATCAGAGGCTCACAGACACTTAACCTTGTATTTCCCCTTGGAACAATGGTTCCCTATTCATATTAGGGAAATGGTTCCCAATTTCTTATTAATTTAGCACCATTCACTAAGGCAGCAGTAGAGGATAACTACCACGAATCATGAGATTCGACTGTGTGTGTGTGTGTTGTTAAATTAATTAAACACAGAGGCATTAGATGGAGGTGGCTCTAAATGCCATGGTGACCTATGTAAACAAAGGAATATCTACACCTATAAATGCCTTAAGGTCACAATATTGAAATGCTAGGGACAACCAATCACAAACAGCCAACTAAGCTTTAAGCTCTAGCCAATCAACTCATTTCTTTTCTTCACTCCTGCACCTTCTCTAAATAAGTCTTTCTCTAGCTCCTGTCAGCAAAGGGCCCCTGGCCACTTCTGGTTTGGTGCTGCCCAATTCAAATTGATTTTTGCTCAAATAAACTTAAAATTTGTAATATGCCTCAGTTTATCTTTTAACAGTGGTTATGTGTGTGCATTTGATATATGATAAAGTTGGCACCACAAATTAACGGGAAAAGGGCAGATTATTTAGTAGGTGGTGGTGATAAAACTGATTCACCATATGGAAAAATAAAACTAAATTCCTACTTATGTCATTTATAAAAATTAATTTCAGAGGGAGTAGAGACCACTGAATTGGGGGAGGGAGGACTCTGAGGCTAATGGAAGAAAATGTAGGAGAATATTTTTATGATGTAGGGGCAGAAAGGAACTTCTTAAACAAGACCCCAAAGGAATAAAACATAAAGTAAAAAATTGAAATATTTGACTATATAGATTTAAAGATTTCTTTATCACAAAAGATACCCTAATCAGAGTTAAGTAACTTAGACTAGGAGAAGATATTCTCTATAGCTAAAACTGATACGGAATTAAGGTCCAGAATATGCAAGAAATCCCTGGAAATCAACAAGGAAAAACAACAGAAAATCCTACAGAACTTTTGGAAAAGGATATGAATTGGCATTTTGCAAATGGGAAATCGAAAAAACTAGGAAAAGTACGAAGAGATGCACAAACTCACAATCAAAAAACACAAATGTTGGGGCGGCCTGGTAGCACAGTGGTTAAATTTGCACGCTCTGCTTCGGCAGCCCAGGGTTTGTGGGTTCAAATACCGAGCGCAGACCTATGTACCACTCATCAAGCCATGCTGTGGTGGCATCCCACATACAAAACAGAGGAAGATTGGCATAGATGTTAGCTCAGGGTTAGTCTTCCTCAGCGAAAAAAAAAAAAGCAAATGAAAACAACAATGAGATACCATTCATCAGAGTAGGGGGAAAAGTTAAAGCGGGTTAAATCAAATGATAGTGAGAATGTGAAAAAAAAAAAAAACAAGGACTCTCATGTACGGCTGATGGGAGAGTAAGCTGGTCCAGCCATCCCACCAGTGCACAGTGAAATTAAGTATGCCCATACCATTGACCCAGCAGTCCCACCTCTGAATATAGAGCCCAAAGAAATTCTCAGAGAGGTCTTTCTTGGTGGTGGGTAGAAGGCAGTGTGCAGCATTGTTTGTGACAGCAGGAAGCTCGGAAATCTAAGTGTTTATTACTATGAGAATAAAGAAGGAATCGTGTGGAATGCATACTGCTGAATTCTGTGCAGTATTAGAAGCTACAAAAGAGATCTACATACAGCAACAGAGGAGGTTTTAACACATAGTGTTGAGTGGGGAAAAAAGAAATAGAATCAGAAATACACATAATATCATATATTTTACAGAGGTGCGTATATAGAGTGTCCATAAAATCTGAAAACATGAACATTTTATTTTTCCACATATTGAACCCCCTTGATGGCTTCTTCTGGAGTAGAATAAAGGCACGAGTTTCTTCAGTATAAATCAGAGACGCAAACCATCAGAGCCAGCACACTGTAGACACGCGTGCAGGGATTGATAAAATGCTGCACTGATGCATTCCTTGCGATTTTGCATTGCACGATGCATTTGTTAAAAAGGGGCAACACACCGAACATACCATGTGTTCTAACATATCAATGAACCATTTATTATGTAGCTTTACCTACATCTCCAGACTTTATAGCCACTCTGTATATTTATGGACATATGTCAGATACATTAGAGCGCATGTCTATGAGGAACGCAGGATTGGGGGTTAGGAGTATGAATAAAGGAGGGAAAAAAGTAAAACAAGAGGCTCTGCATGGACTGTTGATAAAAGTGTGCCATCAACTGACAAATGTGATCAACTCAATCCTCTGCCCTTGAGCTGGAAGCCCGGCTGCAGTCTTGTCTTACGGATACGCTGAAGAGGACTCGCCCTCTCATGAGAGGACACAGACAAATTCGAGCCCTTCGGTCTACAGGTTTTTAAACGATCTCTACTGGAGACAATTTTTGTTAAAAGAAAATAGGCTTCTCTCCATACTCACTAAATAATTCTTTGAATGCATCTTAAAGAGCATCAGGGCCTAAGTGTAAAACCTAAAGCTGTAACCTTCCAGAAGAAAACATGGGCAAAAATTTTTGTGATCTTGGCATAGATCAAAATGTCTTACATATGATGCTAAAAGGCCAATCCAAAAAAAAAAAGGGTAAATTGGACTTCATCAAAGTGAAAACTTTTGCTCTTTAATAGACATCACTAAGAAAATGAGAAGACAAGACACCAACTGGAAGAAAATACTTGCAAATCTCATGTATGATAGAGGACTTGTGCAGAGAATATATAAAGAACTCACAAAACAACCCAATTTAAAAAATAAACAAAGTATTTGAACAGATATTTCACCAAAGAAAATATATAGCTGGCAGATGAGCACATGAAAACATGCTCATGTCACTAGTCATTACAGAGATGCAAATTAAAGCCATGACAGAATGCTGAAATTCCACTGCGTACTTATCAGAATGGAGGAGAAAAAACAAACCCAAACCTGAAAATTGTGTCAGCAATCCAAGTGCTGACAAGGTGAGGGAGCAGCTGGAACTCTCACATTGCTGTGGGAATGTAAAAGGGTACAGCCACTTTGGAAAACAGTTTTGCAGTTTCTTATAAAGTTACACACATACTTACCAGTAAGATCCAGAATTCTCACTCCCAGGTCTTTACTCAAATGAAATGAAAACCTATGTTCATACAAAAACCTGTATGAGAATGTTTCTAGCAGCTTTATTGGTAATTCCAAAAACTGAAAACAACCCATATGTCTCTCAGTGCTGGAAAAGATGAATAAACTGTGGTTCATCCATTCGATGGAACACTAATTGACAAGGAATGGCATGAAGGAATCTCAAATGCATTATGCTAACTGAAAGAGGCCAGACAAAAGCCGATGATTCCACTTAAATCACGTTCTAGAGAAAACAAAACTATAGGAACAGAAATATATAGAAAACAGATTAGTAGTTTCCAGGAGCTAGTGGTGGGGAGAAACGGCTCAGGCAAATTTGGGGGTGGGGGGTGATGGAATGTTCTGTATCTTGACTGGGATGGTGGTTACACAACTGCATACATTGTGTCAAAACTCACAGAACTGTCCACTAAAAGGATTAATTTTACTATATGTGAATTATACCTTTTTTTTTTTAAGTAGAAAAAAAAGATCATCAGGCTTGAAGGGACCCCAAATCCTGAAGCACTGAGGGGCACATGCAGATCTCCAGCAGATCTGAGAGCTGCCCTGTGCCTCTGGTTCACGTCCACCTCTGCCCCTACTGAGTTCTCTCCCTGGAGCATGCCCCAAGGGTTGCTGTGAGAATCTGGCTCCCCTCGTCCCCATACCCCCTTCCACCCACTCCCTAACACACACACACACACACACACACACATACACACACATGCATGTGCACACGTACGCTGTCCTTTCTTTCTCCTTCTCCTTCTTTCTCCTTCTCCCTTGCCCAAGCTTTCTCTGGGGAGTCCCAGCTCCTGCTCCCTCTCAGCGGGAATGAGCTGAGCTCCTGAGGAAAGCTTGGGAACCAAGACCACAGTCGATACTGTACCGGCCACCCCATGGGTCAGTCAAGCTTTTGCGGGCTGACCCAAGACCTCAAATTACTGCTAAGCAGAGCTTTTTTTCTCTAGGGAAATAAGCAAATTAATAAAGAGCATTCAGAGTACACCCTGGTCCTAAGCTGAGGACTGTCTGTATGGTTTCCATGGAACAGCTTACTCCCTTTGGGGGTTCAAAGTGGCCAGGAGTATAGGCAGGTCTAGCAGAGGGCCAGAGTCACCCCATATCCAACTCTGCTGGGCCTGAGGAGAGATGTTGCAAAGCTGAGCGTCAGCCCAGACGGTGGAGATTACAGCCTTTTCTTTCTGGCTCCCCACCCCTTCGCTGCCCGCCACCTCCTACCTCTGGTATCCAGCACCCTGGTGCTTTCTCTACACTCACCATAAGGAAACTCTCTTGGACAGTCTCCTGCCAACTCTTCCATACCACGCTGCAAAGCCTCATGAGAGTGAAGAAAGGACTTCTCCTAGGACCTCCTCTACTAGAGAAAGAAGTCAGCCCATGTCAGAGCCTCTCGCGTCACAACTGCAGAGTGTGATTCAGAGGGAGGAGGCGGGGGAGGCGTCCTGTGCACCTGAAACCTTCAAATCTGTATTTAAAGGAGCATCCACTCCACTGATGCATAAAGGAGTCTCTGCCTCTGCCCTCCCACTGGCCCCACCCTCAGCCTCAGCAACCTTCCTGGTACCAAAGACTGCCCAGAGGCTGCAGACGCCAAGGCCGCTGGTGACAGCAAGTGTTGGGACCCCTGCTGTCGCAACCCATTAAAATGAGCTGGATCTCTTCAGCAGCCCACAATGCTAAATTGTCTGAATAATCTCATGGAAGCATCCAGGCCTCCTATGAGGCTGCTAAGTTTTATTGATCAGAGCATCTGTCTCCATAAAAACACCAGCTTCCCACGTGTGGGGAGAATACGGGCTTGAATTTCCTGGCTCTGGGCGAAAACATCTAGCGTTGGAGGAGCAACCACATCTTCTCTCGTTTGTTTTAATGTAGAGTTAAGGGTTGTGTTTCAGCACTCTGTCAGAGATCTGCAGCACGAACCTCCCCACCGTCCTGTTGATCAGCAGCTCAACGCGGAAGACAAATGGTCACTGCCCAGCTTAAACTGCCCAGGGGTTCCCCAGGGCCTTCAATACAAAGCGCAAACCTTCAAGCCATGTCTGAGGCTCCTGCTGGCTCGTCTGCCTGCCCCACAATATTTCCACCTCCAGCGAGCCTGTCATATCCCAAATGCCCTCATCCTCTGGCCTAAAATGCCTCTCTTCCCTCCTGCCCACCCTCCACTCCATCCTTCCCAGCCTGGCGGAAGCCGTCTCATTCCTCAATTGTTTCTCTTCTTCCGGGAGGGCTCACTTGGCTGCCCCATCCTGTGCCCTCTCAGGAACTTAACACACACACCCAGGCTGGGCCTAATCACTGTCCCTTCGCTGGACAGCCAGCTCTGAATGGTGTCAGGAAGCGCCACAAACTGGTGTCTTTCGTTGTGTCCTCAGATGAAAGGATCTCCTTGCTGAACAGATCTTCAGAAACAGGTCCGACTCTCGCCTACCTGCGATGACTTACGTGTAACCTACAGGAGACAGGAGTATGGCCAAGATGACTTGTGAAGGTTGAACTAAATCCATGTCAAACCACAAGAAGCAGGTGGTGGTCGTGATCTGACTTAGAGGAACAAGTGACCTTCCTTGAATCGTGAGTGTGAGCACGCATGGTGGACAAGCCCCGAAGCTTCCTGTCCCTTTAGAGCCTTATTTAGCAGCAGGGTCCTGGGCATTGCATCCTTGTGTTTGTAAGTCCAGAGCATGCACCTTACCGAGGTGGGGGAATAGAGTCCCGCAGGGGGCTGTCTGTGCGAGAGGGTTGGTAAGAGCCCCAGGCATTGGGGCCATCAGACACATGGCACAAAAGAGCTCCTGAGGATTTTGAAATGACATCGTCCCATGAGCCGTGAACAGCACTCAGGGTTATACCAGGGGCTTCCCCCGTGCTGCAGCAGGTTTCCAGCTTGCCGAGATGACCCGCGACAAAGGGCGATTTTAAAACGTCTGTGTTTGGGCTGCCCCTGGACCCCCATGGTGGGGCATTTAGGCAAAGGCTTCAAGACTTTCCAGCAGGGACAGGGCTCAGGAGAACCTGCTGCCGCTGCTGACACCCGCGTTCAAGTCATGGAGGCTTCGGGGCATACTGCTGCCCCCGCAGCGCTGTCCACTGGCCTGGCCAAAGCTGGACCGCGGTCCCATGTGCTCCATCTAGCACCAGAGGCTGGGGCTAGTCCAAGGAGGGAGAGAATGGGGCTGAAACTTCAAGGAGGGCATGGAGTGGGGTCAGCATGACCTTCAACAAGTCACTTGTCCTCTCCAGACCTCGGGGTCCTCGCCTGGGCTCTGCCTGGGGAGGAAAACAGTCTTTATGATGAAATGAGAACGTGTATATGAAAGTAATTTAAAATTAGTAGCATGACAGAAATATAAACTACTTTCTGAGGTCCCTTCCAGTCCTAAACCGTGTGTTTATGTGAAATCCAGAATCAGAGGGGCCAGTGGCTTGATGACCTGGCAGAGGGGGCATGGGCAGCTCAGGAGGAGGACAGAGCTGGACAGCGACAGGCCATCTTCCCAATGACACGGCACGTGGTGATCACGAGGGGCGATGTGGTCACATGGAGAAATGTAAGCACATCACACGTGTGGTCCTCAGTATCTGAGACACCTCCTCAGGAAGCTGGGATACTTTCCTATTGGCTCATACACTCCTAAGATCAGAATCCAACATCTGAGCTTTCTAGCACAGCAAACTGCAGCAACGCCAGAAACCAACACACTGTGGCTGCCAGTCACCATGGAGGACTGCAGGGTGGCCACCATGCTCGGAGCGCAGGAACACGTGGGACACTCGGCTTGTTTGTCTCTCACAGTGAGACAATCACAGGGGACCTCCAAACGTCCCAGCACGGAGGGAAGCAGTCCTACTGTCACTGTGGAGAGCCGACGGCAGACAAGCCAAGAGCTGAGCCTCTGCGGGGCCCATCATAACGGTCCTGCGGTCGGGAGAAGGGCTGAGCTGGTGTGGAGGTGGCACAGCCATCGGTCCGTCTGGCCAGGCTGTTCTCTTAGGGAGCCTGACCCAGGTAAATGCTGCCCTTGAGGGACGCTTCGCATCTCGATATCTGTTCCCCCAGTGAAGACCGCAGTCAGACAGCGCGTTGTTTCAGGTGGAGAAGAGAGACTTCAGGAAGGGGTCGTGGCTGCGGGTAGGGAGCAGCAGGGGAAGGAAGTGAGGCTGTGGACACCTGCCCACATCCCACACCCTGGAAAGACCCAGAAAGTTCTTAACTCCAAGGAAGGAGACTCTCCCTCTTGTTTTTGTGTTTTGGGGCCCTTTCCCTTGAACTCTTTGAAGGAGTTCACTAAGTTTGACCTCTCCAAGCGCATGTCATAAGTTTGGTTTGTATCTCATATTCTATCTAAAAAGAATTGTGTAGTCGTTCTTTATTCACTTTTTTCCAGCCACGTCCCTACTTTCACAGGGCCACTCAGGGACAAGGACTAAAAGGGGAACTTGGCTGCCTGGGGTTTATGTCTCCTTTTCTCTCAGTCATTTCCCCTCTGGGACAAACCTAGAAAGACGAATGGCTGTAGCTGGTTCCCTAGCAGAGATGTCAGGGGCCCCGGGGGCTCACGACCATCTGAGCTCTTGGCCTCCCTTGCTCAGTTCTTAGATTTATCCAGAAAAGGTGCTTTCCTGTCCGTCCGCAGAATGATGATATAGATGTGACATTTCACCCACATCAGCTCCTGGAGGCCTTGCCGTGAGACTGACTTTAACGCTGAAGGAACAGAACGCAATCCATTTAGGGGACCAGGAACATCTCAAAAATGTCCTTTCTTCCCGTTCCAGCTGTGCCATGATGACATTTACACAAAATGAGATAAGATGATAAC
Organism: Diceros bicornis minor; assembly: GCF_020826845.1. Lineage (NCBI taxonomy): Eukaryota > Metazoa > Chordata > Mammalia > Perissodactyla > Rhinocerotidae > Diceros > Diceros bicornis. The sequence continues at coordinate 29,841,712 of NC_080775.1, forward strand.
ATTTTTTGAGAACCCTGATTCTCCGGCTCTGTGCAGCAGAATGAAATTAGCTCAATTTAATTACACATAACAAATGACTGTGCTCATCTCCGAGGCATAGAGCAATCCCAAGAGTCCTCTGTAGGCTCCCTGCCTCCACCTGCCCCCCTGAGACCCCCTGTGGGGGCGGACATCTCTCCCTCAGGGCCGTCTCCAAAAGGGAGGGAGCTGTGATCCAGGCTTCCTCAGCTGTTTGTTTATCGTGGTAACTGTTGCTAGGGCCGGCCAGCGGATTTCTGCCTGGAGCAGAACAGCCACGACAGAAATAAAGAGCCCCCAACGGCTTCCAGGGTGAGGGCTCCCAGCCCACCGCCCCAAGCACTGGGGCCTCCACTGGGCACAGCTGTTCGCCTGGTACAACCTGCAGCCTCCTGCCCAGTGGCCCAGCCCTGGGAAGCCGTGGGGCAAACATCCGTCTAATGCCCAAGTCCTCCAAAAGCCTGCCCCAGGGGCTGAGGGGGCGCCCTGGGGACCCCTCCTGCTGCAGCTGCGGCCATTGTTGGATCCCTATCACAAAAGACATTGGGTTCTTGGGCACAGTCATTCCTGGCCTGGGGCCTGTCTGTGAGCTCAGGCTCTGTCTGCATTTGCCCAGGAATATTTATCTAGCACTTTCTGGGCCAAGCCCTGCATAGGTGCTGGGGATTCAGAAGTAAGAAGATGCAGTCACTGCCCGCAAGGAGCTCACACTCCCATCACCCAAAAGGCTGCTGCTCTTGCCCTACGACAATCCAGGGCTACCCTGGAGGGTTTCATTTCCCTCCTTTTCCAAATTCAGAAATATCCTTAGATGCCACAGCTTTCCGAGTTACTGAGCAGAACATACAAGACCGCTGGCTTCTCCCGAAAAGCACGAAGTCAGCACTTCCCAAAATGTGAGAAAAACAACAGCTAAATACAAGCTCTTGAGTGACAGAGTGTAGGTTGATGGGAACGAGGTGTCCCCAGACAGCGAAAGCCACTTGCGGGTGAAAAGGGGAGACACAGAGACTGTGGGGCTGGCTCTGTCCTGGCTCTGTGGGCTGGGCTGATGGCTCCGCCGAGGCTGAGAAAAGCCAAAAGCGGAGAATCTTCACGGGAACCAGTCAGAGCAGACAGGCCAGAGTGAGGAATGCAGTTTCTTGAATTGGAGTTATTCAGTTAATAGTTTTGATTTGTCTGTGGGCAATGACAGCAGTGATTTTGATAGAAGACGCAAGATGCACAGGATCCCTAGAGATGGAAGAAACTGCCCTCCTCGCTCCAGCTGTGGGGGGCATTTTCTCTTGTCGACTGTGAGTAAAATTGCGCAGACAATGGTCAGTTTATGTCATATGTCCAGGACGTTAACTGTATGTGCTGGGGGAGGTGGGGGTGGGCGTGGGTTGCCTCCTTCTAGGAGGTAGAAACTTGGAAGTAGAGATTCCAGGAATCCAGGAAGCATCCAGGGGTTTCTGAAGCGGGTGTGGCTGCCCCCGGCTGACCTAGATTCGGTCACCTCGCCCCCACGCCCTCTGGTGTCACAAGCCTGTGTGGCCGCTCTCGGGCTTCACCAGGCTGCACACTGGAGCAAGCAAAGCCAAAAGGCCGGGAGATGCCGGCCAGTGCAGGACTGTGAGGGATGGGAGCAGCTCCGGGGTCCTGGGCGGTGGGTTCTAGTCCCCATGCCCTGCCCCAACCTACTCAGTAAACTTGGCCAAGTCACGCTGCTCCCTGAGCCTCCGTTTCCTTGTCTAGACGGTGGGGGGTTGGGCTTTTAGGCATGTTCTATCAAAGATGGAGGAAGCCTGATTCTTGCGGAGCCCCTGGCCCTCGGGGCGTGAATGAGCCCCCCAGCCCTGCTAATCTTGTGTACAGCCTTCCCCAGGGCAGGGCAGCATGCCTGGGCGGCGGGCACTGTGACTTCATCTGCTTCTCAGACAGAGCAAGGGGAGAGGCCCCCAATGTTTCCTCCCCAGAGAGGCTAGAATGAAGCACATTCTCTGCTACTAGGCCAGTGAATGGGTTCCTGGAAATCCTGCTCTCTACAGCCCTCTTCACCGCTCTTCTCTTCCTTCCAACGGCCAGGGCCATTGCTGTCAAGGGCTGCAGTCATCCTCATTAGCAGCTGACGGGCCTGCAAAGTGTGACTATCTTTTCAGAAAGTGACTGTTACCACACAAAATCGGGGTTCTCTTGCCTGACGCGCATTAAAAAAAGCAAATTATTACCACATCAGTTTTTGGGAAAAGAAAACAGCCTTGTTGCCAGTTTGATCTGCAGGGAGACAGGGGCATGTGCTCTCAGATCTGTCTCCTGGATCCAGGGCTTGGGGCACAACTTATGGGATGAAAGGCGGGGTGGTCTGAAGTGTGGAGACAGATAATTGGAGGTGAGGAGAAGTGAGGTGACTGATGATCTGCGCAAGCGTGGTCAAGCTTCGTGGCTCTAAACAGGACACATGTTCACAAATTGGCAGCATTACCATGATCTGAGGGTGGAGTTTTCAGCACTTTGACATCAAAAAGGTCACTCATTGGGCATTTGCACAGGCCAAGTTGATGGGTTGGTGGTTTCAACTGGCCTGAACTGGACAAGGGGTCTCAGTTCCTGAAAAACCACTCTGAATTATCCTGTTGGTAAGATGGGGTCAGTTGAACTGGTCCTGGAGGGCCTGTGGTTACATGACCTCGTGGAACCTATTGCAATTTTAATTGTACATACCCTTTGATTGAGTATCCTACAGAAAGAAATAACTAAGGATATGTGTACAAGGTTGTCTCTTGCAACGTTATTTACAGTGTCAATAAAAGGAAATAACCTATATTTTCACTTGGGGAATGGTACAAGAAATTACAGCACATCTAGCTAAGAAATCCATACTATAAGCTATTATGTAGTTATCAAAAAGAACAGGTGAGAGCCACATATAGTTACCGATAAACAGATTCGTTATGTATTGGAAACAAGCAAATTGCAGAAAATATTTTATCTTTAAAATGCATATCTCATTAAAAAGAATTAAAAGTGGTGGGGAGACAGAAAAGTTTGTATATTTTGGAATGACTCTCAAGAAAGGCATAAAAGAATATACATCAAGCTGTTAATATTAGTTTGCTTAGGGGCGTAGCATTTTTGTTTATATATCTTTGTGTTGCTCGATGTGTTGCAAGCAAGTAATTTGAAATGTAAAATATCCATATAATAGAAAAGTTTAACAAAAAAAATGTGTCAGAGGGTGATTGCTGCCCCCTCAATAATCATTCACTCCTGCTTCACAATGATAGATCTGTCACATCTAGCTGGGTTTGCAGCCACATTTCTCTGCCTTCCTGCGCCCAGGTGACTGCCGAGCAATGGAGCGTGGAGAAGATGTGTGTGCAGCATCTGGGACAAGGTCCCTTAAAGGAAGGGGTCTTGCCTCTCCTTCCCAAGTCCTCCACCCTGCTCTGGGGAGATGGACGTGATGGCTGCAGCTCACCTTGGACCTTGAGGCTCAGAACTGCACCCCCCGGAGAGCTGACCAGGCGGCCTGGAGGGCCTGGGTTAGGGACCACCAAAGAGCCCTCGTGCTGCGTGCAGTGCTTTCATCCAGACTCTACATCAGGGGAGAGAAACTGGCCTTGTTTCAGCCACTGTTATTCGGGGTCTTTTACAGGCAGCCAGATACATCCTCCCTAATATAAGAAAGAGAAAAGTTAGCCTCCGTCCTGGTTATCAGAGATTCTGCCATGATGCCGCACCCGGGGCCAGAGGGGATCACATCCAGGAACTTGACATTTTGGTGAAGAAAAGGACGTGCTCTACAGGCGAGAGAGAAGCCTGAAACCAGAGCTGCTCAGAGATCCACTAAGGGTCACAGTTCGTGGCGGGCCACCAAGCCTGGGATGAAGGGCTCTGGCTTCTGGACCAGCCCCTGGGCCTGAGCTGTGCTGCCTTCAGTTCCAGCTGCAGGACCTCTCTGGAAGAGAGGCCTAATGACCCCAGGAATGCCCAGAAACAGTTCTGGGCATGAATAGGCTGCTCTGTCCTCCCAGGGAGAGTGTCAGCTGGGCTGAGGGGCCTGCCCAAGGTCTGCATCCCTTTTGTGCCTCTCTTCCCTTCATTCTCAGGGCAGAGCTAAGCATTTTACTGGCAGTTCAGTGCCTTGACCTCTGAGGTAGGACTTTCTGGACGGAAAGGCAGTCTGGGATGAGTTTTGGCAAAAACAGTTTTGGCTCCTCTCTGTCAAGCGCCTCGGCTGCTGTGGCTAAAGCATGGACCCTCTTCCAGGAAGACGGACTGACTCGGATGCCGGAGGGGAAGTGTCACTCCCTGCTCAGAGCGACAGTCTGGGGCGCTCTCCATTGCCTCTGTGGTTTCTAGAGTGACGTGAAAGAAGGGAGAGGAAGCTTTCTCATCGGTCAGACAAACAAAGGCCCAGAGCCCAGAATCCCACTTCCTGGCCTGTCTTAGTCAAGGAATGCGACCTCATAACTCCAACTGCCAACATTTTCTGACTGACTTGGGTTTTGTGTCAAATTTCCAAATTCTCTGGAAAGAATCTGATTAACCCAGTGCCATTTGGTCCCCCAGGATCCTACATCCACCCTGCGGCGCTGTTCTTCGAGGGCTTTCCAGGGGAAGAAAGAGGAAATGTTCAGTTCCACCAAGGCAGGCAGCCCGGTGGGACTGCGAGGGAGCGCTGTTCCCCCATGGCTCCAGAAGAAGAACGCGAACACGTCCTTCTCTCTTCTGTTACCACTGGCAGCTTCGGGGAGGGCACTGTGGTGGCAGAATGGGGTTCAAGTCTGTCCTTCAAGCATAGAGTAAAAATTCAGTCGTTTGTATCCAACTCATTTGACGTCCGTGACTATTTAAACAGAGGCTATGCCATTTACCGTTGCACCATATCTATCTCTCAAAACACAGACTAATAACATAAAGGAGATTGAAGCCCGGCCGGCGGCACAGCAGTCAAGTTCCCCCAGTCCGCTTAGGTGGCCCGGGGTTCGCCGGTTTAGATCCTGGGCGTGGACCTACTCATCAATCATCAAGCCATGCTGAGTCAGAGTCCCACATAGAGCAACTAGAATGATGTACAACTATGACATACTACTGAGACTTTGGGGAGAAAAAAGGAAAAAGAGGAGGAAGATTGGCAACAGCTGTTAGCTCAGCCAATCTTCCTCAAAAAAATTAAAAAAAAGATGATTGAAATAATGTTTAGTCTGTTTTAAAAAATAAGCCCTCATTTGAATATCAGCAATTAATACACTAATTACAAAGTGTGCTTATCTAATCATAAAAGCAAGTCTAACAAGAATTCATTAAGCATTGCATCTTCTTTTAATGTCTTGGAAGTATTAAGACAGAACTTATTCTGGAATCTTTTTTATTTGATTTTGTCACTGATTTGAGACTGGACTCTTTTCCTCTCCTGCCTTCCTCTCCTCCAGTTAGCCAGGTTACTGGGATTAAGATGACACCTTGATAATGTTACCCCTAGAGATTCTATTGGAAAACCGGGACCTGAGTGTGTTTGTGGGTAGGAAGGGAGGACCAAATCTGGACTTCCATAACATCCCATTTTATAGGGAACTGCCATGCTGGGCTCCACCCATCAACACAGTTTGCCTTTCTATGTGTCGTCAACCTCAAATTTTAGATAGGTTAGTTCACGTTGAGAAAGCAAACACCATGCGAACATGGCCCATTGCAACCCAACTGCTCAGGGCTCTGGGTTCCAGGGTAAAGCTAGAAAGTACATCAGACTCCTTTAAGGACACGCCGTTTCCCAGCTATTGTTTATTAGCCAAACCCAGTCTGTATTAGTTTTCTATGTTTCATAACAAATTATCACAAACTTAATAACTTAAAACAACATGCATTTATTATCTCACAGTTTCTGTGGGTCGGGGGTCTGAACTGAGTCCTCTCACACAAGTTCAGGGTCTCACAAAGTTGCAATCAAGGTGTCAGCTGAGCTGCATTCTCATCTGGAGGCTCGACTGAAGAAGAATCTGCTTCCAGGCTCATTCAGGTTGTTGGCAGTCTTATTTCCTTGTGACTGTATGGCTGAGGGCCCAGCTATGTGCTGGCTGTTGGCTGGAGACCACCTGGGGTCCTAGAGGCTGCCTACAGTTCCTTGACACCTGAGCTTCTCCAACATGGCTGCATCCACCATTAAGCTCATAAGGAGAGTCTCTAGTCTCAGTTTGCTGAGAAAGAGTCTTATATGTTGTAACTTAGTCATGGGAGTGACATTGCATTACCTTTGTCATATTCTATTGGATAGAAACACAGGCCCCACTCACACTCAAGGGGAGACTATACAAGGTCGTGGACACCAGGAGGTGGGGGTCACAGAGGCCACCCTAAAGTCAGCCCACCACACAGCCTTTAGAATTTGTTTTTGACCAATGTCCACAAAAATAACTTGTATAGCATTTTGGGTAAAGATCACACTAGGAAAAAAGAGGCAGGTCCAGTGAGAAGATATTATTAGCCCAGAGCCCATGGGCTAAGCAGTAGCCAGAAGGCCCTTAAAAGTCACCTGTCCCCCAGCCCTGCTCATGGCACTCTGGTTTAAGTGAAAGGGAGTGGCTGGGGTGGATGAAGGCCTTGGCCTCTTTCTCATGCAAAGAAGCATAGACCATAAGAGCCCAAGAGACACTCATTATCATCTACTTCAGTCTCCTCATTTTGAAAATCTTGCAAATAGCAAGACTCAGGCACAGGGTGGTTAAGTGACTGGTCCCAAATGACACGGGCGACTGTGGGCAGATCTGCCACTGGAGTGTTTCAGCCAACCAGCTTTAGTGGGCACCTACAGTGGTCCAGGCTCATGCTGGACAGCGGGGACCAGGAGATGAAATGGACTCAGGCCCTGGCTGGAGGAGTCAGGGTCCTGGGCCTGCCGTCAGCCCCTTGCACTACTTTGAGCCCCTGCTTTGTCTTTTAAGAACAGACTGGACTGGCTCCATCTGCCTCTCAACCAGACATTCCAGGGAAGGCCACCCCAAAACATTCCCTGGAAGCCTCACAACGTGGCCAGGCAGTCAGGCAGCCACTTGGAAGGCATGTGCTAGGACGTGTGGGAAATACAACGGTCAGGGCCTGGTGCTCACGGTCCAGCCAGGAAGGCTACGCTAAGGACGAAACCCTGGGTCCACAGACAGAATGTGGTTCTGCTGTTCGAGGGAAGAAATGACTCGTCAACATTAGGCGGTTCAGGGACAGCTTTCTGAAAGAGATGGAGTTCAAGAGTTCACTGAGAGGCTGGATTAGGAGTGAGACAGGATAGGAGAAGGAAGGCAGCACAGGTTGCCTTTGGGGACATTATGTGGCAGCAGTGGGAATAGTGGGGGGTGGTGATGGCAGGGTAAGTTGGAATCAGATTATAAATTGGAAAGAATTTAGATTTTGCCCTGTAGGCAGTGGGGAACCACTGAGACATCAAAAATAGGATAGCAGCATTATCAAAGCCCTACTTTGGGACAATTAATCTAGCCATGTAGACAGAAGTATTATTTATTTCCTAATTTATAACCTGTCTCATTCCAAACACCATTCAAGGTATTGGATATTCAGATTGCACTAAAAAGGGAGGAAAAGAGACCCTGAAGGTGAGGAGAGCAGTTAAGAAGCTGCTACATGAATTTATTTTGTAGTAAAATATACAAAACATAAAATTTATCATTTTTAAGTGTACAATTCAGTGGCACTAAGTATATTCACAGTTTTGTACAACCATCACCACTATCCATTACCAGAACATTTTTATCATGCCAAATGGAAACTCGTTACCCAGTAAACCATAACTCTCATTCCACCCTCCCTCCAGCTTCTGGCAACCACCATTCTACTTTCTGTCTCTGTGAATTTGACTTCTCTAAGTACCTCATCTAAGTGGAATCATACAGTATTTGTCTTTTTGTATCTGGATTATTTCACTGAGCATAATGTTTTTAAGGTTCATCCATGTTGTATCATGTATCAGAATTTCATTCTCTTTTTTATTGTGGTAAATATATATAACATAAGATTTACCATTTTGACAATTTTTACATGTACAGTTCAGTGGCATTAAGTACATTCACATCGTGGTGCAACCGTCACCACCATCCATCTTCAGAGCTTTTTCATCTCAGAAATTCGATACCCATTAAACAATAAGTCCTCATTCTCCTGGCCCCTGGAAACCACTATTTTAGTTTCTATCTCTATGAATTTGACTACTCTAGGTACCTCATAGCAGTAGACTCATGCAATATTTGTCTTTTTGTGTCTGCCTTATTTCACTTAGCATAATGTCTTCGAAGTTCATTCAAATTGTAGCATGTATCAAATTTCATTTCTTTTTAAGGCTGAATAAGATTCCATTGTATGTGTATACCACATGGGTTTTTTTTGTTTTTCTGAGGAAGATTGGCCCTGAGCTAACATCTGTTGCCAATCTTCCTCTTTTTCTTTTTCCTCCCCAAAGCCACAGTACACAGTTGTATATCCTAGTTGTAGGTACCACATGGCTTTTTATCTATTCCTCTGTTGATGGACATTTGGCTTGTTTCCACCTTTTGATTTTTGTAAATAATGTAGCTATTAACATTGTTGTGCAAGTATCTGTTCAAGTCCCTGCTTTCAATTCTTTTGGGTATATATCTAGGGGTACAATTGCTGGATCATACGCTAATTCGGTGTTTAACTTTTTGAGGAACCACCAAACTGTTTTCCAAAATGGCTGCACCATTTTGCATTCCCACTAACAAAGCACAAGGGTTCCAATTTCTCCACATCCTCTCCAACACTTGTTACTTTCCTTTTTTTTTTTTGATAGCCATCCTAATGGGTGTGAAATGTTATCTCATTGCAGTTTAGATTTGCATTTCCCTAACAACTAGTGATGTTGAGCATCTTTTTATGTGCTTATTGGCTATTTATATATCTTTTTGGAGATATTTCTATTCAAGTCTTTTGCTTATTTTTTAATCAGGTTGCTTGTTTTTGTTGTTAAGTTGTAGGAGTTCATGATATATTTTGCATGTTAATCCCTTATCAGATATATAATTTGCAAATATTTTCTCCCATTCTGTGGATTGTCTTTTCACTTTGTTGATTATTTCCTTTAATGAGCAGAAATTTTAAAGTTTGATGTAGTTGCATTTGTCTATTTTTGTTTTTGTTGCCTGTGCTTTTGATGTCATATCCAAGAGATCATTGCCAAATCCAGTGTTGTGAAGATTTTTCCTGGGTATTCTTCCAAGAGTTTTATTGTTTTAGGTCTTTCGTTTAGGTCTTTGATCCATTTTGAGTTAATTTTTGTATATGGTGTAAGGTAAGGGTCCGATTTCATTCTTTTGCATGTGAATATCTACTTTTTCCATTTGTTGAAAAGACTATCTTTTCCTCCATTGAATGGTCTTGGCACTCTCGTTGAAAATCAATTGACCATATATACAAGGGTTTATTTCTCACCTCCTTATTCTAGTCCATTGGTCTACATGTCTGTCTTTATGCCAGTGCCTCATTATTGTGACTTCAGTAGCTTTATAGCAAGTTTTGACATCAAGAAATGAAAGTCAGCCAACTTTGTTCTTCTTTTAAAAGAATTTTTTTTATATAGGGGTCCCTTGAGATTCCATATGAATTTTAGGATGAGTTTTTTCTATTTCTGTAAAGAAAACTGTTCATATCTTGACAGGGATTGCGTTGAATCTGTAGATCCCTTTGGGTGGTATTTGCATCTAACAATATTAAGTCTTCCAATTCATGAACATGGATGTCTTTCCATTTATTTATGTCTTCACTAACTTCTTTCAGCAATGTTTTTGTAGTTTTCAATGTACAAGTATTTTGCCTCTTTGGCAAAATTCCCTAAGTATTTTATTGTTTTTTATATTATTGTAAATGGAATTGTTTTCTTAATATCTTTTTTGCTTTGTTCATTGTTATTGTATAGAAATGCAACTGATTTTTGATTTTGTATCCTGCAACTTTGCTGAATTCATTTACTATCTCTAATAGCTTTTTGTGGAATTTTTAGGGTTTTCTACATATAAAATCATGTCATCTGCAAACAGAGATAATTTTACTTTTTCCTTTCCAGTTTGGATGCCTTTTATTTCTTTTTCTTACCTAATTGCTTTGACTGGGACTTCCAGTACTAGGTTGAATAGAAGTGGTGAGAGTGGACATCCTTGTTTTGTTCCTGATCTTAAATGAAAGATTTCAGTCTTTCACCATGATCTTAGCTGAGGGTTTTTCATAAAGCCCTTATCATGTCGAGCAAGTTTCCTTCTATTCCTAGTTTACTGAGTGTTTTTTTTTTAAATCATGAAAGGATGTTGAATTTGTTCATATGCATTTTCTGCATTAGTTGAAATAATCATGGAGCTTTTTTCCCTTTTCATTCTGTTTATGTGATATACTATATTGATTAACTTGCATAGGTTGTACCATCTTTGTATGTCAGGGATAAATCTCACTTGGTCATGGTGTATAATCCTTTAATTATGTTGTTGAATTTGGTTTGCCAGTATCTTGTTGAGGATTTTTGGATCAATATTTATAAGCAATATTGGTCTGTCGTTTTCTTTTCTTGTAGTGTCTTCGTTTGGCTTTGGTACCAGGGTAATGCTGACCTCATAAAATGAGTTAGAGAGTAGTCTCTTCTCTTCAGTTTTTGCAAGAGTTTGAGAAGGATTGATGCTAATTCTTCTTTTAATGTTTGATAGAATTCACCAGTGAAGCCATCTGGCCCAGGGCTTTTATTTGATGGGAGATTTTGATTACTGAATCCATCTCTGACTAGTTATAGGTCTATTCAGATTTTTTATGATTCCACTTTGGAAGATTCACTTTCAAGGAATTTGTCCATTTCATATAGGTTACCCAATTGTGGGTTTTCAATTGTTTATAGTATTCTCTTATAATCCTTTTTATTTCTGTAAAATCAGTAGTAATGTCCCCACTTTCATTTATGATTTTAATAATTTGTCTTCCTTATTTTTTCTTAGTCATTTCAGCTAAAATTTTGTTGATCTTTTCAAATAACCAATTCTATATATTTTTTATTTCCTCCATTGTTTTTCTACTCTCTATTTTTATTTATCTCTGATCTAATCTTTATTATGTCCTTCCTTCTGCTAGCTTTGGGTTTAGTTTGCTCTTCTTTTTCTAGTTCCTTACGGTATAAATTTAGGCTATTGATTTGAGATCTGTCTTCTCTTCTAATGTATATCCTTACAGCTATAAATTTCCCTTTCAGTACTGCTTTCACTGCATCCCATAAGTTTTATGTTGCAGTTTTGTTGCCCTTTGTCTCAAGGTATATTATAATTTCCTTTGTGATTTCTTCTTTCATCCATTGGTTTTTGAATATGTTATTTAATTTCCATATATTTGTGGATTTTCCAGTTTCCCTTCTGTTATTGATTTTCAGTTCCATTCCATTGTGATCAGAAAAGATATTTTGTATGATCTCAATCTTTTTAAATTTATTAAGACTTCTTTTGTAGTTTAACAGATGGTCTGCCCTGGAGAATGTTCCATGTGCACTTGAGAAATATGTGTATTCTGCTATCTTTGGGTGCAGAATTCTGTGTATGTCTGTTAGATCTCAGTGGTTTATATTGTTGTTTGTTGTTTAAGTCCTATATTTCCTTGCTGGTCTTCTATTTGGTTGGTCTATCCATTAATGAAAGTGGAATATTAAAGTCTTCTACTATTATTGTAGAGCCGTCTATTTCTCCCTTCAGTCTGTCAATGTTTGCTTCATATATTTTGGGGCTCTGATGCTTGGTTCATATATGTTTGTAATTGTATATCTTCTTTATGCATTGACTCTTTTATCAACATATAGTATCTTTTTTTATCTCATGTAACAGTTTGTGACTTAAAGGCTATTTTCTCTGATGATAGTATAGCCACCCCAGTTGTCTTTTGTTCACTATTTGCATGCAATATTTTTTTCCATTCTTTCACTTTCAACCTATCTATATCTTTAAATCTAAAATGAATATCTTGTAGACAGCATATAGTTGGGGCATTTTTTAAATCCATTTTGTCAATCTATGCCTTTTTATTGGAGAGTTTAATCCATTTACATTTAAAGTAATTACTGACAAGAAAATACTTACTTCTGCTATTTTGTTATTTGTTTTCTTTATGTCTTATAGCTTTTTTGTCCTTTATTTCCTCCATTAATGCCTTCTTCTGTGTTTACTAATTTTTTTGTGGTGTTGTGTTTGAATACCTTCTCATTTCCTTTTGTGTCTATTTATAGATGCTTTCTTTGTGGTTACCTGGGGATTTACTTATAATATCCTATATATAGCTATAACAATCTAATTTGAATTGATGGCAACTTAACTTCAGTCACATACAAAAACTGCTCTTATACAGCTCCAGCCCTTCTCCTTATGTTACTGATGTCACAAATTACATCTTTATTTTTTATTTTTATTTTTTAAGATTTTATTTATTTATTTATTTTCCCCCCCAAAGCCCCAGTAGATAGCTGCATGTCATAGCTGCACATCCCTCCAGCCGCTGCATGTGGGACGCGGCCCCAGCATGGCTGGAGAAGCGGCACCTCGGTGCGCGCCCGGGATCCGAACCCGGGTCGCCAGCAGTGGAGCGCGCTCACTTAACTGCTAAGCCACAGGGCTGGCCCATAAATTACATCTTTATATGTTGTGTCCCCAATAACAGATTTGTAATTATTTTTATGCACTTTCTTTTAAATATTATAGAAGATTATTAAATTAAATATTTATAGATAAAGATTACATGTTACAGAAAATTATAACTTTATAAAACTAAAAGTGGAATTGCAAACCAAAATTACAATAATATTGGATTTTATATTTTCCCATATATTTACCTCTGCCAGAGATCTTATATCACTTCTAGCTACCATCTAGAGTCCTTTTATTTCAACCTAAAGAACTCCCTTCAGGATTTCTTGTAGAGCAGTTCTAATGGTAATGAGCTCCCTCAGCTTTTGTTTATCTGAGTATATCTTAATTTCTCTCATTTTTGAAGGATAGTTTTGCCAGATATAGAATTCTTGGTTGACAGGGTTTTTTTTTTTTTCTTTCAGCATTTAAAATAAATTATATCATTGCCTTATGGCTACCATGGCTTCTCATGAGAAATCAGCTGATAATTTTATTGAGGATTCCTTATACACAATGAGTTAATTTTCTCTTGCTATTTTCAAGATTCTCTCTTTGTCTTTGGCTGTTGACAATTTGATTATGTTTCTCAGTGTGGGTCTTTTTAGGTTTATCTTCCTTGAAGTTTATTTGGCTTTTTGGATTTGTAGTTTCATGTCCATCCTCAAATTCAGGGAGTTTTCAGCCTATTTATCCATATAATCATTCTCCCTCTTTCTCTATCTTTTCTCCTGGAACTCCCATAATGCATAAGTTGGTCCACTTAATGGTGTTCCACAAGTTCCTTATGCTCTGTTTACTTTTCTTTATTCCTTTTTTCCCCTGCTTCTTAGACTCAGTACTTTCAATTGTCGTATCTTCAAGTTCACTGATGCTTTCTTCTGCTTGCTCTAATCTACTGTTGAACCCCTCTAATGAATTTTTAATTTATGTTATTGTAATTTTAAGCTCCAGAGTTTGTTTCCTTTTTATAATTTCTATCTCTTTGTTGATATTCTCATTTCGTTCATATATTGTTTTCCTGATTTCATTTAGTTCTTTGTCTGTGTTTTCCCTTAGCTCTTTGAGTATATTTAAGGGAATTGGTTTAAAGTCTTTGTCTAGTAATTCTTATGTCTCAGCTTCCTCAGGAACAGCTTCTGTCAATTAAGTTTGTCCCTTTGAATGAGCTATGTGTTCCCATTTCTTTGTATTCCTTGTGATTTTTTCTTGTTGTTGAAAATTAGGCATATGACTATTATAATGTGGTAACTTTGGAAATCAGATTCTTCTTCTCCCTTTTCCTCAAGGTTCGCTGGGCTTCCTTTCTTTCTGGTTTTCTTTTTGGTGATGGTTGTTGTTTAAGGCTATAGAGTACATTTGTTTCAAAATTTTTCCAAACTATTTTTGCAAAGGCTATATGCCTTGTCATGTGTAATCACTGAAGTTTCTATTCCTTTGGCTTGTGTTCAGCTAGAGTTTTGACAGAGATTTCCTGAAAAGCCAGTAGCTAAGACAAACAAACAAACAACAAAAGAAGAATCTCAAATGAAAGAACAGCCACTTCTAGTCTTTGCAGACTGGCTCTGTCCTAGGAACATTCCCTAGCCATTTAGCTAGGCTTTCTCTGAGACTAGGGATCAGCCCAATGTGAAAGCTTCAGTTCTCAGGATTTTTATGAACATTCATCTTCCCTGGGCATGCATGTCGTTTCTAAATTCCCCTGTATATATGGCTATTTTTAATGTCCTAATTTCCCAAAGCATCTCACCTCAGCTTATCATGCCAGCCTTAGATGGTCTACTGTATGTCTCCACCTGAATTCTCTTGTCCAAGGTATCTGTGGGTTTGTAGTTACCTTGTAGCTTTTACAAGCAGTGCCCACTGCTTTTCCCACTTGCATTCCAAGTTATGTGGAACAGGAACTAGTGCCTTGCACCAGACAACTTAGAACAGTTATTCACAATAATTTGCAAATAAGGTCTGCTCTGCTTCCTGTGGTTTGGAGGGGAAAACTGGGAACTGGGCTGCCACCTGATCAAGATCAAAATCACCACTCTGCTGGGAGGGGTGAGGTGAGCTGGAGCAAGGGTGAGTAAAAATACTATAAATTTTTTAGTGGATTTCTCTTGATTGAGCATTTACTTGGTTGCTATAAACTTTTGACTGTTTTTCAGAGCTCCTACGAAGTTGTTTAAGACAGCTTACAGGGTTTTATTTCTTTTTTGATGGTTCTGCAGGGAAATGAGAACTTAGAGCTTCCTAGTCCACTATTTTGCTGATGTCACTCTCTACTACACGACTCTGGACACAGGTGCTGAACGCAAATCAGGCAGGACAGCTGTCATGCAAACAGAAAGCAAAAGCTAGATTCATCACTGAGTTCCATAACTATTTATTAAATACTTACTGTATGCTAGTCACAGTTGTAGGTGATGGCACCTAGAGCAGCAGTGAAAAAGGAAATGAGATGTTTTTATTCTTTTATTATTTATTTAGATCATTTATTGATTTCTGTCCATACACTGAGCACGGATGACACAGTGATAAATAATGTAATCACCATCTCTGTGCTGCCAAGGAGCTTAGAATTTAATTTAGGTAGAGATTAGTTCATGCTAAACCATTAAAAAGTAGAAATTGGATGTATTACTGCCAAACTACTAGAGGAGAGAAAATGGAAGGAAATTTGTACCAAAAAATGCAGGAAAGGGAGGGGGTGAGAAGGAAGGGAGGAGGGAGGTAGAGAAATAGCACTGTAGTGAGGAGATGCAGGCAACTAAAGGTGCAATTACAGTACCACGTGATGAGTGATGTGATGGGGAAGTACAGGTGTTATGGGAGTCTGGAGGCTAGGAGTGAGGAGGGCTTCTCAGGGGCAAGTATAACTAGGCAGATCCTTAAAGATGAACAAGAGGTAATCAGATGAGAGGTGGTAAAGGTGTTCTAGGCAGAGTAAAAAATATGTGCAAAAACATAGTCACAAGAGAGTACGGCATATTCAAATAACTAAAAGAAGTCCATTTGGGCCAGCTGTTTGAGGTTGTAAATAGTGAGAGACGAGCCGGGAAAGATGAGTAGAACCAAGGTAATGCAGGATATTTTAAGCCATATACAGATGTTTGAAATTATCATAAGAGCAATGGAGAGCCACTGAAAGGTTAATAAAGGAAGTGACATGAAAAGATGGGGATTTTAGAAAGAGTAATGTGGCTGTCTTGCAGATAATAAACTAGAGGTTAGCTAGGAGCTGTTGCAGTAATATAGACAATAGATGGAGGTGATATCAACTTGAGTAGTGACAGTGAGAACAGAAAAATGTGAGTGGAATAATTAGGAGATTGAATACATATTTTGGAGATTGATTTGATTGGACTGAGAATTGAAGAAAAAGAAGACGACAAAAATGATTCCCAGGTTTCTAGCTTGAGCAACTGGTGGATTGAGGTGCTATTTACTGAAATAGTCTTGGGAGTTGTTGGCATCCTGCCCAGATCACATTACAGGCCAGTACACCTATCTGCCAACTACCAGAAAATTGCCCTCAGCCAAGTAGGATCCAGGAGCTGCCTCATGCAGTTGATGACCAATGGACATGAGGGTACATAAGGCTGGCTCCTTTCCTTCAAGGTTAGGACAAGTCCTCCTAAGAGCACTCCCTCAGTAAATCACAGGAGCCCCAATCCCTGTATTGTACTCTGCTTTTAAGAAACATACCCTAAGACAGTTGGTACCAAGAATACTCTTCAGAGCAAATTCTACAGATGAGATTTTGGAATTGATCACTTGCCAACTAGCTGGCAACCCATCATTGTGGTAGAGTGGGAATATTGGAAGACCTTGGCCTGATGTGGCAGTGCAATTGCTGAGAATTTCACCTGTGCGAGCTGAAAGGGGAGGCAGGTTGAAGGAGATGCCCTGGTTTGTGCAACATCTATGGCACTTGAGAGGTATAGGGCAAACAGTAATTATAGGGACCGTGGGATTGGTAGTGATGGTGAACATCACTGACATGTTGAAGAGAGAAAACGACGAGCTCAGGACAATCTTCAAAGCAAAATGCGAGAGACAGAGGTTTCCTTGGCAATGTTAAACAAACAAAAAATAAACAAACAAAATCCATCTTCTGAGCCAGAAGGTAGACCAAGCTGAGAACCAAACTCAAGACTTTCAGAAAAGCAAATCTCTTACATCAAATTCAGGGGCTGATACAGATTGAGAGGGACTGAGTGGGACTGAGATATGGAAAGGGTGTTTCTGAGTAGGTGCACTTGAGAACCTTGAAGTTCCCAGATTCCCCTGAACTTCTTCGGTTTGCAGAAGTGCCCCACTCCTCATTAGAGGATAGCAGCCTTTCCTTACTGACATCATGCGGAAGCCTCAAATGAAGCAAATGCCCTACACAATGATACTCATTCTCTTAGGATCCTCTCCCTCCCTTCCTTCCTGGCCACCAGGCCAATGACCAGGGTTAAGTTCAGGATAACCCAGGTGGAAAGTGCTGGGCCTGCTAAGGGAAGAGAAGAATTTTATACCAAAGGAGCTGTAGGATTGGGTTAACATGTATTGGCAGGAACTGGAGATGTATGCCTGGTGTGCATCTTAAGAGTGGTGGATCAAGGAGGGAAGACTCTAAATAAGGGCAAGTTTATTAATATGGAAGTATTCTCCATAACATTGAAGCTCATCGTAAGGGCCTAGAGGTGGGATGAGAGAGGAAAGTCCTGGTATGTTACTGGGATGGCTCTTAAAAGCTTGGAAAAAGCAATGCCAGAATCATCATGTAATTCCAACCACGGAAGAAGGGATCAAAAGGCCATAGACGTGGATGTGCTAGAATGAATCTGATGTATAAGACTATAAAACCCACCAGCTAACTTTCTCCCTGAGAAGGGCCTGGAGGACAAGCATCTGCCCGGATGCTAAGCAGAGTGCTGGCGAGAGTGGCACCATCATCATTAAAAAACTTCAGTGATTATGACTTTCTCTGTAGAATGGTGCAGATGGTAGGAGATGTGGTTGTAGTCTGGGCTTTTTGGTAGTAATGAAGATGATGGTGGATCCTGGAATACCAGAGGCCAATGGCAGCACTTAACTATCAAAAGTAACATAGGCATAATTATTGTAATGGGCAGCAAATTCAGCACGGCAACCAGGGATCCTGATCTGTAGTGAGCTATGGGGATGACTAATAGAACATGGTGTTCCTGGAGGCAAGATAGAGGGACAACCAAAGAAGTTATTACTTAATATATATAAGCAAAAGAGAGTAAGAAGAGATAAGCAGAAAATTGTTAGTAGCCCCAATGGAAAATCACAGTCCTTTTCCCAGTTTCCAGATCTAACCCAGTTTTCAGACCCATACCCATCAACTAAAGGAAAGGCTGGATCAGTAGTGATGCCTCAATCTTTCCTCCAAAGGGACCTATGGCCATTTATCCAGGTAGCCATACAGTGGGGAAAGGAGAATACCCAGATCTTTTTAAGATTGTTATGTACAGGGTCTGAATTGATGCCAAGTGTCAAGATGGTCCCCCTGTTGGAGTAGTGTTATATGAAGATCTAGCAATGAAAGGACTCTTGACCCATATCTACCTCACAATGGGTCCACAAACCCACTTGTGGTCATTTCTTTCTTTCCCAAATGTATAATGGGAATGGATGTTAGCAGTTGACAGAACCCTCATTGGTTCATTGATCTGTAAAGTGAAACCTATTGTAGTAAGAAAACCCAAGTAGAAGCCCCTAAAACTGACCCCACTTCTCAGACAAAATAGTAAATTATAAAAAATCACATCCTGGATGGAATGGTAGAGATTAGTTCTACCCTCAAAGACTTAAAAGACACAGGAGGAGGGTCCCCAGTATATCTCCCATTTAACTCACTGTCTGGCCCTGCCAAAAACTGGATGGATGAAGATGGGTGACAATGGACTACCTCACACTTAGCCTAATAGTGGCTCTAATTGCAGCTGCTGTGTGGTATCTTTACTAGGGCAAATTAACACAGTCTTTGTACACGGATGGGGCTATTGGTCAGGCAAATGCATTATTTTCAATGTCCATGAAGGAGGAGAATCAGAAGCAGTCTGCATTCACATAGGTTGGACAACAGTATACATTCACAGTCTTACCCCAGAGTTATGTAAATTACCCTGTGCTTTGCTGCAATATAGTCTATGGGAACAGGGGCCATCTGAACACTCTACAGAACCTCACATTTATCTACTATATTGATAAACCTCTAGAAATCTGGAGACAGGCCGTGTGATCCTTAGCAGTGACCTCTGCGTCATTAAAAAAAGCAGCTCCAGGGCCGGCCCCGTGGCTTAGCGGTTAAGTGCACGCGCTCCGCTGCTGGCGGCCTGGGGTTCGGATGCCGGGCGCGCACAGACGCTCTGCTTCTCTGGCCATGCTGAGGCTGCGTCCCACACACAGCAACTAGAAGGATGTGCAGCTATGACATGCAGCTATCTACTGGGGCTTTGGGGGGAAAATAAATAAATAAATAAAAATTAAAAACCCAGCTCCAGACATCCTATTCTATTTGAGATACTGAGCATCTGGCCACGAGCCATCAAGTGACCATGAGCCAGAACTGCCATCTTGAGCTAAGTACTCTTAGGCCCACCAGGAAAGACAGTAGGTTGAAGGAGCCCAGTAGAAATCCATTGATGATGGATGTGATACATCCAGGATTGGATTCAGGGAGGTCTAAACATAGTGTGTAAACTGCAGGAACAGGTGGCACAGACCATCACGTCACCCCCTATTGTTGTAACAACGTCTCTCCTTTGACTCACTCCTGCGGCCCAATGGCCAGCTATAGAGGAGGGAAAAAGCCTGAGCTTCACTCATAAAGGGTTGGCTTTACATGTAGACACAAGCCAAAAACAGACTGATGCCACAGTACAGCCCCCTCAGGGTGAGAGGCTCTAAAAGAGACCAATGAAGGGACATCTTCCCAATAGGTGGAGATTTATGCAGTCATCTGTTTATCTTGATCATCTGTTTTGTGTGAATAAAGAAGTGGTTCAAACATTCATTGTCAAGGTCTTAAAAAGAGACAGATTGGAAGATATAGGACAAGAAATATGGGGGAGAGGTTTGTGGATGACCCATGGGAATGGGCACACATGTGAGGATCGTGGTACTTCATATTCATGCCCACAGAGAGCATCCACTGTAGAAGAAGGACTAAACACCCAGTGATGGGATGACACAGAGAGTAGATGTCAGCCAGTCTCTGTCTTTGGCCACCCTAGTGCTTCATAAGAGGCTCAAGAATGGAGTAGTCATGGTGGGACAGATGGAGGCTATGCATTGGACCAAAAGCACAGACCCAGTTTCCAGATCTACACCAGTTCTCAGACCCACATCCATCAACTAAAAGAAAGGCTGGGTCAGTAGTGATACCCCAGTCCTACTTGCTAAGGCTGATCTAGCTATTATCACTGCTAAACTTTTGCCTTGCTTAGCAATTCGGAGGCCCTGATATGGTAACAAGCCTGAGAAGGACTAATTAGCTACTTGGTGGCAAGTTGATTACATCAGCCCCCTTTCACACTGAAAATGGCAAAGATTCATTCTAACTAAGACTAACACATATTCTAGGCATGAGTTTGCCTTTCCTTCTGTGGGGCCTTGGCCAGCACCACCGTCTGAGGGCTCCCAAAATGACTGGTCTATTGACATCAGATTCCAAATGATGTCACTTGGACTTTGGGACCTACTTTATGACAAAGGAAGTACAGTGGTGGGAACATGACCGTAGGATCTACTCCTACCACACACCACCTCATACAGGAGCT
Source organism: Diceros bicornis minor (assembly GCF_020826845.1). Taxonomy (NCBI): domain Eukaryota; kingdom Metazoa; phylum Chordata; class Mammalia; order Perissodactyla; family Rhinocerotidae; genus Diceros; species Diceros bicornis. Next base: position 29,862,158 of record NC_080775.1, read on the forward strand.
GTGAACCCTAGAGAATGGTGCAATGGCCTCTTGAAGGCACAGTGCAGGCCACCAGCCTGGAGATGACCCCAGTGAGGATGAGAGCACCATCCTTCAGGATATAGTATAGATATTATACTAATGGCCATTTGGTGCCCCAGTAAGTAGAATAGATGCATCTGGAAACAAGAGTTGGAAATGGGAGTGCCCTCCTTCACCATCACCCTAAGTGACCCACTTGGAGGAATTTGTGTTTCCTATCCCTGCAACTTTAGACTCTGTTGGCCCAGAGGTACTAGTTCCCAATGAGGAGATTCGTCCACCAGGGGACATGATAAGAGTTCCACTGAACCTACAGCTACAGCTGCTGCCTGGTCACTTTGTGCTCCTCATGCCAGTAAACCAGCATTTAAAGAAAGGAGTTACCACTATGGAAGGGGCTGTGTTCTATAATGGAGGTAAAGAAGAATATGTTTGGCACTCAGGTTATTCACTGGGAATGCCTCTTGGTACTCCCACTCCCAATTTTAACTATAAGTGGACAAGAACAGTAGCAACTATGATCTTATAATATCCAAATATATAATATATATAAATAATATGTAATATTTCGGCTATCCAAAAGCCAGCAGGCTTAAGAGCCAAGAAGAGCCGATGTTTCAGTTTGAGCCCAAAAGCAGGAAAAGACGGGTGTCCCAGCTCCGGGGTCAGGCAGGAGGAGTTCCCTCTTACTCGCAGAGGGGCTGCCTTTTTATTCTCTCCAAGTCTTCAGTTGATTGGATGAGACCAAATCTGCTTTCCTTGGTGTATTCAAATGCTAATCCCGTTCAGAAATACTCTCACAGAGACACCCAGAATAATGTTTGACCCAATATCTGGGCATCCTGTGTCCTGGTCAAGTTGACACATAAAATTAACCACCATAGTCACCCAGCTGGTGAATGGTGGATCTGGGTTCAGAACTCAGTACAGTAGATACGGAGATCTTGAGCTAAGGAAGTATCCGGGAACGAGAGAGAGGCTGGTAGTACTACCAACACGTTGGTAGTACTACCAGCCTCTGGTGGTAACTGAAGCCACAGGGGTAAATGAGATAACCAGGGAGAACATGTGGTGTGAAAAGAGAAGATGGCCTCAAACGCTGAGGATTATCAGCAAAGTGTCTGAGCCAAAGACATGAGGGCAGAATGGCCAGAGACGTAGAAGGAACTCCAGGAGACAAACTAAGGAGAGAGGGTGTCATGAGGAAGAGGGGCTTGTGATGGGGTTAAATGGGGCACATATATGGGGAGGGCCACAAAGTGTCCTGGGGATAGAACCACCTTGGTGAGGGCCATTCCAGGGGAGGAGGAAGCTGGACTGCAGTGATTGAAGAACCACAGAGAAGAGAATAAGTCAAGTTAGTAGATGTGTACAAGTTTTAAAAGGAGTTTGTCATGAAGGGGAGGTGGGAGAAGGCTGGGAGCTGAAGGAGACATGGGGGAAAGTTTGTCCGTTTGTTTGTTTGTTTTGATTGGCCCTGAGCTAGCACCTGTTGCTAATCTTCCTCTTTTTTTCTTTTTTCTCCCCAAAGCCCCAGCACATAGCTGTATATCCTGGTTGTAGGTCCTTCTAGTTCTTCTATGTGGGACGCCGCCCCATCACGGCTTGATGAGCAGTGCGTAGGTCTGCATCCGGGATCCGAACCCACGAACTCTGGGCCACCGAAGCAGAGCACACAAACAACCGCTACGCCACCGGCCCAGCCCCTGTCAGTTTTAACGGAAAGACTTCATAATTTTGGGTTAGTGGGACTTGGGACTAGCCTGGCTACCTGTCACTGCACAGAGGGAATCTCCGAGAAACGGGATAAGCCTCGGATTTGAGCCTGAGTCCTGCTCTGCCACTCACTCTCTCCTTAGGCAGATGATTTCGTCTTTCCAGGCCTCATCTGTATAATAGCCTACTTCAAAAGACTGTTGAAGTTAAGTCAGAAATGCACATGAATGCACTCTACCAATAATAATTGTTATTTCCAAATATGAAAGGCAAAGGAGGTGACTGAGTGAAAGACACTTCCAAGCTTTTCAAGCCCAAGAGTCTGGGAAACGGTAGTGTGGATGAGTGAATCAGGAATTCCTGGCAGGAAAAGCTTTGGGGAAGGAAGAACGACAAGGTTGGTCTATGCAGGCCGATACTAGGTCGTGGCAGGACGTCAAAAGTGGAAATATTTAGCAGATATGTGGAGTCAGGGACCAGAGGCAGGAGAGAAGTCAGGGATGGAGAGAGAGGGCTGGCACGCCGCAGCCCCGAGGCGAGCACCGAGTCAACACGGGGTTGTGTAATGTTTGGCAGAGTCACATAAGAATGCCTGTTAACTGCCGTGCATTTAGCAACTACTTTGTGTTAGGCCCTTTACCTACAATATCTTCAAACCTCATGATTATCTGAATTTAACAGTTGAGAAAATTGAGGCTCAGAGAAGTCACCCAACTAGTAAATGATGCAGCCGAGAATCAAACACAGTCACTCCAGCTCCCAACCCTGCATTCTTTCCACTACTTCATGCTGCTCCAAAGGATGGAGTCTTAGGGGAGAACTATGTTCAGGAGACAAAAGGAAATAGCTCATTGGACAGAAGAACATTGAGAGGGTGTGGTGTTATGGAGGCCAAGAGAGGATAGAGTTTCAAGATGGTGAAATCGGTAGGCAGTGCCAGATACTGTAAAGAGAGTCAGGATTAGAACTGAGAGAGGCTACAAGATTTGGTGAGCAGAGGGTTACTAGCAACTGTGGATGGTGAAGGGGACCAGGTCCGTAAAAACAAAGGTGAGCGCAGAAGAGCGGGATGGCACCCTCTCATGCCCCTCAGTGGCGCTGCTGGAGACGCTCTTACAGTGGTCCACTCAACCAGCATCTGATGGTCACTGCAAGTGGCTAATCAGGGAGGTAAAAGCCAAAGTCCTTGTCCTCAAGCAGCTCACAACTTAACTGGGGACACTAGCTTTCGAATATGACAGCCAGAGAATACACAGATGGAAGGGAGTACATGTCTGCCCCAAAATTCCTCCCGCTGCCCTGACTCCAGTCAACTTCTGGATGGGTGGGACCTGAGCTCCCGAGAGAGAGCTGGGCCAGCCCTCTGTGTGGCATCTGTGTGTGCTGGCAGTGGCAGCTGTGGAGGACGCTGACCGCCCAGACAGCCCATGCAGCTGGAGAAGAGCAAAGGGTGCAGGACCGAACCCTAAGTAGCATCAGCTAGGGCTGATGGGGCTAGGCAGAAAAAAGTGGACCCCTAATGACACTGACGAGGAGTGGCCAGAGAGGACGGAGGACAGACCAGACTGTACGAAGGGAAGTTGTAAGCCGAGGTCCCTCATGCGAGCGCCTCATTTTGCCCAGGGCCAGTGGGGACGCGGCTTCCTTCTCTTCACCTGCTCAATCCCCTTCTTAGCAACCGTCTGGCTCCGCTTGCCTGGGCGCTCACTTCTTTCCCATTCCCGCCAGCGGCAGATTCAGCCTTATTTCCTGCCTCATTTTCTAAAATTCACAGGCCTGTGAGTGTCGTCCATGTGAAGGAAGCAAGGCTCTGGACTCTCCCCTCCCGTTCCACTGCCGCTCCCTGCCACCTGTCACCTGCTGCAGGTCAGGGGCAGACAAGCGGAAGTCCTCTGCTGGACTCGCCTCAGGCTCGGGCGCCTCTGCCAGAGAAGCATCCAGCTGCCACTGTGCCTGAAATGCCAGCGTTATCACTAGTTCCTCTGGCGAAGAATTATTCTCCCCCTTGGTTCCTGTCTTAAAATGTAAATGTGCCTGGAAGGTAAATGTGCCTGACACACTAGAGCAAATCATTGAGAAGATTGTCTTGGAGAATTATATACCTTAGGAGCCTTGGGCAGCTGAAGTTGGCACCAAGAGATAGTTTAGGGCACAGAGAGGGGAGGTGGAGGGACTGACGAAAATCTTAACCCATTATGCAATTTTGCCCTGGATTAACCTCATCCCTTGGCTTGGGTTTGGGGGAAGGAGTAATAACTCATTCGTAGCGTAGGCACTCCAGCCATATCTCCTTGGCCTATCTCAGAATTTACCTGCAGACATTTTCCAAATAACAGTGGGGAAAGTCAGAAGATCTGGAGAGTGAATGCCCTGCAGAAACTAAGCGGGGTCAATTCTGAGGACTGTTCTCTTGGTCTCTTGGAGGGTTCCCAGGGGGATTGGGTCCCAGCTGCCCACAGCAGTAACTCCCTCATGAGTGCACTCTTGATTGCTCACTCTTCACAGCGCTTCTCAGATCACCTCTGAAGAAGACTATGCACACCCAAATACTTGTTTCAGATTTTGCTTTGAAGGGAATACAAACTTAGTCACCATACATAACGGACATTTCCTTGTTATTCCCAATACAGATGGAGGAGAAAATAAAGCCCACTGGCTCCTAAAAAAAGCCCCACAGACCCAGAATTTAGAAATGTGCGTCAAAATTCTAAATACCCACATCCTTTGACCCAGTAATTCTACTTCTAAAAGTTTACCTTAAGAAAACTTACTGTGTGCAAAAATGTATGTCCTATAAGGATGTTTTATCACCATGCAGAAAAGTAAAAATTGGGAAGCAACTTAAATTTCCAGCAATAGCAAACTGGTTAATAAATTATAGTAATCCTATGTTCCCATTAGAAATGATATTTTTCTACAACTTTCCATGTCTGCGGTAAGTTAAGTGAAAATGCAGATGGCTCAACATCATGTGCAGTGTTATCCACTTGTGTAAATACACATCCATAGGCGAATGTGTGTGCAGAAAATCTGGAGGGATGACAACAAAATGTTAATAGTGGTTATCTTTGGGTGGAAGGATTGGGGATTGTGAATGATTTTTAATTCCATATTTACACCTTTCTAAATTGGAAAAAAATATATACTTTTTTACGATTAAAACAACTTTTAAAACTGCAACTAAATTGTAAGAAGAAATCAGTGGCCTTGAATTCCGGAGCTACAACTCCTGTTCTCCCAACAGGGGTTGCTGGTCTCACCACCTAGGGGATACTAGAGCAGACCCACAGGAGGGACCCGTCCCACTCAGCCGAGGCCGATGCTCAGCAGCGGCTGCTCTCAGCAAGTCGGCAAATACATCTGCTAACTGGCGGCAGTGGGACAGCACCGCGTGTCACGTGTCCAGCATGTGTGGCCCCATCTGACTCAGAGGAAACAGACGTAGCCCTGCATCCATGCTTGGGGTCGCTTGTCAGGCTCGGTCGCTTGCCCCCGCCCCTCCTCTCTGTAGCCCATCTCCCTCCCCCCGCCTGCCTGAAGCCCCAGCTGCTACTCAGCGGGTCCCTTTCCAATTTGCTGCACTTTCGGGAGTTCGTTATTCCCACGGGAAGCACTGGTTGCCATGGCGATGGGAGCCTCCCAACCCTGAGACCTGCCCAGGAGGCCGATCTTCCCCGCGCAGCCCGGCCCGGCCTCCCCGGCTACGCGGTGGCTACGGTGGGCCCGCCCTTCCCTTTGGGAGAAGGGTTTTAGGCTGCAGATTCTTTGGGCTTGAAGGAAGGAGAGGACATTAACTGAAACACAACGTCAGAGGGATGGGGAAGGGGAAGGAAGCCAAATGGATAAGAAGGTTTTATTACAAGCTCCCTGGCCACTCTGCCTTTTCCGCCCACCCACCGGGACCCCTCAGTCTAATGCTGTCTCTGGTTCTGGAGCGTCTGGGTGGGGATGTCGGATACTCTGCTTTCCTCTCAACGTCTTCCAAGAACCCCGGGGCATTTTTTACAGTTTTTGGAACGAAGCACACTGGAAGGAAGCTTGAACCTCTGCTGCCCTTTCAGCCTGGGACTGAAAGAAGGGAGGGGTGAGGGGGCAGGAGGAGGTCGGAGGGGGCAGGACGGGCCGAGCCCTGTGACTAAGGGTGGAACGGCGGCGAGGCGGTCTGCGCCCGCGGCTGCAGCGCCCAGCCAGGGTCCCCGCGCAGAGACCGGCCGGGCGGCACCGGAGGCGGCGGCCCGCCCCGCCCAGCAGGAGGCGGCGCGCGGAGGCCGGCGGGTTGGGGGCCGTCACGTGCGCCCGCCGGAGTGCGGGGGCCACGCCCGCCGCCCCAGGCCCCGCCCACTCCCCAGAGCCCCCGGGGCTCCCCGGTTGCCTCCCTCCCTCGGCAGCCGTGGCCTCGCAGACCTCTGAGCTGGAGAGGTCCGTGTCTCCTGTTGCTCACCCCAGGGTGGCTCTCCAGGGAGAAGCTCCAAGCGTATCACTGACTGGCCTGGAAACCCTTTCATCTCTGCTCCAGCCGCAGCAGCTCTTTGGTTATTTGAGTCTCTGGCTTTGGAGCCTCCAGCCTTTACCACGCTGTAAATCCCTGGGTGCCCGCTGGCTCGGAGCTGGGACACGTGTACACCCAGCCGCACCCCCCTTTCCTCGGCCTTCTGCCCTCCTCCTGCTGCCGCCACATCCCTCAAGCCTTAGGGACTTGTGGTTGCAACGATCCTTAGATTTTTCCAAGAGTATTTTTCCCTCCAGCCTCTCTGTGCACCTACCCACGCCAACACCTGACGGTTTCCTTCAACCACACCCTCCCTGCCCTCAGTGTCCACAGACACACACAGCCTCTTCCCTTCCCTCCATCATCGGTGCGGTGAGAAGTCAGCTCACCGGAGAGGCAAGAGCACAGACAGCTGCCCACTCAGCCCAGAAGGAGGGCTGCACCCAGCAGCAGGCCTATGTGGACATAGGGCCTGTGACAGCCCCAGGCATCGTATTTCACGAGTGAGCCTAATGTAGAAAGGATTAGCTGTTTCACCCAATAAGCCCACATCTGTAGTTACATTCTGACTGGGATCAAATTACCCTGGTTATTAATCCTTCTGCTTTAGGGTATAAGCTGATCACCAGCTGGGGTCAGGAAAAAATCCTGCGCCAGCTCCTGCCAGCCTTCTCCCCTATCCTCACCTGCCCATCTCCTGGGGGGCATTGTTGCACATTTAGGTCTGCACACCAAGTTCAAGGCCACCAACCAAGCGCTCCTGAGACAGGACAGCTCCAGTCTGTTCTGGAGAGGACACGGCTCCATCATGTGAGTATGTAATGAGAATCTACTTCAGGCAAGACACCGTTGGTCTCCACTGCGGCAGAAACAAAGGCGATTTCGGCATAGTCCTTCACGGTCCATGCCAAGAAAAGCTGAAGTGGGTGGTCAGAAAGTCCTGTAGTTTCTGGGCCTTCCTGCCCTGAGGCGTCCCGGGTGAATCAGATGGCCTGGGAGAATCCAGCCTGGGTACCGGCAGTGTTTCCAAGCCTGCTGCCAGGAAAGAAGGGAGCCATTTCCTCTAGCCGCGGCTTCCGTGGCCTCTGCCTACAGGGAGCCAGCGGGACAGGCCAGGGGAGCGACGTTCCTTCTCTGAATCCTTTCTCTCAGGCACTGGAGACTCCCAGGAGTCCTCATCTCCCTTGGTGGGGCCAAGGGAGAGAAGCCGGTGGAGAGCCAGGGCCCGGGGCTGCACCACACAAGGAAGTGACGTGCCTGGGGCCATGTTCCCCAGTCACTTCAGACCTGGCAGAGTACGGGCTGACCAAGAGATTCAGATCCACATTGTGGCCTCTCGGTAGTGAAAAGAGGGGCCATTGATAATTCCATGGAACTTTCCTGAGCAAACCAGGTGTGTTCACCTTACCCGAGGGGTCGTTTCCACTGGGAAGGGCCATGATAAGAGGCACCACTGGGACGCAACAGTTTGTTTCGTCCTCCCTGATGAATTCTCTGCTCTCTTCAGCCGCGGTCCCCTTCTGTGGACTGGTCTCCACCAACCTCAGCCCTCCCCTCTCCTCAGCTCCTTTGCCCTCTGTACATTAAGCATCTGTGTTCCCACTTTCCAACCTTGGGTCAGTCCAACTATCTGTTTTTATTGGTGCTATGTCCAGGATGCTGGGAGATAATCGAGATTGTCATTAATAATGTTTGTTAAGTGAATAAATCTGAATGACCCCATGACACTATCATCCTTTCTACCCTTGACTGCTTCTCAGTGTTGCTCAGTTGTTCTGTTGGCTTTCTCATTTCCATTGATAACATTCCAAACCTTCGGTAGCCTGAATCTCCATTTACCCACTAATTCTTGGCAGAAGCCCTAACTTCACCAAGAACAAAAAACAAAAATAAAACAAATTTGAGATGCAAACCTCTCAAACTTTCTAAACTCTCCTCCACCTCCAAACCACATGTATTGATGGACACCCCTCTTCAATGAAAACGCCCCTCTTTGTAGTCCATCTGCATGGTCCCCATGGGTGCTGGCATGTGCTTACGTAGGACCTCCTCCCTACAGCCTCGCCACCATTTATTGACCCACAGCTCCTAAAGACTCAAGATGAACCAGTGAGAACCTTTCCCTAGAATTTCGGGTTTGAGGCCAAGAGAGTCAGTGCAGTCTCTCCGCCATGGCTGCAGCTGTCAGCCTGGTTTCCCGGCCAGACTAAGAAGCTAAGGACCCGCAAGGCTGAGAGAAGAAAGGAGCAGATGCAGAGAGGATCTGAGAGCAACATAGAGAGAGTCCTGGTTCCAGATGTTCCTGAGGCCCAGCCATGCTTCTGTCTTTTTTTTTTTTTTTTTTAACTTCACTGATTTAAATTGGTTTCTCCCACTTATGATCAAAGTCCTCTTACGTAATGCCTTATAACATCAATATTTACCTGCTTCTCAGCAGGAAGAGTTCCCCTCCTCCTGCCTCTGGATTCAGTCCCCACTCTGGCCATCCTTCTTTTATCACTTGCCTCACTTCTCTTGAATCTTCAGTCATTTCAGTTTCAGACAGTTCCCGAATATGATGGTTCAACTTAGGATTTTTCAATTTAAGATGGTGTGAAAGCGATCTGCGTTCGGTAGAAACAGTATTCGAATTTTGAATCTTCTCTTTTCCTGGCTGGCACTCTGAGGTCCGACCCTCTCTCATGATGCTGGGCAGCGGCAGCAGCTGCACAATCACGAGGTGAACAACCGATACACTGACAACCATTCTGTACCCACACAGCCATCCTGTTTGTCACTTTCAGTACAGTATTCAATCAGTTACATGAGATGTGCAACACTTTATTATAAAATAGGCTTTGTGTTAGATTTTGCCCATCTGTAGGCTAATGTAAGTGTTCTGAACACATTTAAGGTAGGCGAGACAAAGCTAGGATGCTCCGTAGGTTAGGGGTATTAAATGCGTTTTCCACTTACGATATTTTCAAGATATTTTAAACTTACATTGGGTTTATCAGGACGCAACCCCGTTGTAAGTCGAGGAAGATCTGTACAAATATGCTCAGCTTCCTATCCAAAAACTACATAAACAAAGGCTTTCTTTCATCTCTGTCCCTCCTCAAGCTTCTGCCCCCTTCCCTTCCACTCTCACTACCTCCATTTTTCTCTCCTCCAACTTACTTCCCAGCTACTGCTGCAGTCTGGCTTTCTTTCATCTTCCCTCTGACAACTTAAATAAGGAGATAAACTGAGGCAAGTTCAAACTACCAGAAATTGAATTTATTTTTGAATAGCAGAGGAATGGAAACACATGCTGTAGCAAGCTACAGGCGAGTCAGGTGAGGGTTTGGGGCAGGCTGTATTTATGGGCAAGGAGTGCAAAGAGGGGGAAGTCCAGCCAGGGTCCAAGCAGTAAGTTCATTGGCTTGAGGATGGGGAGGGATTCTTGGCGAATGTTCATTGGTCAGGAGATAGGCCTGGGTCTTCTGTAAATCAGGCATTTATGGGAAATCAGTCTCTTGGTTCTTAAATTCCGTTCTTCTGAGGGTGCGTGCGTGAGATTCTCCATGTCATATCCTCCATTCTGGTTTAGACGGAAATCCTTTCACACCTCTCTCCTCATGAGCGCTGCATTGCAAACTCTGCCCGCTTCCTAGCGTTCAGGCTGCTTGTCTGCAGCGTCTGCCATCAGCAACTACCTCGTCTGTCTTGAAACTCGCTCTTCTCTTGATGGTTTTCCTCCTGGTTCTTGCTCTAACACAGAGAAGCTTGACCTGCAGAAGCTGTACCATAGTCTAAAGGTACTAAGGATCTAAAGCTCGAGATTTTTCCAACCTTCCTCTCACCCTCAAAAAATGCAGCTGGCCTCTCTGTGCCCACTCTCCTGCGTACTGCAAAGTGAGGGCTGACTCATCCAATGAAATCATTGGAGCTAAGCTGTTAATGGATGAGTTATTTCGCTATTTTGATGATAACTCTCAAAGACTTAGTTTGGTGTCTCTCAAACGTAGATTACAGTGGAAAGGGATGGTAGGAGCAGGGATGGGGGTGGGAGAGGGAGCTAGGGATATATTATTGAGGGTCTAAGAGTTTTTATGACATTTAAGTGTTGTATTTTCACTTTCATGTTAATCAGTGCTTGGTTGTGCATTTTAATTTGCCATTCGATGGGCACCAAGTAATCACCAACTTTTAGTGCAGTATTTCCAAAGTGGAATGTATTCTCAATGTTTCAGAGAATTTCGGCTTCTAAAGGGAGGCTCTTTGTTCCTCAGACTGGGAAGTACTGACCCAAGGAATAAGCATCCTTGAAACGTGAGTGCTGCTCGGGTACCTAGCAGCACCCAAGGGAGAGACAGAAATGTAAAAGCTGAGTCCTGCCCTCAGAAACTCATAGACTCATTAGGAAAACAATACAAGAACACTTAAAAAGTTAAATACAGGCAAGAAGTAACAATGTGATACGAAACACAAAGTGGTGTGTTATTAAGTGATGCAGACAGCACTTTCTATAGATCAGAGGCCAGAGAGATTTCCCTGTATGGGAGTAATCACTGGAGGCGTCCTCGGTTGGGGGAGAGTCTGGTGGTGCTGTGGTCTGGGAATTGAGCAGGGCCTTAGGTGAAAAGTAAGAGTTATGTAACCAGAGAAGAAAAAGAGAGACATGTTAGGCCCGAAGAGAGTCCAAGAGGCTATGAAGTCCTGAGCTTGGGATCAAGACCAGACTGGACTGAATGGAGGCCTCTTGTGGGGACACAGTGGACAATGTTGGTTACCCTCTATCAAACTGAGCACATACTCAGGCCATCAACATAGCCAGGACACCAACAATTTTTGTTTAAGAATTTATTATTTGATATTTTTGAAAAACCATCAAGAAGACATTATGGGAAAAATCAGAACACAGTTGGACTTCCTTGCACTGATGTTATGGTTTTTAATAATGTTGTACATTTACGTCTGTGGAGGGCAGAGGTGAGACACCACAATCACATTAGTGCTTAGGGCTTCTGAAGGTCTAATGCAGCCCTTTAGGAGAAAATAAAGTTGAGGCCAGATTTTGGGAGACTTGAATTCCAAGTGAGGCAGACAGACTCTGCATGTCTTGATGTGCAAAGGGCTTCAAGGGCAAAGACCTCAAATTCTGTGTCTCTGGAGTTCAATATTTCTGAGGTCACACACCTAGTCTAATACTGCGTTTCAGGTCCTGTACTGCATGGCGTACATTTACAAGAGTACTCACGTGAGGGTTTTCTTTACACAGTGCCTGTGTCTCTTCATTTCAGTGCCGTTGTCCATTGGCATTGGTTGGAAGAGAGAACATCCTCTTGAATGCAAAGCCTCCCTTGCAGAATATTCCCTAAAACAACTGGTGATGTTTATTGCTTTTATTAACTTGACAGTCTAGAGACAATATTGATGCATTTATACAATTTTCATTCCTCCAGGTTACTGGACACTGCTTTGCTTTGTCGCCTATACCCACGTTGTGCTTGGGGCACTGAAGACCTGACAGTATGATGCCCCAAGTCGTAGATATCTGTGAAATGAGTGAATGAATGAATAAATGAACAATTAAGGAGGATTCGTGCTAAGAAAAGGTATTCTAAAATTGGCATTGAGAGGGAAGTTGGAATACATAATTGTGAAGGTCTCTTTCAACTCTTAAGAACTCGCCTTACACCAGGGCCAGGCCGAGGGGAGGACATTCAGTTCTCCAAGAGTCTCTCAAGAGAGCCCAGCTTTCTGGTCTTTCCCCAGAGCTTTCTTAAAAAAATCCCACCACCCTCCTACTAGTATACTTCAGTTTCTTCAAGTCACAGGGAAAGAAGTTCTTTCTAATGGCCAACGCAACTCCCTCAACTTCCATCTGTCTGGTTCTTTAATGAAAACTACTCTTCTCAGAGTCAGGGTAAGACTATTGCTGAAGTCCACAGAAGGACTTGGTGGGGAGGAGGGAAGAGGCATTTACAGAAACACCATTCAGGGTGCTGGGGCTCTGCAGGAGGCTGAGGGGAGCACCAGGGATTTGCTCAGAAAGAGGAATTACGCAGAACACTGGGGATCTCCAGGCCAGCATCACTGCCCAGAGCGTGCATCAGTTATTGGGGCCTCTTGATGAATGGGCCCCACACACGCTTTAGGGCAGACGGGAGGAAACTGGCCACAGATTAATCACTCGTGCCGTCACTGAATGGAGGGTGCGTAGAGCCTGTGGGAGCCAGAGGGACAACAGGTTCACAGAGGCAGATAGGGAAACCGAGAGTAATCAGACCATGATTAGGAAAAAGGGGGGCAAATGTAATACTAAGACTCATTTTTTTAGGCTGATTTGCACAAAGGGAGTGACAGCTGAAGTAGCCCAGGAAGGAATGGATGGTGGGGGTCAGTCCTGGGAGGGGCCCAGCCTAAAGTGTGGCCAAGGGCGAGGCCCCAAAGGTAACCCCAAACCAGAGAAGGAGGGTCTCAGAGGCAAAAGGAGGGAGGTACCACAAAGTGGGGCGAGGAAAGGAGATGAGAACTAATGGAAGCAGCCTCCTGAAGGCTTCTAGAGGGGCTAAAGCGGGGTGCAACTCCCAGCCTTTCCAAGAATGTGAACAACTGCTCACCATTAGTGGGATCTCAGTCCTTCTCTGCCCCCAAATTACTATGGGGTGTGTGTATATGTTTAAATAAACAAAGTTATTCTCCCTTGAGAAATGTTTGATTGTGTATGTCCAGCATTTAACATATGTATGCATAAATGTTCATTGAATGAATAATAAATAGCTAACATTTATTGCACTCCTACTGTGTCAGGCAATAGACTAAGTATTCTACATGAATGATTTAATTAATCCACATAATCATCCTATGAGGCTTTTTTAAAATCCCTCTTTTATGGATGAAAAAACCTGAGGCTCAAATAAGTGAAGTGACTTGTTCAGCTAGTAAGTGACAGATATGTTGGACGGAAGGAAGGGAGAGAGAGAGAAAGGAAAGGAGCAAGAGAGGAAGGGAGGAAGATCTTAAGAAAGGGCTGTGAGAAGTCTCAGAAAATTTCTTTTGAAAATCATTCATCTTAACAAAAATGTGCCAGGCACACAGATCCACTTTCATTCCTCTTCACCACCGGGTGGTGAGTCCTGCAGAGCTGTGAAAACCAGCAAAGCCTCACATGGGATGGCAAGAAAATCAACAACAGGGCAGGCATCATATCAACACAGAAAATACGACACAAGCAATCCTTGTTCTTTGGGCTGCTGACTCGTGCAGCCTTTAGCTCCAGCGTGTGGACAATGGGACAAGACCGAGAGATGCTCGTGGTCTCGTTGTCCAGCTTGCTGATTGTCGAGAAATGATTCTGTGAACCACATACAAGCAAGTTTTATTCAGAATAATAACAATAAAAACTGTTGAGGGCCTGATGGGAAACATGAATTGGAAAATAAAGGTTAGATGACCTCACAGAAGTGCATACTGAATGGTCTGCCTCAGGTGCAGAGAGGCAGGACACAGTTTTGACTCTGAGCTACCTAGCAGCCTAAGCAAGGAGGGAAACAATCAGTTGTAAGAGCCACAGTATCCACAGGACACAAATAAACCCATGGTTTAAAGGAAGCACAGCTTTTTCTGATGCTGAAACCTGGGATATTTTTGTCTTGGCAATACCGTGAACAGCACCCTGCAGTGTTACAAGCAGTGGGTTTCATGTTTTTGTCCTTGGACTCCATGCTGGCCATTTCAGACCTGCAGCAGCAGCAACGGCAGCATCCTCTGAGGGCGGGAACGCAAAGGCATCACGAGACCCTGCTGGACAGAAAGGGCAATAAGGTAGCAGCAATAAGCTACTACTGCTCCTGCCACTTCCTCGGGGCCAAACTCCTGAAGGAGAGGAGCCACAGCGGGCTTCAAAATGCCACCCAGGGGGCGCCACTGTTGGAGGTCTTGTTCCCAAGAGGGAGCCACAGCTGCGCCACGGCCTGAGTCAGCAGACCCTGCCCAGGGACAGGAAGGACCCAGCCACCTGGGAGAAAGCCCTGAACAAACTAGAGAATAACCCAGGGAGAGAACATGGCAAAATGCTTCTGAGGTACAATGGTCCCCCCTTATCTGTGGGGGATACGTTCCAAGACCCCAGTGGATGCTTGAAACCATAGATAGACTGTATATATGCTGTTTTTTCCTACACATATGTACCTATGATAAAGTTTAATTTATAAGTTAAGTACAGTAAGACATGAACAATAGGTAATAAAATAGAAAATTTATAGCAACATACTGTAAAAAAGTTGTATAAATGTGGTCTCTCTCTCATATATCTTATTGTGTTGTACTCACCCTACTTCTTGTGAAGATGTGAGATGATACAGTGCCTATCATGAGAGGAAGTGAGCGGAATGACGTAGGCATTGTGACCGCATTATTTTTGGACCTCGGTTGACCTCGGGTAACTGAAACCACGGGAAGCAAAACTTCGGATAAAGGGGGACGACTGTATTAGAAAACGCAAATCAAGGGAAAGCAGCAGCCCAGGACTGTCCTCACAGCTCCTTTCTGGAGGGAGCTGGGACGAGAAATGCAATCCCTCAGTGGCTGGTTCCATAGTGAGATTGTTGCCCATTTTTCACGGCTGGTGGGTGGGGCCCCTCAGGTGTTAAAGATTGGACTGTGACTTTGATTCGATTAACATGGGCTGAACACTTTTTATGTACCCAGGACTGCTGGGTGAGCCACAGGTCCCAGCTCAATTCCTCCCCAGTGGCAACACTGAGGTGGGTGTTGTTTACTCACATTGTCGGAATAGGAAACAGGCTCAGCAAGGGAGAGGCCTGAGAAACACACCTTCATCAGGTGGTACATCCCTGCCATTCTCGTTGCTGCTGCTGTGGTGCAGCTGATGCAGGTACAGAGCCATCAAGTCACTCCTTCTCCCAGGTTGGTAAAGACAAGTTTGGCTAAGACTCCCTTTTACAGTACTCTTCCAATTCAAAAGAAAAAAGACTTGGCAAGTCATAAGGAGATGTCCCCCCTGCCAAACAAAAAACAAGAAAACTAGATCACTAGATCATGAAAATGTCCTTAATTATCATGCCCAAGTAAGTGAATTCACCCCCTTCCACCTCGCCTCCTTCCTTCAGGCCCAAGTATTGATGAAGTACTTTCGGTGTCCCCTTCCAGGCCTGAGGGGTTCAGAGGCGCGCACAGCACAGCCCCTGCGCTCAGGAGCTCACACTCTGTTGAGGAGACGGACAAGGAGTCGGGTATCTCCACACCAGCCTGAGGGCTAGCATGGGGAGCTGTGGGGCTGGAGAGAAGGGCCCCCATGGGGTAGGGGAGTGCAAAGAGAAGACTTCACCTGCTTGAGAAGCTAAACACGAAGAAGGTGGAGGTGAAGAGGATAGGGCTGCTGAGGTTAACTTGTGAGACGGGGCCTGGTGAGGGAGACGCTGCAGAAGTAACCAGAGGCCAGGGTGAGGACCCAGGAGTTCTGGCTGGTTCCCAACAGGGGACAATTTTGTCTAGAGACAAAATATCTACAGATATTTTTGGTTGTGTGTGTGTGTTTGGGGGGCTGCTACTGGCATCTCCTGGGAACAGGCCACAGATGCTGCTAGTAACCCTACAATGCACAGGACAGTCCCCCACAACAAAGAATTAGCCAGCTCAGAAGGTCCGAAGCCGAGAAGCCGTGTCCGAGAGTCGTGAGGAGCCACTGAGGGCTCTAGGCAGGGCAGCGAAATGAGTAGAGATGGGTTCTTAGACCCCTTATCCATATTGGAGAGGTTCAGAACCTGCGTGGCTTTCAAGTGGAATGTAGTTGCTTTCAAGGAATGGCAGTTGGAGTCAGGGAGTTGAAGGCCTGGGACGGTGAGAGCTCCACCCGCAGGGAGCATGGTTTCATGGCAAATCCTGAACCAGGTGTCAGGGGGCCTGGCTTAACCTTAGCTGCTCCAGCCACAGGCCAGGTGACCTTGGGCAGGGGTGAGAACTCCTGAGCCTCTTTCCTCATCAGTAAAATGAGACATGAGAACGTACACTGTTCCTGACTTAGGCCTGTGTTGCTGTGATGATCAAATGCAATAGTATTTATGGAAGATCTTTGTGAAAAGAAATATGGATGAAAGATATTATTGTACTAAAAAGAGCATTTTTTAACAATTACATAACCATTGTATGCTAATTATAATAAAGTACAGTTAAGCAAAAAGAGGAAAATAAAACTCACCCATCATTTCACTATCCAGAAATAACACGATTAACATTGAGGCGGATATTTTTAGCTTTCCAGACTTGCACATGTACGTGTGTATGTATATATGGGTGTATGCATGTCATTTTTTCAGTAAAAAATGAGACCATGCTTTCCCCACAAATATGTATTACAAATAGCATCTCGTCAATAAAATGTTTCTATGCTATTATTTTGACAAATAGTGTCCTCTGTTGTTAGTTAGTTGTGTCATTTCATATTTTCCACATTTACAAACAAACATTGCTGGGAGTTACATCACATCTCCTTATTGGATTTAATTCAATTAAAGCAGACGGAGTGGCGCTGAGAAATGCCTTGCCGCGGGTCACACAGCACAGCCAGCACCCGCCCCCGGCCTGTGCCCTCACTCCTGCTCATGGGAACGTTTGTGTGGGACGCTGGAGCTTCAGGCAAATGAGGAGTAATAAACACTTCCCACTTGGAAGGAAGAGTTGATTACAGCTTTGTCATAGTGACTTCGCTTCCTGCTCAGGAACTAGGGGGAGGTGAACGAGTGGCCCACTCTGAGAGGCACCTGGTGCATTGCAGGTGGGGCCACAAATGCCCCCTAAAAACCATCTCAGCAGCCTCAGCTAAGCTCAGCCAACTGGGAATGGAGGGCCTGTTACCTGCTTTACTCCAACTGTTAATCCAACGATTCAGAGACTCCAGCAACACAGTGCTCTGTGGTATCCCTCACCCGGAAGGGGCTGAGCTGACCCACCCACACTACCTGGCCCAGCTTCCTCTGCGGCCTATGGCACAGGGTTGAAGGATGGCAGCCCTGGTCTGTGGTGCCAGACTAATGTAAGAAATGTGAAACTAGTGGCTCATCTCTCCCAGAGACAAATTCAAAATGTGGTCACAGTTATATTGCAGTACGACTTGGAGCAGTGAAAAGACAGACATCACCTAAATGTCCAAAACAAAATGTGGGACTATTATCCATTGTCTCCATTTCCTGGAACAGTAATCTCTCATTTTAAATGATAACTTTTAAGACCATACAACAACATCTAAAATTCTTATGACAGAACATTAACTGAGAAACGGAGGGCACAAAATTGTATTGAGAATAAAACTACTATAAACTACTATATTTACTACTATAAATACAAAACTACTATATTTTAAATTAGCATTTGCATATGATAAAGGGTAATGGTAATTACCATAAGGGTAATTTGCTCTCCAAATGGTCAGCAGCTCTCTTAGGGGAGATCATGGGGATTTTTTTTCCCCTTCTTCTCTGTTTACTAGACGTTCTGTAATGTGGTTATGATAACTTCCATAGTGAACAAGTCTGTACATGTGTGTGCATGCATGCATGGGTGTGTAAGTAGGTACTTATGTTCTGGGCCTTCTCTTCACTCTGGATGCGTAGAGGTGGAGGAACCGGAGAGGGGAAGGGAGCATCTGGGCTTAGCAAAAGCTGCTCACTCAGTTGGGAAGGTCAGAGGGGAGTCACAGTAAGAGAGTGTCTGTGTCCCCAGGTAGCCTGCTTATGCCATCCTTGGGGATCATGCCTGGGCTAATGTCCCCAAGACTAGAATTTTCTCCCTATAGAGATAGCTTTGAGGCAGACACAGAACTTAATCCCCACTGGGATCTGTGACACTCAGTGGATAAACCACTCCAGTTTCACAGACACCACTGGGACCTGCAAGTCCTGACTTCCTGTGGCCCTTGAGTGTCCACTAGAGGCTCCTGTGGCCCCAATCACATGGCCCCAGACAGGGCAGGAAGAAGACGAGATCTTCTGAAGGCGGTGCTCTGCATGCTGGCTGATCCCTTGACTGAGTCTACTGGGCTCCAGAATGTTCCTGGTCACTTGGACACAACTGCGTGGGAGGCCCAGGAGGCTGCACCAGCTCCCAGAGGTACCCTCTGTGGAGAACGGCTCTGGGGCCAACAGGGTGGATGGGGAGGCCCTCATCCCTTTGCTTCAACTTGGGTTGGCAGTTCTGGAAGGGAGAACGGGGGCTCCCAGCCTCCAGCTCCCGCCTCGAGGCGCAGCCCCACCATGTAGCTGTGAGGTTGGCTCTGGGGTGCTGGCACAGGCAGTGGGGCCCTGGAGCCCTCACTGCCTCACTTTCCTTCCCTTCTCTCTCCTCTCCCTCTGGGCCTCTCTGCAGCTCCCACCCAGGGTCCTCTGTGCCTCTGCTCTTGCTCTCACTTTCCTCTCTGTTCTCCCCCTTGGGCCATCGTGTCTTGCTGATTATCAGCCTCCCACACCCTGTCGTTCACTCTCGCCACTCAGGGCCTCTCCCTGTCACTGCGCCTCCCCCAGCCTCTCCCACCCAGCACTCTGAGGCACCGAGGGCTCTGCCAGCTTCAAAGCAGGCCACAGAAGGCCCCGGAAGGGGGACACTGCCATGCCATGGGCTCCCTCCCTGGGCTGCAGAGGGAGAGGAGCGGGCAGTGGCCTCTTACACCCTGTCCACTTTCTGCACTTGCTGTTCATACCAACACCGCGGGCTGGGGTAACCACTCCAGATCCGATTCGCCCCTCCTCACAGCGAGGCCTCCCTGGGGAAAGAAAGCAAGGAGAGAGAGAGAACATAAAATGAAGTGGAGGGAGAAACAGGGACGAGACAGATAGGGATAAGGGACAAGGAGAGGGCAGAGGGAGAAAGGAAAATAAACGGTTTTGCATCTGTGGAAAGGAATATCTTTCCTGGCCCTGGTTTTGGCACAAGCTCCACTCCCCCTGGGTGTTTGACAGAACTGAGCTCACAGGAGAGGTGAAGACAGGAGAATGACCTCCACCTGCGTGTGCCCCGAGTTTGAGTCCCTCGGTGGCTCTAGATGGCATGGCCGTTTGCTGGAGGAGGCGCAGAGAGGGAGCCCCCGGGGCGGTGACAGGCCAGGCCCGGCGAGGAAAGGCCGCGGCGCCCAAGCTCCGGGAACTCGGAGGCGCGGAGTCTGGAGCACACGCGGCGTGCGTTCTTCTCCCCACAGACCGGGACTAGGTTCCCTTCTGAAATGCTCGGCTCCACAGCTGCTTGCAATTCCCCTGGTCCTTGGAGACAAATGATCCAGTCAGGCTGTGCGCACAGGCCGGTCCCGGAGCCAGGCGAGAGGTGTGACTGCCGCGGGCCGGCCCATCACCCCGTGCAATTCCCGAGGGGCCGCCAGACCCTGACAACAGTGCTCGCGTTAGAATGTGATAGTGAAACTTCCGGAAAAAAGAGGGGTGGCAGACGACGCGCGATGGGGCCAGAGGAGCAGCCTCGCCTGTGTGGAGGCAGAACCGCTTCAAGGCCCAGTGGGTGGTGGGCTGAGCCGTTTCTCTGCCAGACTGTCCCTGAGGAGATGCCGGAACATTCCCTAACATGGGAGCAGGAGCCACCTCAGAGGGGGAGAGGAGGAGAGCTCCCTACGTGCCTGTCACAGTGTGGTTTCCAGGGGGCTTAACACCCCCCCCACACACTCAGAAGTCATGTGAATTCAACCAGTCACCTGCTGACAGGAGACTATGTTTCACCCTGACCTCAGACTGGCGCAGCTAAGGGGGCTGTGCCCAGCACGGTGAGGGGTGCGGTGCTCTGCACTGGGCCAGGACAGCTGGGAGTGTCGGGCTGGCCCTGAGCAGGGGAGCATTTGGAGAGCCAGAGACAGAGGACGCGCAGCCACAGAGGCCCATGGACACGGGAGCTCCCAGCTGCCGCAGCTGACAACCTGGCTAAAGGGGGATTATGCACCTGTTTCGTCTTGAGAGAAGACTGCAAGTCATGGCTGTTTTGCTCTAACACGCCCCATTAGATATTCCTGGAATCCGAATGCAAAAGGGAAAAATAAACCACTTTGAAGTTCCAGGCAAGGGGGATCGGGCGGGGTGGGGTCCAGGTGCAGCTGGACAGTCTGGCTGCACTGGGCTCCGGACACACAGGGGTGCCACGGCTGGTGGCGGTGCCACGCCACACCTCCCCGGCCCTTTAATTGGGTGTGTCTGGGCATCAGCTGGTCCTTGGATCTGCAGGAAGTGGGAGAGAAGGGGTGCAGCTGCCACCTATGTTGGAGAGGGAAGAAGAGCCTTTGGCCAGGGTGAGTCTGGGCGGGTTGACGTCCTCAGAGCTCAGGCCACCCTGGGTCTCTAGTGAAGCAAAACGGACACGGCACTCAGAAGGCACTCACTGCTGTAAATGCTGTAGGTGGATTAACTCACTTAATCCTCACAACAAACCCATAACGGAGGTGTCATTATTGCCCCCACACTACAGATGAGAAAACCGAGGCACAGAGAGATTAAAGTGGCTTTCCCAAGTACACAGAGAGGAAGCAGCAGGGCTAGGATTCGAACCCAGTCTGGCTCCAGAGTCCCTGCTCTTAACCAGGACACTTCATTGTCTCTGTAACTGCATTTTAAAACCAACTATTCTGCCCAAGAGGCATTTGGCAGACCACACCCTGCCCACACTGGCTCTCACCCCTTGGAAGCCTCCCCAAAAGTCTGTGCCTGGCTTTCCCCTGGGGTCGGAGCACTGCTGACCACCTGGACACCCCTTCCCAGCCCGGGGCCTGACAGATCACCCCACAGCCTGTTTCCTGTGCCGTTCCTCGCCTCCAGAAGCAGAAGAGTTTTACAAAGCTTGATTGCCACTAAAAAGTGCACACGGGAAAGGTGTCTGGGGCCTCCCACTGGCTCATCCCAGGATTTATCGCAGTCCACGAGTAACTGAGGTCTTCCTTTCCCTAAGAGGACTGTGGGGTGCCTGAGCCCCTGAGGGTGAGGAGGCGCTGGGCTGGTGGGGTAATGGCCCCTCTTAGCTATCTGGAAGCCAGACTCCACCCTGCATTTCCTTGAGGCTGACTTCCTGTCCCTGTGGCCAGGCCTCATCTTCTCCCATCAGAATCCGAGAGGAGGCCTCCTTCACCCAAATGCACCCTCACCATCTGCTGAAAATGCCCATGTTACTGGACTCTCTGGGATACAGCCTCCCTTTCTCAAAGTGACTCCTTCAGCCTCCTCATTGTTACCAAGAATATCTTTCCAGAACACAATCAGGTTAAGTCTCTCCCCTGATTAAAACTATTTTAAATCTGATGGGGCCAGCTGCCCACAGTATGCAGCCCTAGCGTCTCACAACAATGTGCGAGGCCCTCTGTGGTCCAGCCCGGCCTCCTGGCCTCTGCCTACTTTATCTAGCCAGAGCAGAGGCCGTCACTGTTTCCAGGCATTGGTCATGCAGCTTTCCCTGCTCAGTGACTCCTCAGCCTGGTATACGTCTCCTATTCATCCCTCAAAGCCCCACTCAAACATCTCCTTCCAAGGCCACACTCAACCACCTCTCTCCAGGGGCAAAAAAAAAAAAAGAAAAAACAGCACAACTTTCTTGCACACACGTCTGTCATATCCCTTGTGTCACGTCCCCCCACTGCTGCTTAAGAGAAGGTGGCTTCGTCTTTGTATTTCCAGTACCCAGTACCAACAATGCTTGTTAAAGTGCAAGTATTTGTGAGAGAAACACACTGAGCCAATGATACCCATTAACCTAATGATATGAAAGCATTTCTTTAGTTAGCTCTGGCAGAGAACGCATTCGGGGAGACTGACTACTGCACGTGGGAGTTTTGATGTGACAGGGAGGAGACCTGCACTCTGGAATAATCTTCCCCAAGGAGGCCAGAGAGGCAGGCATGGGGTCTGGGGCCCCTGAGGAGGCTGCAGGCCCCTAGTGAGCTTAAGGGCTTTGCAGATTTGTGAAAACCAACCTTTGTCAGCTCGTGGGTTTCCCCAGGCCAGCCTTGCCCAAAGGAGCTCCTTCTGCCTCCTGACTCGTCAACCCTGGACTCTGCCTCTCTCACTGAGGTTTAATCCTGGCCACTGACATCCCCTTGCTGACTGTGCAGAAAGCAACCCTGGGCACGCTCCTCTCAGTCCCTCACAGGTAACTCCAGGTCATCCCATCCCCATCTTCCTCCATGGGCAGCAGCTCCCCTCCCCGCTGCCTCCCCCCTGGATCCCTCTGCTCAGGAGGTCATTGCTGCCGCCTCGCTGGACTGCTGTGGTGCTGTAGGAAATACTGGCTTTGGAGCCACATCAATCTGAGCTTCAATTCTGACTCAACCAAGTCTCAGTTTCCTCATTTGCAAAGAGGTGGTCACAAACCATCTCCGAGGAGAGGTGTGAGAAGTAGAGACAACACACGTAGAATCTCAACGAGCAAACAGTAGTGCTCAAAACATGGTGAATCTGGGGTCCGCTGGCTGCCTTCTTCCCTTCATGTTGGTGAACAGCAGTTAACTGTGATACTAGGTTCATGGGCTCTTGAGCAGCAGCTCATAAGGGGTACGTGAGGTCACCTGTGAGCCGTCGCATCCGCAGTGTGAACATGCAGGATGGTGAGCAGCTCTGAACAGGGCAGGGTGGAGGACCATTTTTGTAAGAACAAATAAAGTTATACATATCAATGAATATGCCTAGAAAACATCTAGAAGGATACATTTCAAAATATGGACAGTCATGGGACTATGAGAGTTTTTTTCTTTTTGTTATGTATTTATCTACTTTTTCCCTCCTCAATGAGCATGCATTGAATAACAATAAGAAAAAAAGTTAACCACATGTGGTAGAAATCTGCGTGCAATATGGGCCTTAAATTCAAAGCACCATCTGGGATTTGCGTGTCAAAGAACCGTGGTTTACAACTGCAGATGGCCACGGACTCCATGTGGAAGGAATTAGGGTAGCTGAGCATGTCCCCACCCTAGGAAAGTCCCCAGTGGACAGAAGGCAATGCCTCCCCGAAAGTAGAGGCTTCCCCAGAGCTACCACATCATAGAGGAGTTTCGTAAATTTGACAGTGTTGTCACTTAAAATAAATTAGCCATTAGATATGTAGTATTTTGGATTTTTGTTTTCAAAATGAAGTAACATTTTTAAAACAGTGGGTGAGTTCTATGTTTAAAAGAACACTCTAGGAAACAGTTTGTAAAGCAAAGTCATTTCTGCACTTCAAACTCTCACTTCCTTGAATCTTTCTATTTCATAAATTTGCATGTTAGTTGGTTTTCTTGCACCAAGAAGTGCCTCCACGCACTAATGAAAACTGCTTCTACCAGGACAAACGCCACCACATTGATTTCAGGATACAACTCTGATGCCGTGCCTCCTTCTTTGGCATCAACATGCTGGAATGCACTGCAGCAAGGGAGGTGATGACATTTCTGCATCTATGAAAGGCATATGAAGCCATTTTATAGGGTAGTTTCTCATCAGGTCTGCTTAGAGTCAGGGCAATAAACCACATTAACTCTTGACTGCTTTTTCAGTTCTGCAAGTCTATCAAATTTATTGTAAAGATGATTTTTTGTTGTTGTTAGTCCTTATCCCTCCGTGAAGAAGAGATCAGAGAGACACTAGGCCTGAATCATTTTAACGCAAAAATCAGCCATGTCGAGGTGTCAATGATTCAAAATAAGAGTTAGAAATAGTACTAAAATTAATCTCTTCCAGAAGCAAAGTCACCCACCATCTAAGACTATCTAAAATCTATTTACAAATGAAAATTTTACAGTGGAAAGTAGTTTTAGGGTTGGTTAATTCAACCGTGCAATCACATCATCAAGAACTTGGATTCTTTCAGGCTTTCTACTCTGCTATCTCTGACGTTTTGTTCTTCTCCTCATGGTTAGAGGATGCCTGAAACAATTTAGAATCATCAAATCCTCAAGCAGAAAGATCCAAAAGCGTATTCCTAAATCAACCACTGATGGCAAGAGTGAACTTATCACGACTGGCTTAAATGAATCATCAGTCCCTCCCTGGGGCTGGGAAAGAGGGCCTCCTCCTTCAAAACGATGATCCTGACACTTGAACAAAATCAGGATTTGGTAAGAAGGAAGAAGGGAAGACTAGATGTTCAGTAGTCTACTACCAATAGCTGTCACTAAAATGGACATGAGATTTATAATTGACAGCACTAGAGTCTAGAAGAAAACAGAGAGATTCATTTACAGTTCTAGGTGAGAAATACTTCAAACCTGAAAATCTATACCCCGCCAAACTTTCAATTGAATAGGAGATAAAAGTAAAGCCAGTTTCAGGTGGGAAGGAATCAGACAGTTTGTCTTCCACAAATTTTTCTAAAAATTAAAAAAGCAAGTGAAGATGTAGTCCATCAGAGCAAATGGGAATCCAAGAAGGAGGAATATTTGTGATCCAAGTAAAGTGACATTAACCCAGGAGTGCAATAAAAATAAATCTTGGCTTGAAACTTTGCCACAGGCCTGGAAAACAATAGGTCAAAACTGAAATGAGTTGTATCAAAGGAGTCCATCATGTAGTCTTCAGAATGCAAGTGGATTCCATTATGCAATTCTATGATTAGGAACCTAAAAATTTTTCATCAGATGAAGCACATGCTTCTTCTGTCAACAACAACCAATAAAACAGCTAGAAATGCCAGGGAAAATAAATAGCCATACAACATCAAAGTACAAATATGAAGCAGGATAAAAAGTGGCATGACATTGAGTAAATGATTGTAATTGTAAAAAAGAATCCATTTGGCCATGAGGTTTACAGAGTTTTCCTTCTGGTGGTCCAGCGTTGTGGAATAGGAGTACATTTCCCTTGCAATGGATCTAGTCATACTTTTTTGAGGTTCATCAGTAGATGATATTTACATAATTGTAATTTTGCAAATGCTGATTTTTGCTTTACAGTTTTCATAATCACTCTATAGACAAAGTGAAGAAGATTAATTACAGTCACAAACAAAAATGTCAAGGTTACAAGTCCTGAAGATGATTAAAAGTAATGTTACAGCTGACAGAGATTGAGAAGGTTGAAGAAAAACAGTAGAGGAGAATGAGGGTGTGCTAATTTCTCATTTTTCTGAGGAAGGGAGTTAATAAATATGATCTGAATTTTATGGATTTAGAAATAAAGATTTAACAATGACCAAACTAGTAGCAATGAACACTCCAGTGCCCAAACTGTGATCTGCAAATACCATTTTCTGCCAAAAGTAACCAGAACTCCTTGGAGAAATTGTTAATCTAGTCTGGGGCAGCAAATATGTCACATGAGCCTGGAACATATACTAGAAAATGAAGAAGCTACCAAAGACCTTAGAGTCAGGTCAGGAGGATTGGGGAGCAAATTTGAAGAGGCTTTCATTGGCCAAAGATGGGACAATTTGTACAGCAATAAGAAGTGAAATGCAATGGCTTGAAACATGTCAAATATGGGTTCACTGTGATACTAAAAGAAAAGAAATTCAATGGTAACCATTAGAGGATGCTAAGAAAGCAATTCATTTTCAAAACTGGTAATTTAATAAGTTTTAAAGTAATTAAAAGAGTCAAATTTTTTCTGTATCTTGGGATAACCAAATAGTCAAAGGGGAAATTTCTTTTTAAAGAAGCATTCCAACTAATAAGCAAAGGAAAGGACTGAGAGACCATCACTACTTCTAATGAACTAAAGGGTCCAGGCAACGGTCATCAATGGCTGCTGGAATTATTTTTGAAAGATACAAGCAGGGGCCGGCCGGTGGCTCAAGCGGTTAAGTGCACGCGCTGCGCTCCGCTCCGGCAGCCCGGGGCTCGCAGGTTCGGATCCCGGGTGTGCACCGACACACTGCTTGTTAAGCCATGCTGTGGCAGCGTCCCATATAAAGTAGAGGAAGATGGGCACGGATGTTAGCCCAGGGCCAGTCTTCCTAAGCAAAAAAGAGGAGGATTGGCATTGAATGTTAGATCGAATTACCAATTTACAGGAAACGCAAGAGTAGAAAAACGTGAAATGACACCATGGAGATGCAATCATCAAAATCCAGACAGTGGAAATTCTACAAGTCAAACAACACAGTTTCTTCAACAAATTACATTGCAGTGGGAAGAAAAAGAGGGGTGAGGAACTATAGATTTCAAGAGACTAAAGAGACATGTCAACCAACTGCAGTACAAGGACTTATTTGGATCCTGATTTGAATAAACGAAAAAAAATGAGACTAAAATTTCAACATTAACTTGTTATCAAGGAATTATTTTTCATTTTTTAAGGTGTGGTAATGGCGTTGCAGTTATGTTGTGTTTTTCTGAATCCTTATTTTTAAGAAATACATAGTAAAATATTTACAGATAAAATGATACAGTGTCTAAGATGTGTTTTAAAATAATGGATAGAGGGGAGTGAGTGGGGCTGTGGATGAAACAAGATTGACTCTGGGTTCATAAGAGAAGCTGGATGCTAGATACATAGGAGCTTACTGTACTCTTCTCTCTACTTTTGTTTATATTTGAAAATTTCCATATTAAAAAAGTTTTAGAAGGTTTAAGTATGTTATTTAAAGGTAAAAATTAGCCACTAGAAAATCCAGGAGTATGATGTAAATATCAAAAATCAGGAGATAGGGGCAGAGGGTTGATGGGAATCAGTGGAAAGACACTCAGTCCCTCCTCCATCCTTGAGTGGAGGCCCCAGATACTACCTACAGTGGGAGGATCCAGTCAGAGAGATACACAGAGGTGATTTAGAATTATGGAGATAACCACTAGAAACACTTAGAAAGTATTTATTAGGAGGAAGGGAGTCATTACCTTCACATTTTATGCTATTTTGTATTGTGTGATGCTTTTAATTTGTGCATATATTACTTTTTTTATCGTGGTAAAACACACATAACATAAAATTTGCCATTTTAATCATTTTAAGGGTACAGTTCAGTGACATTAAGTACATTCACAATGTTGTGCAACCATTTCCACTATCCATTTCCAGAGCTTTTTCATCACCCCAAACAGAAACCCAGTAGACAATAACTCCCCATTACCCCATCTCCCCAGCCCCTGGTAACCACCGTTCTACTTTCTGTCTCTGTGAATTTGCCTATTCTTGGTGTGTCATATAAGTGTAATCATACAGTATTTGTCTTTTTGTATCTGCAATTTTTCATTTAGCATAATGTTTTCAAGGTTCATTCATGTCATACCATGTGTCAGAATTTCATTCTTTTTTTTATTGGGGTAAAATATACATAACGTAAAATTTACCATTTTAACAATTTTTAGGTGTACAGTTCAGTAGCATTATGTACATTCACATTGTGGCACAACCATCACTATCACTCATCTCCAGATTTTTCGTTTTCTCAAACAGAAATTCGGTACCCACTAGACAATAAGTCACATTGCCCTGGCTCCCAGCCCCTGGAAAGCACTGTTTTGGTTTCTCTCTCTCTGAGTTTGACTACTCTAGGTACCTCATATTAGTGGCCTCATATAGTATTTGTCTTTCTGTGTCTGCCTAATTTCACTTAGCGTGATGTCTTCAAGATTCTTTCATGTTGTAACACATGTCAAATTTCATTTCTTTTTAAGGCTGAATAAGATTCTGTTGTATGTATATACCACATGGTTTTCCCCATTCATCTGTCCATGGACATTTGAGTTGTTTCCACCTTTTAATTACTGTGAATATTGTTGCTATTAACATCATTGTGCAAGTATCTGTTCAAGTCCTTGCTTTTGATTCTTTTGGGTATATTTGTAGGAGTGAAATTGCTGGATCATTGGGTAATTCGATGTTTAACTTTTTGAGGGACTTCCAAACTGTTTTCCACAGCATTTTACATTTGCACCACGAATGCACAACGGTTTCAATTTCTCCACATCCTTTAAACTCTCCACTTGCTATTTTCTGGTTTTGTTTTTTATAATAGCCTTCCTAATGGGTATGAAGTGGTGTCTCATTGTGATGTTAATTTGCATTTCCCTAATGATTGAAGATGTTGAACATCTTTTCATGTGCTTATTGGTCATTTGTATATCCTCTTTGGAGAAATGTCTATTCAAGTCCTTTTTTCAAGTCCATTTTTAAATCAAGTTGTTTGTGTTTTGTTGTTGAGTTGTAGGAGTTCTTTATATATTCTAGATATTAATCCCTTATCAAATATATAATTTGCAAATATTTTTTCCCACTCCATGGGTTGTTTTTTCACTCTGTTGATCATGTCCTTTAATACATAAAAGTTTTAATTTTGAGGAAGTCCAGTTTATCTAATTTTTCTTTTGTTGACTGTGCTTTTGGTGTCATATCCAAGAAATTATTGCCAAATCCAATGTCATGAAGCTTTTTCCCTCTTTTCTTCTAAGAGTTTTATAGTTTTAGCTCTTACATTTAGGTCTCTTTTTTTTTGCTGAGGAAGATTTACCCTGTGCTAACATCTGCTGCCAGATACTTCCTCTTTTTGCATGTGAGCACCACCACAGCATGCCCACTGATAGACGAATGGTATAGGTCCAAGCCTGGGAACCAAACCTGGGCTGCTGCAGTGGAGCATGCCAAACTTAACCACTAGGCCACCAGGGCTGGCCCCATTTAGGTCTTTGATCCATTTTGAGTTAATTTTTGTATTTGGTGTAAGGTAAGAGCACATAAATTATTTTTAAAATTTAAAAATAAACATTCATGAAAATAAGACATAAAATTATTTTTAAATGTTGTAAATAATTCAACAGGATGATGATTATCTTTTAAAAATTATCCCTGAATTGTTACTTTTTTTAATTCTCAGAAACTCATACCTTTGAAAATCACATTCTTCTACATTTTTCTCCTTATGTTTTGTAATGGCCTTTGGTTGAACTGTATTGGAAAGTCCAAAATAGCTACTGACTTTAAGGTCAACAATGACTCTTTCCCACAGTGCTCTGGAAAACCTCAACCCTTGACAGAAAGAAACTGGTGGTTTCCAGCCTGTTTTCTCCCAGGAAAGTTCAGCTTCTCATTTGGTTCATGAGGAGGCACAACAACAGATTCTGTAAGCCTAGCGAATTGCGCACAGTAGGTGATCAGTAAAGTCTGTTCAATGTTTGTCTAGTTGGTTTGTTGACTGTGAAATTCCTGGACTGAGCACACATCCCATTAACTGTGGTGCTAGCTGGTGACCAGCCAACCTATGGACCAGAATGCACAAAAGGAAGACAGACATGAGACCAGCATCTGCTGGGCCTCCCCTGGCAGACCTCCCAGCTCAGAGAATGAGTGATGCTGTAGGTTTGTCCAAATTTGCAATTCTCTACACCCACTTAAAGTCTCTGAACCTCAACATTTAGGGTGATCTAATACTGGGAAGATACCAGCCACCCTCATGTTAGCACCATACATACAAGGCCTTTTCTGAGAAACTATCACCTCTCCATAGACCTGCCCTATGAGATGCAACAACAGCTCCCATTTGGTGAGCACTTAATTGATTCTGTGTTACTATGTCATCTAATTCTAAGAATAAGCTGAGAAGGTGAATGTTTTTAGTCCCATTTTACAGATGAGCACACTGAGGGTTAATCAGTATATTTAAGGTTACACAGGTAGAATTCAACCCAAGTTGGTCCGAAGACTCTTCTTTCACCCATCACAGTATATAGATAGTCCCTGATTTCTAGCTTGTGTTTGGCTGCTCTTATCTTCCAACACTGTCAGATTATCTCATAGAAGAGCAGTTCCCAAAGGCCTATCATCATTCCTTGCTTTAGCCTGCATGGCCTCCTCCACTCAGGCAGCAATGAGGGGAAGCAAGGCTGCAAGAGAAGGTCTTCAATCTAGAGACGCCCCTTTGCTCCTGCAGCCTCCCCTTCACTCTCACCCTTCAGGCTTCTTTTGAGGTGGGAAATGGTGAAGAACATAAATAATGTGAAAAAGATTTAAGAGACGCTATTCCCAAGCCCTGCCAGCTGAAGTCCCCTAGCAATGCCTTCAAAAACTAAGAAGATATAATAACTGTCTTGGAGAAGACTGATCAATGGGATTGTTCTGGAAGCCTCTGCTTGCTCTCAGGGCAACTTACTACAAGAAAAAGAGCGTTTCCATTCAATTCTCCCTGAAACAGCTTTTAAAAAGAAACATAGGAATCATCCCTAAAACCTCTTTACTTCTGGAAAAGCAAGCACAATTATAAAGGAACTATACATTTTGTTTGTGATAGCCTGAAAGAATGGTTTGGGGAGGTCAAATTTATGATATGACAGAGGTGTATTTTGTTTGCCGTGTGTAGTCTTTAGATTATATGGCAGCTCCTTGTACACCAATATGGCAAGTACTTTGAGGGCGAAAGGAAGGCAGCAATAAATAAAAGTTGAGAGATGGAGGGTTTAAGTTTTTGATCGCTGCCTAGCTAGGTGACTTTGGGTAAGCCACTTAAAATTGCTACACATTTTTAATTCATCCATTCATTCTCTCATTCATAAGATAGTCAAGTATTTATTGGGCACCTTTTGTTCTGAAATGTACTGTGGGATTTTAATTTATGGAGGTGACACAGAGAGGCCAATACTATTGAAAGAAGAATTTATTACCTACATTTCCCAAGAGAAAGGGACACATCACTCCAAGCAGGGCCACAGAGGAAGCATCAGGATGGCCAGGAGGCAGTAGACAGGAGGGAGGGAAAAGCCTGAGTCAGAGCTTTTATTAGGGCTTCTGCAGGAAAGGCAAGACAGGGTAGGGTACAGAGTTTAGGATTGACTAGACTGAATAATTCCAGTGGACTTGGGCAAGAGGATGGTCTATTTACCTGGTACCTGGCCCTGGGATGATTTAGGGAAGAGGAAATATTGGCTTGATGTATGAGAGTTAACTAAAGAGGTAGTTGGGGCTATTGACTTGGGATTGTTTGGTTTGCATATGAAAGATGTGCTCCTGGCCAAGCCCTTTGCTAGCTCTAAGAATTGGCTAGTCCTGGGGAGGGCAGTCTCTGCTGGGGTCTGTAAGACTCCCAAATGCCAGAGTATCAAGAATGAAGAAAATTTACAAGTATAGTTAATAGGAGTGACATCAGCAAGACGGCAGAATAGGAGTTTCCAGCACTTGTCTCTCACAGAAACATCAATTTGAACAACCACCTACACATGAAAATACCATCATGCGAACTAAGGAATCCAGGTGACAGTTTTCAGCACTTGAGTAGAGAACAGAAATAAGAAAAGACGCATTGAAGAGGGTAGGAAGGACAGTTTCACATTACCCATGTGCTGTGGTGCGAATGTTTGTGTTCTCCCGAAATTTATATGTTGAAACCTAATGTCTACTGTGATGGTATTAGGAGGTGGGGCCTTTGGGAGACCTTTGGGAGGCAGAGCCCTAATGAATGAGATTAGTGCCTTTATAAAAGAGGGCCAAGAAAGCTCTCTTGCCCTTTCCACTATGTGAAGACACAGGGAGAATTCAGCATTCTGCAATGCAGATGAGAGCCTTCCCCAGATCCTGACCATGCTGGCACCCTGATCTTGAACTGTGAGAAATAAACTTCTGCATTTATGATTTATTTAGTCTGTAGTATTTTGTTATAGCAGCCTGAATGGACGAAGATACCTCGCCTCCCTTCCCCCAACCCCTTACAGCACAACACTGAGAAAGATACCCACTGCATGGAGAAAGGAGAATGAAGTAAGCACCCGTCTTTGCCATGGGCCACAGCATCAAGCCTGCCCCAGTGAACCCTGACACCAGGCTGGCCTGTGTGGCCCCAGGCTCCAGGCCCACCCTTTGTGCCAGGCCTGCCCCTGTGGACCCAGGCTACAGGTCAGCCCCTAGGGACTCAGGCTCAAAGCCTACCACCATGGACTCAGGCTCCAGGCCAACCCCAGCACAGGCCTGCCTCCATGGACCCAGGCACTAGGCCTTCCCCAGTGGATCCTAGTGCTAGGCCAGCCCCCACAGACTCAGGACCAGGTGCATCCCTATGGACCTAGGCATCAGGCCCATTCCAGTGCCAGGCTGGCCCCTGAGGACTCAGGCTCAAAACCTATCCCAGCATCAGGCGGACCCCTGCTGACCCAGGTTCCAGGACCATCCCTGCAGACCCAGTCTCCAGGCCCAGCCCTGCGGACTCCAGCACGATGCCAGCCCCCATGGACTCAGGATCCAGATCCACACCTGTGGACTCAGTCTCTAGGCCCAACCCAGTGTACTCAGGCTCCAGGTGCACCCCCGTGGACCCAGGCACCAGGCTGGCCCCAATGGACTCAGGCACCAGGCCCAGCTGCCCACTGACCCAGGCATGAGGCCAGCACCCCAAGGACTCTAGAAGCAAGCTAGCCCATGCACCCCACCAGCTGGCCTGCCCAGAATCTCTGGACAGGCTGACTGGTGAAGAGTTTTCCCTGCCAAAGCCAGTTTGTAAAGACTGGAAGAGGTGACTACTTCTTCAAATGTACAGACATCAACACAAAGCAACATGGATCATGAATAATCAGAGAAACATGAAACCACCAAAGGAACAAAACAAAGCACTAGTAACTAATCCTAAAGTAATGAAAATCTAAGGCCAGCCCCATGGTGTAGTGGTTAAGTTCAGAGCACTCCCACTTTGGCAGCCCAGGGTTCATGGGTTCAGATCCCAGGCACAGACCTAAACCACTCCCCAGCCATGCTGAGGCAGTGACCCACATACAAAATAGAGGAAGATTGGCACAGATGTTAGCTCAGGGCTAATCTTCCTCAAGCAAAAAAAAAAAAAAAAAGAGGAAGATTGGCAGTGAGTGTTAGCTCAAGGAGAATGTTCCTCAGCAAAAAAACAAACAAACAAACAAAAAAAACAAACCAAATCTATGAACTTCCTAACAAAGAATTTAAAGTAATCATCTTAAAGAAGTTCAGTGAGCTATAAGAGAACACAGTTAACAACTAAACAGTCAGGAAAACAATACATGAACAAAATGAGAAGTTCAACAAACAGATAGAAACCACAAAAAAAGACCCAATTTTTGCAGCTGAAAAACACAGTGACTGAACTGAAAAATTCAATAGAGAGCTTTAACAGCAGACTCAGTCAAGAAGAAGAAATAATCAGTGAGCTCAAAGACTTGTCACTTGAAATTACCCAGTCAGAGGAACAAAGAGAAAGAAGAATGAAAAAGAGTGAAGAAAGCCTACAGGAATTATGGGACACCATCAGTGAACCAGTATACACATTATTAAAGTCCTAGAAGAAGCAAGAAAGAGAAAGGGACAGAAAGCTTATTAAAGAAATAATGACGGAAAACTTCCCAAATCTGGAGAGATAAATGAACATCTAGATCCATGAATCCCAAAGAACTCCAAATAGATTAAACATAAAGAGATCATAACCAAAATACATTATAATCAAATTCTCATAAGTCAAAGACAAAGAGAGAATTTCGAAAGAAGCAAAAGAAAAGCAACTTGTCACATACAAGGAAACCCCCTTAAGATTATCAGTGGATTTCTCATCAGAAACATTGCAGACCAGGAGAAAGTGGGATGATATATTCAAAGTGTTGAAAGAAAAAACTGCCAACTAAGATTATTATACTCAGCAAAGCTGTCCTTCAGAAATGAAAAAGAGATAAAGACTTTCCCAGACAGAAAAAAAAAAGCTGAAGAAGTCCATCACCAGTAGACCAGTAGACCTGAATAGACCTGCCTTACAATAAATGCTAAAGGGTGTTCTTCACGTTGAAATGAAAGGACACTAACTAACAACATGAAAACATATGAAAGTGTAAAGGTAAGAATATAGTCAAATTCAAATACTCTAGGAGTGGTGCTTAAATCATTTTTAACTCTGGTATAAAAGTTAAAATACAAAGTATTTTTAAAAAACTATAGCTACAATAATTTTTAATGTATTTACAATATTAAAACATGTAATTGTGACATCAAACATAAAATGTGAGAGGAGGAAAAGTAAAAATGCAGTTTTTCTATGCAAAGTTAAGGTGTTATCAGCTTAAAACAGACTACTATAACTATAAGATGTTATATATAAGCCTCATGGTAATCACAAAGAAAAAACCTATAGTAAATACACAAAAGGTAAAAAGAAAGAAATCAAAGCATACCACTACAAAAAAAAAATCATCAATCACAAATGGAAACAGCAAGAGAGGAAGACAGGAACTACAAAGCAACAAAAAAACAATTAATAAAATGGCAATAGTAAGTCCTTACCTATCAATAATTACTTTAAATGTAAATGGATTAAATTCTCCAATCAGAAGACAGAGTAGCTGAATGGATTAAAAAACACAATTCAATTATAGTCATGCATCACTTAATGACAGGGACATATTCTGAGAAATGCGTTGTTAGGCAATATTGTCATTGTGCAAACATCATAGAGTGTCCTTAAATAAACCTAGGTGGTATAGTCTACTACACACCTAGGCTATATGGTACTAACCTTATGGGACCACTGTCATACGTGTGGTCCATTGTTGACTGAAATGTCATTATGTAGTGCATGACTATATATGCTGCTTACAAAAGACTCGCTTTAGCTTTAAGTATACACATAGGCTGAAAGTGAAGGGATAGAAGAAGATGTGCCATGCAAATGGTAACCAAAACAGAGCAGGAGTGGCTATACTTATATCAAGATAAAATAGACGTTAAGTCAAAAACTGTCACAAGAGATAAAGAAGGTCATTATATAATGATAAAGGGGTCAATTCATTAAAAGGATATAACAATTATAAATATATATATACTCAACATTGGAGTACCTGAATATACAAAACAAATATTAACAGAACTTAAAGGAGAAATAGACAGCAATATAATAATAGAAAGCGACTTCAATACCCTACTTCGACAACGGATAGATCATCCAGACAGAAAATCAATAATAAAACATTGGACTTGAACTACACTTTACACCAAATGGACCTAAAAGACATAAATGGAATACTCCATTCAACAGCAGTTTTCAAGGGCACACAGAATATTCTCCAGGATAGATCATATGTTAGGCCACCAAACACGTCTTAACAAATTTAAGAGAGTTGAAATCATATCAAGCATCTTTTTCGGCCACAATGGTATGAAACTAGAAATCAATAACAGGAGGAAATTGGAAAATTCCTAAATATGTGGAAATTAACAGCGTACTCCTGAACAATCAATGAGTCAAAGAAGATAGCAAAAGGGAAATCAAAATTATCTTGAAACAAACAAAAATGGAACACAATATACAAAAATATATGGGTTGCAGTAAAAACAGCTCTAAAAGGGAATTTTATAGAGATAAATACTTACATTAAGAAAATAGTAAGATCTCAAATAAACAACCTAACTTTATACCTCAAGGAACTAGAAAAAGAAAAACAAACTAAGCCCAAAGTTAGCAGAAGGAAGGAAATAATAAAGCTCAGAGCAGAAAGAAATGAAATAGAGACTATAAAAACAATAGAAAAGATCAATAAAACTAAGAGTGGTTTTTCGGAAAAGATAAACAAAATTGACAAATCTTTAGCTAGACTAAGAAAAAAGAGAGAAGACTCAAATAAATAAAATTATAAATGAAAGAGGTAACACTACGATTGATACCACAGAAATACTATGGATCATAAGAGACTACTATGAACAATTATATGTCAACAAATTGGATAACCTAGAGAAATGGATAAATTTCTAGAAACCTACAACCTACCAAGACTGAATGATGAAGAAATAGAAAATCTGAAAAGACCAATCATGAGCAAGGAGATTGAATCAGTAATCAAAAACCTCTCAACAAAGAAAAGTCCAGGACCTGATGGCTTTACTGATGAATTCTACTAAACATTTAAAGAACAATTAATGCCAATCCTTCTCAAACTCTTCCAAAAAATTGAAGAGGAGGGAACACTCCCCAACTCATTTTATGAGGCCGGTATTACCTTCATACCAAAGGCAGACAAGAACATTATCAGAAAAGAAAATTACAGACCAATATCCCTGATGAACATAGATGCAAAAATCCTAAACAAAATACTAGCAAACCAAATTCAACAGCACATTAAAAGGATCATACACCATGATCAAGTGGGATTTACCCCTGAGATGCGAGGATGTTTCAACACACACAAATCAATAAATGTGATACACCATGTTAACAGAATGAAGGATAAAAATCATACAATCATCTCAATAGATGCAGAAAAAGCACTTGACAAAATTCAACATGAAAAAAAAAAACTATCGACATATTAGGTATAGAAAGAATGTACCTCAACATAATAAAGGCCATATATGACAAGCCCACAGCAAACATCATACTCAATGGTGAAAAGTTGAAATCTTTTCCTCTAAAATCAGGAACAAGACATGGGTGCCCACTCTTACCACTCCTATTCGACATAGTACTGGAAGTTCTACCCAGAGCAATCAAGCAAGAAAAAGAAATAAAAGGCATCCAAATGGGAAAGGAAGAAGTAAAACTGTCTTTGTTTGCAGATGACATGACCTTGTATATAGAAAAACTTAAGGATTCCACCAAAAAACTGTTAGAACTAATAAACAAATTCAGTAAATTTGTAGAATATGAAATCGACGTACAAAAATCAGTTGTGTTTCTATACGTTAACAATGAACTATTCAAAAAAGAAATTAAGAAAACAATCTCATTAACAATAGTATCCAAAAAATTTAAAAACTTAGGAATAAATATAACCAAGGAGATGAAAGATATGTACAATGAATACTATAAAACATTGATGGAACAAATTAAAGAAGAAAAAATAAATTGAAAGATATCCCATGTCCATGGATTGGAAGAATTAATTAAAATGCTAAAATATTCTTACTACCCAAAGTGACCCAGAAATTCAAGGCAATCTCTATCAAAATTCCAACAGCATTTTTCACAGAAATAGAAATATAAATCCTAAAATTCATATAGAACCACAAAAGACCCCAAACAGCAAAAACCAATCTTGAGCAAGAAAAACAAAGCTAGAGGCAGCACACTTCCTGATTTCAAAATATACTACAAAGTTATTATAACTAAAACAGTATGGTACTAGCATAAAAACAGACATATAGACCAATGGAACAGAATAGCCCCCAAATAAATCCACTTATTTATGGTCAATTGATCTTCAACAAAGGTGCCATGGACACACAATGGGGAAAGGAGAGTCTCTTCAACAAAGAGTGTTTGAAAACTGGATATCAACAGGCAGAGAATGAAATTGGACCCTTGTCTCACACTATACACAAAAATCCATTCAAATGGATTAAAGACTTAAATGTAAGACCTGAAACTTTAAAACCACCAGAAGAAAACATAGGGGAAAAGCTTATTGACATTGGTCTGGACAACAACATTTTGGATATGACCACAAAGTACAGGCAACAAAAGCAAAAATCAACAAATGAGATTGCATCAAACTGGAAAGTTTTTGCACAACAAAGGAAACAATCAACAGAGTGAAGAAACAACCTATGGAATAGGAGGAAATATTTGTAAGCCATACATCTGATAAGGGG
This sequence comes from Diceros bicornis minor, assembly GCF_020826845.1. Taxonomy (NCBI): domain Eukaryota; kingdom Metazoa; phylum Chordata; class Mammalia; order Perissodactyla; family Rhinocerotidae; genus Diceros; species Diceros bicornis. The sequence goes on from NC_080775.1 coordinate 29,899,820, forward strand.
TTAATATCCAAAATACCTAAGGAATTCAAACAACTCAATAGTAAGAAAAAAAAATGACCTGATTAAAAAATGGCAAAGGACCTGAATAGGTGTTTCTCAAAAGACAATATATAAATGGCCAAAAGGCATATGAAAAATTGCTCAACATCACTAATCATCAGGGAAATGCAAATCAAAACCAAAGAAAGATATCACCTTACACCTGTTAGGATGGCTATTATCAAAAGACAAAAGATAACAAGTGTTGGAGAGGATGTGGAGAAAAGGGAGCCCTTGTGCACTGTTGGTGGGAATGTAAACTGGTACAGCCATTAAGGAAAATAGTGTGGAGGTTCCTCAGAAAATTAAAAATAGAACTACCATATGATCCAGCAATCCCACTTCTGGGTATATATCCAAAAGAAACAAAATCGCTATGTTGAAAAGATATCTGCACCCCCGTGTTCATTGCAGCATTCACAATAGTCAAGATATGGAAACAATGGAAGTGTCTATTGATGGATGAATGGATAAAAAAGATATGAGAGACATACATATATACTATATATGTGTATATATACAATATATACAGATACATATATACACTATATATATACAGTTATATATATACACAATTGACTATATATGCACCCTATATATATGTATACATACGATGGAATATTATTCAGCCACAAAAAAGAAGGAAATCTTGTCATGCAACAACGTGGATGAACCTGGAGGACATTATGCTAAGTGAAATAAAACAGGCACAGAAAGACAAATACTGCATGATCTCACGTAAGTGGAATCTAAAAACGTCAAACTTGTAGAAGCAGACAGTAGAACGTTGGTTGCCATAGGCTGGCGCATGGGTGGTGGGAGAAATGGAGCGATATTGGTCAAAGGGTACAAAGTTTCAGTTGTCAAGATTAATAGTTTCTGGAGATCTAATGTACAGCGTGGTGACTATAACACGGATAATACGGATTGTATAATACAGATAATACCTTATTGTATACTTGAAATTTGCTAAGAAAGTCAATCTTAAATGTTCTCACCACACACACAAAAACGGTAACTACATGAAGGGTGGATACGTTAATTAGCTTGATTGTAGTAATCATTTCCCAATGCACATCAAAATATCACATTGTACATCTTAAATATATACATTTTTTATTTGTCAGTCATACCTTAATAAAGCTGGGGGGAGGTGAGAAAATATAGCTAATATAATTGGCCCAGTGATGAATGGATGCCACATAGACAAAGACAGAAGGTAAGAAAACACAATAAGAACAGCTTCTATATCTTAGTCTTTGTGCCAGGTCCTGAAAATACAGTGGTGAGCAAAACCAGCATGGTTATCTTTATGAGACATTTAGTCTAATTGTAAAATACGGAGGTTGGATTAGGTGATCTCTAAATTCTGTAAGTCATTGCATCAATATTTACGTGGTGGGCGCATCAGGTCTGTGAGTTATTTGCTACTAAGTCCTTGGTCGGGATGCAACCCTTAATTATAACATTGTTTCCGCAGGGAAAAAGATTTTCTTTAGGCAACCAGCTTTGTACTGGTTTCCAGGAATGCACGGTGCACACGAGCGGAGCTAGTGTCTCTCAGCCACACACTCTTGCTCTTTCCTGACTCAGAGCCACAGAGGAGGTGAGTGGTACACGCAGAGTAACCCATCCACGAGGGCGGGCGGAAGGGAGAGATCTGGACCCTGCACAGTGCCTCTCAGTGGCTGATTTTGCTGTTCACCTTCCAGGGACCAGAGGATGGCCCTGCCCCACCCCATGCCAGAGGCCCAGAATCTCCCTGGGGATGACTCCAATGCCACTAAAAACCGGCACGGGAAATTGGAAGTAGATGGCAGGGGTAAAAAGATTTCAGGCTTCAGTCAGGAAGATGGGAGAGAGCCACAGTGCATTTTCTTTCTATCAATTTCACCTCCTCAATGTATCACAAATCAATCCATTTTTCTTTCTTTCATTCACAGCCATTTTAACCCAAGCCACCATCATCTCTTTGCCAGACTGTTCCAGGTATCCCCTCCCTGCTCTCCCTGTCTCGACTCTCCCTCCTACAATCCCTTTCCAAATGATTTCTTCTTTGGTCATGAATTATTTAGAAGTGTTTTAACACTTCCAAGTACATGGAAAATCTGGGGATTTTTTCCTACCATTTTTCCTCATTCCACTGCATGGTACTAAAGGAACACGGCCTGGGTGGTACTGAGTGTCAGGATTTCTCACGGTGTGTTGGTGGCTCTTATGTGATCACTTTTTGAAAATGCTCCATGCATGCTTGAAGAAAAACGTTTATTTTTAAATTATTGGGTAAAAAGTGTTCTCTCTATAGATCTATTAATGGTGTTGTTCAAATCTTCTATTGTTACTAACATTTTTCGTCATTTTGATCTGCCAGTTTGTTAGGGAATACTTTAAATTCTCCCATTATGAGTATGGATCTGTCAACTTTTCCTCATGACTGTCAGTTTTTGCTTTAGATATCTGAAGGCTATGTTGTTAGGTGAATATAGATGTATCAAGATTTCAAATTGTTGTATTTTTCTGGTGAACTGGACCCTTTACCACTGGGTGATGATAATCTCTGAAGGTCTCTCCTTTGGAAGAAGAGCCATGCTATGCCAGCTGCCAGCCTGCTCTGCCCTCTTCCCAGCACTTTGCTCTCACCCTAATGCTTCCTGATATCGGTGACCCGGAATGCCCCCGAGACTGGGACAACCTCTGCTTTGGGTGTCTGTGAGCCTAGGAAGGTTAGGCGAATACACTGACAAACCAACAAACCCAAACAGGTACACAAGTCATATTTTTAGGTATTTTAAAATATAGCGTATTGATAATGACGTGTCAAGATACATCAAGATACATCAGTTGTAACAAAGCACCACTCTGGTGGAGGATGTTGATATGGGGGAGGCTGGGCACGCGTAGGGGAAGGGAGTATACGGGAACTCTCTGTACCTTCCACTCAATTTTGTTTGAATCTAAAATTGCTCTAAAAAATAAAGTCTAATAAAATACAGTGTATTAATAGAAAATCTGAGGTACAACAAGGCCAACAGATCAGGAGATGGTTGCCATTGAAATGACAGTCTATCACAGTTCTCGAGAGGAGGGGGCATTGCATGCCATGGGAGGCCGCAGCGGCCACACAGGGAGGCACCAGTCAGGAGGCAGAGGGAGCGAGGAGAAACGTGGGCAAGAGCCTTCACTGCGGTTTCCGTAGGAAGGAATGGGAAGGTAGGGCCAGCAGCTTAGGATTGGCGAGTTTGGGTAATTTCAGTGGGCTCTGAGCCAGAGGGGCTGTCCCTAATTGTCTGGCGCCTGGCCCTGGGGTGATTAGGGTAGGTGGGCAGCAGCCCAGAGTGTGAGCGCCTGATAGAGGAGGTGGTGGGAGGTGTGGGTTCCAGGCTGGGCTTGTATTTGAAGAATGCCCTTGCAGGCAAGTGGTTTGCTATCTCTAGGAATTGGCTAACCATGGGAGGGGCAGTCCCTCGGGTCAGCAAGACGCCCGACATCAAAGCATCAGAATGCAGGAAAAAAAAGACAAGGTTAACGCAGTAGGGTACTATATGCTATATGCCCGGCACTGCACTGGGGCTTTGGGTCACCTAAGCCCCAGCAACTCCAGGAGGTTAGTGATACTATTATACTCCCTTTAGAGTTGAGGAAACAGGCCCAGAGACATGAAGCAACTTTCCCAAGGTCACAGAGCTAGTAAAGAGTGACATCTGGTCTGCCTCCAAAAGCAGTTTTCTAAGTAGTTTCCAAAGAAGCTCCAATATTAATCCTAGCAAAGGACAAGCGTGACTCAGCACAGTTCTTGACCCTTGACCTGGAAGGCCTGGTGCTCCCTGCCCCCTCCCTGGTCTCCAACTTCTGGACACTCCCTCGTCTCCCTGGGACCCATGACTTGGGCCCCAACCAGGACCAGTCCTGGTTTCTTACGGGGGGCCGAACCCCACACCCAAGGGCCTGCCCAAGCAAGATTTCCGCCCACGAAGCCAATAAACAATGAGGTTGTGGTCCCTTTGGTCAAGCAGAGAACCAAATGGTCAAGGCCATAGGCTTCTGAGGCCATCATCACCGAGCCATAGGCCCCAGCAAGATTCCCTAAGCCACACCCACCCCACTGCTTTGCTCACGCAACTCAGAGCCGCGCAGACTGGCCTATGAGGATTCTGTCCCAAGCACCACGCTGGGCCCGCAGTGCCATCGGCCTTGGGCACCATTGATTTGGCAGCCATCCACTTCTTCTTTCCACACCCTCAAGCCACCTCCTCCCCATGTACCTGCAGAGATGCCCAGAGCAGCGTCTCCCCAGCCTCCACCCCCACCACAGGCCTCGCCCCACCCACGAGCAGGTGGGTGGCTTCACAAAGCATTCACTCTCAGACGCCACAGCCGAGGCTCAGAAATATATGTCAAACTGGCTCCTGGGCCACTCAGAGACCCTGCCAGTGGCTCATTAGTGAGTGCCGCACCACGGGGCCATTCTCCAAAGTCTGGAAAGGCCTGGGTGGGGAGAAACCTGTGGCCGTGAGATGGGAAGTGAGCGTTTACAACATGAGTCCCCATCCACCACTCCCACTCCTCCAGATGCTGAAGATGCCTCTCCAGGGCCCACTCCAGCCCTCAGCAGCCAGGACCTGCTCTGCCGGCTCTCTGCCCTGCCCAACCCAGTTCAAACAGCTTCTTGGGAGGTGCAAATCCCGTCTTTGGAGTCTAACCCAAGTTGCCTGATTTTCAGTGATGTACCTGGAAGAGACCTTGGAGATAATAAAACTGAACTCTGGTTTTATAAACAAGGGAACTGAGGTGCGGAGAGTTAAAGGCTGGCTGGTCCAAGGTAGGAGATGGAGTGAGTAGCACACACACAGTCGCACAAACACACAGACAGACACACACACACAGATGCACAGACATAGACCCACAGTTGCACACACAGATGTACACACACACACAGTCGCACAAACAGATGCACAGACACGCATGCACACACACACACAGATGCACAAACACACGGACACACACACTCAGACGCACAGATACACGGTCACACACACAGATGCACAGACACACAGACAGTCACACATATAGATGCAGAGACACACACACACAGATGCACACACATAGTCACACACACAGATGCACAGACACACACACAGTCACACAGAGATGCACAGACACACGGTCACACACACAGATTCACAAACTTACATATATGCAGATGCACACACACAGATGCATAAACACAGACACACAGACGCACACAGATGCACATAATACAGACACACAGACGCACACACACAGACACACACACAGAATGCTGGTGGAACTGGTGAAATCTGAAGAAGCTCCGTGCGTTGCACTGGTGTTAGTTTCCTGGTTTTGACAGTCTACTACAGTTATGTAGAAGGTCACCATTGGGGGAGGCCAAGTTAAGAGAATACAGAACCTCTCTGTACATTTTGTTTGCAACTTTCTGTGAATCTATAATTATTTCAAAATAAAAAGGTTTTTTTTTAAAGTCACCTGAGGAGCTTTTAAAATATACCAATGCCTGTGCCTCAAACCAGAACAGTTGAGTTAGAATCTCTAGGGGTGGGACCCAGGCAAATATATAAATATATATATATTCTTTTATTTTATTGAGGTAACAGTGGGAACTAGACTTTTGGTGGTAAACATGATGTAGTAAATACATATATTTTTTGAAAAGCTTCTCTGTGAGAATAACGGGCAGCCAGAGTTGAGAACCACTGTGCTAGGGTCCATAAGAGGACACGTGGATGGTACCATGGCCATGGCACTCAGGCCTCTCGCCTTCCTCATCTGGAGCATCCCCTTAAAACTGCCATCCGGGGCCCGCCCACCAGCCGTCCATAGGAGGAGAACACTGGAGCCCCCTGGCTGGAGAGAGGGAGAGCCGGCTACACCCTGAGGAACCCGAGGGGCAGGTGCTGCCTTGGGGGGACTCTCGTCGGGACATTACACAGACCTTGGCTAGGAACCTGCTGATGTTGCAGGTGGCCGCATGGTGGTTTGAGGGGCTCTTTAAGTTGCAAGGCCATGCTGTCCAGCTAGCCAGAGGTAACAGGATACACAGGATGAGGAGCTCTCTTCAGCCACATGCTCGCTCTGCAACGCAGGGCTTCCCACCTGGGTGTGCTGCAGACCTGATGGAGACTCAGCCATAACACGTCAGTGCAGAGGTGGCAAGGTGAGTGACCGTCCTCTTCGTCCACCCAGCATGGCACTCCCAGTCTGTGGGGCGCTTCTGTCATCATATAATCAGGAGTACCCCGATTTGGCACTTTTGCACCGTCCACTTCTGAGGTGTCTAACCTGTGCCATCATCGTCTTTGACTCACGTAGCAATCCCAGGCCTGTCACCTGTGGTGAGGTGGGTAGCAATGGTGTCCCTTCATATGAGCAGCACAAGCCATAGCAATGTGTCCAGGAAAGTGCTGATTTGGGCTACTTTCCTTAAAAGGCAGCAGATGCCCCCGGGCTCTTCCTGCAGCCTGTTCAGTATATCCTTCTTTGCCCCAAAAACCCACTTTCTTGGTCCCAGGCAAGTGAGACTGCAGCACTGTCTGGGCTGGGGTCACCACAAGCAGACCCTGAACAGGATTTGAGTGGGAGTGGTTTATTACAGAAGTGATCTCAGGAAGCACCAGTAGATAAGGGAACGTGAGACAGGAAAGAGAAAGAAGAAAGAACCACCACACCGTGTGTCGCTGAGCTTGTAGCTAATCAACGGCACTGGGACTCCACTCCATTCATCTTTGGCTGCGGTTGCTCCCGGCATTAACGCCTTGGCACCTCGGGTGTGCCTTGCAAGTCCCTCCCAAATTCCTGACCTACAGAAATAGTGAGAGATAATAAAGGATTGTTGTCACTTTAAGGCACTAAGTGTTGGGGTGATTTGTTACACAACAATAGATAAGCAATACATCCGGGACCCGTGTATCCAAAAGCCCTCAAAAAACCTGACTGTTCCCCTTCTCCAGGTGTATATATTCTGGAAAGAGCTCTAGGCTCCTTGGGGAAGGATTAGAGGAATGGCTACTCTATCCACTCGCTGGTGTGGCAGGGTCCTTCCTCAGGGAAGCTTGGCTTCCTCTTTTATTGGTCTCTGGGTCTGAGAATAGACTCGGTCCCAGACATTGTACAGAGATGGCCATTTCCACAGTTGTGGCTGACATCAACCTTCTGCTCAGTCTCTCGTGATCTCATTTACTAGTAATTACTAGTAAGCAATACCCTATTGGTTTCCCTTCCATCTTACCACTAGGAACTCCATGGTCTATTTGCCATCGCCACAGGTCTCAGTGGGTCAATGTCCCCAGCGGCCACTCTGTTCTTGCTATCTGTTATGGCAATTACTTGCCTCCAATGTTTAAGTGCTGCTATCTGGACTCGGAAGAATGGACCTCTGTCATATGTGTTAACACTGGGGAGCCCAATTCCATAACAGCATCTCCTCCCATCAGCCACGGTCCAGAGCACAGTCCCCGGTGAGCCTCCCAGTGGTTCTGGTGTTCCCCACTAGCACACTTCTTATCACATTCGTGGAGGGAGCATGCTCTCAGCCCCTCTGGTCTTACATCATAGGTCCATGCCAACACTCGCAGCTCTGAGAATGTGGCCCTCCCTCGATTCCCTACTAAGGCAGTTTCAGCATCTCCGCCTCATGGACTGGGGCCATCATTGTTCTGCGCTCCGAGAAGCCATTCCAGCAGTGTGTAGGGCCAGCTTGCCTGGTGGCTAATTCCTGGGTCACAGAAGTGTGGCACTATATCAGTAACCACCTCCCCTCGCCCAGCCTTATACTCCTTCCTCTCCTGGTCTCCACGACCTCCCTCTATGATCCATCCCCACACACATCCTCCCTAGTCCCTGCCAGCATCTGTAAGGCGGCCTTGCAGCACTTGGGAGCATGCCCCTGTCTTCCAGTAGCAGGGACAGTACTTCCCTGCTCAGGCCAGGCTGTGTCATGACCCTAGTAACTGAGCTTGAAACCATCAGGGAAGGCAGAAGAGTTCTTGGGGAAACACATCATCTTGCAAGGCATCTGCCCAGGTGAGGCCTTTGCACGGTCTGCAGGCAATGGGAGAATGCTTTTCCCTAGCAACAAGGAGGCCGCCCCCTGCCAGTCCTGAGGGTTCAGAAGATCAGGCTCACCCACCTACAGGCCCCATCACAGGTCTTCAGTGCCCACTCCTTCCCTAACAGGGTTCTGACTTTAGACCTCCACCATCTTTACAACAAAATTGGGGGCTGGCTTTCATCATCTCCCTCGGCCTAGGAGATGAGGAACTCTTTAAGCACTTCCATGGAGGCTTCTGGCTTTCACATTGTGCCCTGAGTTGATAATTGCCTGACCTGAGCCTCTTATTTTCTTTCTTCTGGGTTAGAACCAATCCTTAAAATGGTCATTACCCCTGTATCTTCAGTCACTAGAGCTACTGCATAAGCCACTGCCTTTTCCCTTCCACCTGTAGCCCATCTCAATCCACAGCAGGTAAAAGCCTTAGTGAGTGTGATTCTACAGCACCTGGAAGCGATCCCCACCAGCCAGCAAGCCATGCAGCTCCAGAATCCAGTCCTGAGGCTCTGCTTCTGCGGCCTCTCCTGGCACCAGTGGTCTTAGGCTGGTTCCCCCACAAGCAGACCAGAGACAAAGATGTGGAAGCACGTGATTTAGTTGGCAGGTAGTCCAGGAAACACCAACACGGGCGTGGGAAGTGAGAAGGGAGTGGAAGGAAGACCTTAAAGGTATGCGCATAGCAGTTTACCACTGCGGGCAAGCTGGGCGCCATCTTGTTGAGGATGTCTGGGAGACGGTGCAAGACAGGCTGCAGGGGTCCTGACTTGCCCATAAAAGCTGGGGTATGTATCCTCCAACTCCCACTCACTCCTGGGGGGGCACCCCGGTCTCCCCCACTGGCAGCTGAGAGAAAGCCCTCAGGCAGAGAGTTGCAGGTGTTCGTAGTAGGTGCTGCCGGCACAGACGAGATCCGGTGGTGCTGAAAGATGGGGCAGGACGATGACAGCGCCTGCCACCGCCTGCATATGCATCCAGCTGAGCTGAGCCATACGTCAGCCTGGAGCGGGCCGCACGAGCAAGCCAGCACAAGACGGGCGCCGGGCGAAGGCATCCACCGAAGACACTCACGGTCAGGTACCGGAGAGCATGCCCTCCAAGGAAATAAGGACCAGCACAGGCAAACTGTGCTGAAACATCAAATAGTGCAAATGCAGAGCAGTGTCCCAGGCCAAGGGGGGCTACAGTGGTGGCCCTGAGCATTTGGGGACCTTACGTGTGAAGAAGAGTGTCAGAGAACGCCCAGAGGGAAGGGGGAAAAGGGTCAAACAGGCATTATTCCTCTCCTGGCACTGCCGAGGACCAGCCTCGGAGGGAAGAAGATGGTGAAGCTGATAAATTAGCTTTTATGAGCCGGCTCCACGCTTAACCACATCAGCTGAGCACGTGACTTGGAGAGGTCCCATCAGAAAAGAAACCAATTTCCATGCAACAAAAGCCAGTAGCTGTCCCCACACGGCATCAAAATGACTGTTCATTTCAGGCAATTCACGGAAAAAAATCAATTGGTTCAGTAGAAAAATAAATAAACAAAAACGATAGCTAAACTCTCTTGGCAACATACCAAACAGCCAGTGATTATGCCTAAGGAGAGGATTTTTCACTTTTCAACCAGCTTTCTTTTTTTTTTTTTGTGAGGAAGACTGGCTCTGAGCTAACATCCATTGCCAATCTTCCTCTTTTTGCTGAGGAAGATTAGCTCTGAGCTAACATCTATGCCCATCTTCCTCTATTTTGTGTGTGTGTGTGTGAGGAAGACTAGCCTTGAGCTAACATCTGTTGCTAATCCTCTCTTTTTTTGCTGAGGAAGATTGGCCCTGAGGTAACATCTGTGCCCATCTTCCTCTACTTTACATGTGGGACGTCTGCCACAGCATAGCTTGATGAGCAGTGCATAGGTCCGCACCCAGGCTTCCAAACCTGCAAACCCTGGGCCGCCGAAGTGGAGCGTGCAAACTTAACCACTACACCACCAGGCTGCCCCCGCAATCTTCCTCTATTTTGTATAGAGGATGCCGCCACAGCATGGCTTGATGAGCGGTGCGTAGGTCCGAGCCTGGAATCCGAACATGTGAACCTGGGCCGCTGAAGCAGAGCACGTGAACTTAATCACTACGCCACCAGGCTGGCCCCTTTCACCCAGACTACAATGGCTGGCCTTCACTCCGGGCTACCTTCCAGCACAGGCAGCTGCCACAGGAAGAGCTGGCTTCAGTGTGGAACAAGCCAACTGGTCAATGGTTGCTATGAATGAAGCACCAAAGAGAAGCCCAGGCGTGGAGAGTCCTGGGTGACCCTCCTTTACTGTTGGCTTCCGTCTTTGATCCTGAAGTTACAGCACTAGAAAGCCATGATTCTGGAACACAGTTCTCCCAGGAGACATGACTAATCCTTGAATCATACCCACAAAGGTACTGGCAAGGCAGGCCATATAATTTGCGGGGCCCAACGCAAAATTAAAATGAGGGGCCCCTTGTTCAAAAATTATTAAGAATTTCAAGACGGCAACAGCAGATCATGAATCCAAGCGAGGGCCTGCGGGAATGCACAGGTCAGGTGCCCACAAAGCCGGCCTGGGTACTGGGCAACAGTGGGGGCAGGGAGCCCCACGCTGGGAGTCATAGCCCTGGATTTGGTCCTGACACTGCTATGTGCTTGCTGTGCAACTACGGGTGAGTCACTTAGCTCCTCTGGGTTGTCTGAAAACCCAAGAAAAAAACAAAGATATGAGGAAAATTCAAGGTTTCAAGTGTAGTTTACTATACATAAAATCCATCTTTTAGCAATCAGTATTTCCATAAATGTGTATTTACTTGGCCCTGAGAAGCTTTATTTTCAACCAACATCCATTCCTTACCCACCTCCTGCCAGCCACTATGCCAGGCTCTGGGGATGATGATTTGGGATATTCACTTCCTTATGGGACCCACACTCTCCAAATCCCCATATCCAGAGGTGGGCACTACAACGTTAACAAGCAGAGTATATTCACGAGTGGTGTTTTTCAAAGGTGTTGCCCTGAAATATTATGCTAATCTTGAAACCTGCCCTTCTGGAAGTGCCTTTAGAGTCAACATTAAACCACTAAGAAAGTCAAACCCATTGCAGTCCAGTCACCCCTATCTTTGGACCACTTACTATAGTACCTCGCTTGATTATCCATCTAGTTTGATAGTTTTAGTTCAGAATAATTTTGGACCATTTCAAAAACTTAAATCACTCTCAGAGAATTTTTTAAAACATAAAATCTGTTTAGTGTACATTTTGCAAATTCAGTTTTACATGTATTTCCTTTGCTCAGTGGGACAATAGAAGTACTATATTTATCCCCATTTTATGCATGAGATTTTGTCTCTAGTAAAAATTGTCAAAGGAGTATATACTTAGCCCTGGAGTCAATTCTAAAAAAATGCCGAAAATGTTTTGAGAAATGGCAACATCATAGGAATAAGTCTGTAATGTCTTAATGTGATAACTTCAAAGGGGAACCACTTACATCAGTGTATGAGGTCTGGTTGACTAAAAAAGTTGCATCATTTTAATCACACTCAGACATTAACAATCCGTGAGGTGTGGGCACACATGAAATGCATTGGAATAGTTGTTTGGAATAGTAGAATTCTTCCTTCAAGTGAAATCTTACACAGAAGTCCAATATGTTACATAAAACTTGGGCTGATGGGATTAAAACAAGGCAGGGTAGCCTCATCCCTCCGGCTCCTCCCCACCCCCTTCCTCTCCCACTGGCCCTGGGCCTTGGAACCCTAGGGCCCTCACAGCACCGTCAGAAAATCATTAGAGAATTGGAGCAAGCTATAGAAAAATTAGTTCTAAAATGTTATATTTGACTAGGGAAAATGGCTTGTTGAGTCAGAGAGGAAAAAAGGCAGACAATTAATGTAGAGAAGCAATAATTAGTTGATGGTAAAAATGCAACCAATTAAAATAAGATTAACCAAATTTTGAAGATAAATCATATTTACATTTCTGGAGCATAAAAAGTATAGATGAAATTTGTTTGAAAATACGCACATATATTCCCACTCATGCTTGTGCTACACCAGGGGTCATATCAGAGGTAACTTTGTGATTCTCCTCAACAAACATGGTTCACATTAAAAACAGTGGCACACAGCTCATGGCAATTTGTGAAGAGAAAAACAATTTCCTGTTCTCCACATAAATCCTCAAGAGTGGGGGTAGTGGGGCAGGCAGCCTCGGCAGCACAGGTCCAACAGATACTGGTGGTTATTAGTGGTCCCTTTGGGCATTGTCCTTTTTCAGTGAGGTGGGGAGTGGGTGAAACTATGGTTCACCCAGGGCCTCAGGCCTCACCGCCACCTCCCAACCAGGCATTTGAGTCCCTGGAGAGAAGCATTCTGTAATTGACTTTTATGAAAACAGTGGCATTTCAGGTAGACTGGGAGTAGAAATCAAGACCCAATAAAACTTAAGAGACATGGACATGCAATTAGAATTATGAGATTAATTTGAATTAATGAATAGCCCCAGTTGGGGCTGGGGTAGGAGTGAGGGCAGAATTGTTTAGTTCTCGGAACTTGGCCCAGGAGCAAAAATGTTGGCTTTCTTTTTTTTTTTTTTTGTGAGGAAGACCAGCCCTGAGATAACATCTGCCAATCCTCCTCTTTTTTTGCTGAGGGAGACTGGCCCTGGGCTAACATCCATGCCCATCTTCCTCTACTTTATATGGGACACCGCCACAGCGTGGCTTGACAAGCGGTGCGTCGGTGCACACCTGGGATCCGAACCGGTGAACCCCGGGCTTAATGCACTTAACCACTTGCGCCACCGGGCCGGCCCCAAATGTTGGCTTTCTAATTTGCCTGCAATACCTTTCTGATCCCAGATGATAAAATAATGCAAATAAGAGTAACAGTATTGAGTACTCACCTTGTGCTAAGCGCCTACTATGCACTCCTTCCTTTAATCTTCACAAGAGCCTTCACGTGAGCCAGACACTTAGTCTCGGGTTACTATAAGCCAAGGAGCCTGAGACCTAGAGGGACTGAGTAGCCTAAGTCACACGGCCAGTAGGGGCAGGCCTAACCCAGTTCTTCTGATTCCTGGATCTATGCTCTTGGCCTTTGCATCATGCTGCTTGCTGCACTGGACAGGCAGACTCTGAAGTTTCGTCTATTTTATTGTGGAAAGTAGAGAGCAGCTGAGTAGAAAGAGTCTCCCTGACTTCCCAGGCCTGAGACCCTTTAAACCCCAGACACAACGATGTGGGTGCTCAGGCCTGGAGCAGACCATTGACCGGTCCTGGCTACAAATCTTCTCAGCCTCTGCATCCACAAGGACCAGGAGAAGCACGGGAGGGGTGACCGGGCATGGCAGCCCTGGGGCGGGGGAGCTAGATTGGGCCCCCAAGCCTTCTCTCAGGCCCCAGGCCACGTCTCTTCTGGCTGTTTACCTCGTGGCTCTTCCCAGAACATACTGCAGAGCACATAGCCACAGAATTTCCTATGAACACATGGGTTTTACTACACTCTTCCTGCTTTAGGGATTCTGAATACATTTATATGGTTCTTGTAAATGCTAAAGATAAGGCATGGAATGCAGCTCTCATCCCCTCCCTCCCTTCCTCCAATTTTTAGTCCTCTTAATACAGGAATGGGCCAGACTCCACCCATTATAGCTAAATGAGCTACCATAAAAACCTGAAAAAAATCCAAACCATCTTGCCAATACCCTCAGAAATCGAGACTTTCCACAGGGAGTGGAGAATGTTCTGCATTCTACTTTTAGGTGAAAAAAAATAAAAGGAAGCAGGGAAAATAGTTAAACAAAACATTCATTCCTGTTCAAAGAATAAAAAAGAAATTAATAGCAGCTTTCGGGCTTCGGGTCAAAGTAATATCATGAGTTCCCCTTTGAATCTCCTCCTGCCCTCCAAGCATGGGAGTTAGAGATGAGCTTTTTCTTTACATAAAAAAGACAGGGGCACAATTAGCACCAAAATAAACATCGAAGGACTAGAAATTGAACAGACATGCAGTGGTGAGTGCTGATGTCACAAGGCTGTGGGGCTCTAGGCAGAGGAGGCTGGAGTGCCATCATAGAAGGAAGTGGATGGAAAGCTTCCCCTTCCCAGTAGGAAGCTGGAGATGGGCTCCTGAAGGACTGAGGCAGGAAGGGCAGAACAGGGCTGGTATCCTCACAGCTGGGGAAGGAGCAGAGAAAGGCTTCACCTGGGTGAAGCTATCACCAAGGAAGGGAGCGCCAAGTCAGGAACACAGGCCATCTCAGGTGGGCGGGTGGACGCCACCACAGAACCAGGGAGAGATCAGAAACAATTCCCAATCCGGGCGGCCCTGCAAACAAAAGTTCTGAAGGACACTGGAAATGTAGCTCTAAGAAAGTGCTCCCACCAACTCAATAGTCAACAGAGACACCTACTCTCTGTGAATGCACGTGATAGAAGCAACCTCAAAGTGAATTTAAAATGAGCATGTGTAAGCTCTTGAAGATGTAAAGGAAGGCCAGCAAAAATATTAACAGGACTTCACAAAACAAAACTAGAAAGCAATGAAATAAGAAAAGAAAGATAGGAAAAAGAACCAATTAGAGAAGAGAAATATAGTACTTGAAATAGCAGTTCATACAGTACAATCTCAGTTCAGTACATGTGCAACAACCCCTCGCACACAACTTCGTGTTCAGAATGTGAGTCAGAGATGCTTGGTCATCAAAGAGAGTCTCAAATGTGTGTGTGTGAGGTGGAGAGACAGAGAGAGGGAGAGAGGGAGGGAGGGAGGGAGAGGAGGAGAGGGGATGGGGAGGCCGAGGGGGATGGGGAGGGCGAGGAGCAGAAGCAGGGGAAAGAGGTGAAGGTGTTGAGATGAGGGCACCTGGAGGCCTGCCCCCACTCCGTGACCAGCGTTACTTAACCTCCCAGAGCTTCGAGGCCTTTTCTGTACAACGAGGATAATAATGACCACGGTAGGGTTGTGGTGAAGATGGTGGCCATTTTATGTAAAGTATTTTACCCTTAGTAAGAGCAACTTAGCAAGGAAGGAAAGTACCTCGACACTTTCTTAAAAAACCGTATTTTTAATAATAAAAAAGATCATGGTACCTTACATGTCGCCTTCATTTGCTATCAGGGTAGTGTATTCTCTGGATCTTCTGGTCATGGAAATGTCCTGTAGACAGGTCACTTCTGACTCCTATCAGTAGAGTCTTGTTGTGGGAACTGCCTGTGAGCGCCTTCCCTCACTTGCGGGGCCGCCATTCTGCACACGTGAGTGAAGCAGAATCAGATGGCCACGCTGGTGTTTCATTTGCTCTCTTGACAGGAGAAAAATGTTTCAAAATGACTTAATGCTTTTACTCTCTAGAGGCTTCCTTGTAAGTGCTCCCTCTTAATTCAATAAAAACTTATCTGTGTTAGTAAATGTCTCCGTCTGCTCCAGCCTTGGAGTTGCTCTCGCCCAGCATGCCCCCGTCATCTGATGGGCGAGGTGCCTGGTCTGCGTGCCTCCTGGGCAGTGGGCAGGACCGTGTGGCTGACCGTGGGGCAGGGCTCATTGCCAGTAGTTGATGCCCTCTCCTCCCAGGAAAAGAGAGATCCCTGATTAAATAAAACACGGCAGAATTAGATCTTCCAACATAAACAGAACCAGAAACACCTGTGCCTGATTGCCTGGGGCATGTTGGCGACCTTCGGGAGGGCAGGGTTAATGTGAAGAATTCCATACACCCAAGGTGGCCTTGGCATCAGCACAGACAAACAGCCTAATACGAGATAACCTAACAACCTTTCTCTTCTTCCTTTACCTTCAACTTTTAAAAAATTCTAAAATATTTCAAACAGCCAAGATAACAGATGAACATTTTGCTAAATTTACATCAGGTCAACTGAACTCTATAAGAAATAAAATGTTATAGATATGACTAAAACTCCACCCCAAAACTTCCCCTACACTCTCCCGAGAGACAGCTACTGTCTTGAAGTTTACGTGTATTTTTTTTTTTTACTACTGATAAAAATAATAAGAATAAAAAGTTTACACATACTGAGGTATATGGGGAAGCCATTCTGGTTTAAATCTGATTCGGCCTAAAACTTGTTTTTCCCAGAGCAGCTTGACTTATGACCCACCAAACGTGCACTATACATGTGCTTCAAACATTTTCCCAAAGCAAAGAATGCAGTCTTGAAAGATAGAGCTGGATGTCTCCTTCTTTCTGACGCCAATACCAGTACTTCTTTGAAGATAAGCTCTTCTTCCCAGAGAAGCAAGGTCAAGTTGACCTGCTATGTATATGCTAAACCTTGGCAAAACATCTCCTTGTGACTTTGGAAAAAAATTGTATTCGTGTCGTGCTTGGTGTATGGTCTTTGTTCTGAAATGGTACATAACTATGCGGTAACCAATACTTCCCCGGAGTGGTTTCTTCCCTGGGGAAGAGAGTTTCTGGGCCAGTCCTCACATTAGGCTCAATAAATATCACTATCTTTCTTATCTATAGATTGGTTATTGATTACTTGTGTTGACACTACATATCCATTTGGTAGCCATAAACTTTGTACTATTATATGATTTAAAACTTACATGAATGGTATCCATACCCTGTTGCATCTTGCTTTTTTCACTTAGTATTATGTTTTTGTGATTTCACTCATTTATTTTTGCCACAAATAGTTACATGGTACCAACAATAAACCAAGTACTGTTTTAGGTGCTGGGGTGGTAGGACTGAAACAAAAAAAAAAAAGGACAAAGACTCCTACCCTCATGAGACAGACAATAAAAAAGATAAATACATAAAATATATACTATGATATATATGAAATATAGTATATATGAAAAATATACTATGGTAATGTTAAGTGCTAAGAAGAAAAGAAGAAAAGGAGGTAAGAAGTATGTATGTGGGGTGGAGAGTGAGATTGCCAATTTAGGCATCATGTGTTTCAGGTTAAATGCCATGTTGGTTATCCCTGGGGAAGTGACAACTTTGTTACACAGAGGGCTGACTGCCTCGCACATCTTTGCTCACAGCTCCTTTGGGATTGCTGAGTCATAGCATGTGAGCATCTTCAAACAGGTGCACCCCACTTCCCTCCAGGATTGTACCAATATATGCTCCCACCAGCAGGGTATCAGGATTATCATTTTGCCACATCCTCACCAGTTCTTATCAGACTTGTAAATTTTGCCTTTCTGAAGGGTATAAAAGATAACTTGTTGCCATTTTAATTTTTATTTCCCATAGTATTACTATGGCTGAGATCTCCATATTGGCCACTTTGGTTTCCTTTCTGGAATTGTCAGTTCACATCCTTTGCTCATTTTTCTATGGGGGTGTTTGTCTTAACTTTATTCATCTACATGATTCTCTTCTATGGTGTGGATTAATCCTTTGTCACTTACAGGGACTGCAGATATATTATCCCTCTCTGTGGCTGGTCTTTTTACTTTGTCTATGGCATCATTCATGATGCAGGATTAACACTAATCTAATCAAATGATCAAGCCTATCATTTGTCATTGGTGCATTTTGTTTCTTTAGAAGAGTTTCCCTACCCTAACATCATAAAAGTATTCTTCTATGTTTTCTACTAAAAGTTTTATAGCTTTTCATACAAGTCTGTAATTTGTGAATGAAGTAAGATAAAAACCCATTTTTATTTTTCTCTATAGAGATGAAATTGTCCCTGCACTGTTTATTGAGTAGTCCACGTCTTCTCTGTTGATTGGTAATGAGACCTCTGTCAAATGCCAAGTTACTAAATATGGAACATGTTTCTGAATTGATAATCTGTCCTGCTGGTCTGTTCATCCACCCTTCACCAGTTCTACTGTCTTTATCATCATAGCTTTATAATAAGTCTTAGTATCTACAACAACCCCTCACTTCTCCCTGCCATTAGTCTGCCACAAAACCACCTTTGCTGTTCACGGCCTCTTCTACTCTATCATAATAATTTTAGGATTAATTTGGAAAATTTCCAGTGAGGAGTGGAATTGCATTGCATTTATAAATTAATACAGGGGAATTACTAACTTTACAATACTGAGCCTTTCCATCATGAAGATAACTCCTCACTTCTTTAGGTCTTGTTTATGTCTTTCAATAAATTTTATAATTTTTTATAAAGACCTATCATTTTTGTTACATTGTATCTGATTGCTATTTTTTGTTGCTATAGAAAATATGGTCTATAATTGCACTTATTAATAGTTTATTGCTGGCATATAGAAGAACTATTAGGTTTTGTACATTGGTCTTATATCTAGCAACCTTGCTGAATTCTCCCATAAATTTATCCGCAGTTTGGTTAGTAGTCTAAATAGTTTAGATACTTATCTAATACTTATATAACAGTTTATCTACAGATAAACATATTATCTTGAACTATTACTGGTTAGGATTTTTTCTTTTCCAATGATCACAGTTCTTTTTCTTACTGCTAGAACTTCAAGATTAATACTAATTAGAAGTTGTGATGGTAGATATCCTTGTCTTGATCCCCATTTAAAAAGGAATGCTTCCCATATTTTACCAGTAACTATAATGTTAACTGTACATTTTTGATAGGTTACTAGGTTAAGAAAGTTCCCTTCTATTCATAGTTTACTAAGGATTTTTATTTGGAATGGGTTTTGAACTACATAAAATTTATTTTCTGTATGTACTGAAATGATTACATTATTTTCTCCTTTAATTTATTAATGTGGTGGGTTACTCTTGTATTCTATTAATTATTTAGAAGTCAGTTTTAAAATTTACCAATATGGGTTTTTGTTTGTTTTCTTGTGTTATTTAATTTCTTTCATTTTTTTTCTTTGTTGTTGAGAACATGTATGTTAGATGTTTAATATATTTTAAAGTTTTCTCTGTTTTTAAAAATTGCATGCATGAGTGAAAGAATGTGTATTTTCTAATTATTGGATCCGAGGTTCTCTCTCTGTATATAGACAGATATAGATATAGACATATAGATCCAATATATAATCTTTGTCTTTATACTATTCAAATCCCTATATCATTTTAATTTTTTGCCAATTTTATCTATCAACGACTAGGGGAAGGGTGTTAAATTCCCCTGCCAAGATTGTAGATATGTGAATGTATCCTTATAATTCTGTCCACTTGGTATTTATGATTTTAAATTATTAGGTACTTAAAAGTTCAGAATTGTTATGTCTTGTGTTGAATTTTGTTTTGATCATTATGTAACCAACTTCTTTTTCCTAATAGTGCTTTTTTCCTTCAAGTGTATCTTATCTGTTATTAATATAGCTTTAGCTTATTTAATTAGTATCAATCAGTATTTGCCTTTGCTGTAACATTTCTGTGTCATTATGTTTTAGGTATGTTTTTGTAAACAGCATAGAACAAGATTTTTAAAAATCCAGTCCAAGCTTCTATATTGTAACTGGTGGTAAAATATATTAAAATCTATCACAATTAGTAAAATATTTTGATTTGCTTTTATCACTCTCATTTTTCATTACGTTCATTCTCATTTGAGACAAACAAAAGCTGAGAGAATTCATTGCCAGCACACCTGCACTATAAGAAGTATTAGAGCCACTTCTTCAGGTAGAAGGAGAATGATACCAGATGGCAATTTGGAAGTAAAAAGGAATGAAGCAGGCCATACGAGTAAATTAATAGGTAAATATAAAAGGCTCTTTTCTAATGTTTTAAATTTCTTTAATTGATAATTGACTGAGTAAAATAAAAGTAATAACTGGGCCTGCCCAGTGGCGCCGTGGTTAAGTGCGCATGCTCTGCTTCGGCAGCCCGGAGTTCACAGGTTCAGATCCCAGGCGCGCACCGACACACTGCTTGTCAAGCCATGCTGTGGCGGCGTCCCATATAAAGTAGAGGAAGATGGGCACAGATGATAGCTCAGGGCTGATCTTCCTCACAAAATAAATAAATAAATAAATAAACAAATAAATAAATAAAAGTAATAACAATATGGTGTGTGGTTTATAA
Organism: Diceros bicornis minor; assembly: GCF_020826845.1. Lineage (NCBI taxonomy): Eukaryota > Metazoa > Chordata > Mammalia > Perissodactyla > Rhinocerotidae > Diceros > Diceros bicornis. The sequence goes on from NC_080775.1 coordinate 29,919,921, forward strand.
CATACATAGGACAATTTAGAACAATAATAGCATAAAGAATGGAGAAGGGAAACCTAAGAGTGCTGTTATGAATTTCCTACACCATTTATGAAGGGATTTAATATTGTTTAAAGATAAACAGTTATAAGTTAATGACATACACTGTAAACCCTAGATCAACCACTAAAACAAAAAGGACATACATAATAAGCCAATAGTGGAGATAAGATGGAATCATTAAAAATACTTAATCCAAAAGAACGCAGATAAAGAGAAAAAAGAAACATACAAAAGATGGAACAACCAGAAAAGAGATCATAAAATGATAGATTTAAATCCAATGACATAATTAAATCCATTAAATGTATATGGTATAAACACTGCCATTAAAACGCAAAGATTGCTATATTGGGGGTGGGGAGGAGCAAGACCCAACCACATGCTGTCTACAAAAAATCCACTTTACGTATAAAGCCACAGATAGATTAAAAGTACAAGGATGGAAAAGATACTCCATGCAAATAGTAATCAAAAGTAAGCTGGAGTGGCTATGTTATTACCAAACAGAGTAGATTTCAGAGAAAGAAATATTACCTGAGATTATATGAGAGGGACATTTCTTTTTTTTTTTTTTTGGTGAGGAAGATCAGCCCTGAGCTAACATCCATGCCAATCCTCCTCTTTTTGCTGAGGAAGACTGGCCCTGGGCTAACATCTGTGTCCATCTTCCTCCACTTTATAAGGGATGCTGCCACAGCATGGCCTGACAAGCGGTATGTCGATACACGCCGGGGATCCGAACCCTGGGCCGCTGCAGCAGAGTGCGTGCACTTAACCGCTACGCCACCGGGCCGGCCCCAAGAGGGACATTTCATAATGATAAGGAGGTCAATTCATCGTGACGATGTACTAAAACTAAATATGAATGCACCCATTAGCAGAGCTTCAAATCCCATGGAGCAAAAACTAGTAGAAGTAAAAGGAAAAATAGACAAGTACACAATTATAGTTGGAGATTTCAACACTCCTTTCTCAGTAATTGTTAGAACAAATAGAAAATCAGTAATTATCCAGAGTACCTGACAGCACTATCGACCAGCTTGACGTAATTGATCGTTTAGAGAATATTCCATCCAACAATAGCAGGATTACACATTCTTTTAAAGGTTACACACATCATTTACCAAGATAAGCCAAATTCTGGGCCATAACACAAGTCTCAATAAGTTTAGAAGGACTGGAATCATACAAAGTTCATTATCTGAACACAATGTAATTTCACGCAACTAGAAATCAGTAACAGAAATATATTTGAATATGCGCAAATATTCAGAATTTAAAGAACACACTTTTAAATAACCCATAAGTCAAAGAAAAAATATTTTGAACCGAATGAAAATGAAAACATAACATAAAATTTATGGGATTTAGCCAAAGTAGAGGGAAATTAGAGGGAAATTTGTAATATTAAATGCTTATATTAGGAAAGAAAGGTCTCAAATCAATTCACTGTGTCCACCTTAAGAAAGCAAAAACAAGAGCAAATTAAACCCAAAGTAAGCAAAAAATAATCCTAATAAAAGTAAGAAAAGACATCAATGAAATGGAAATAAAAACAAAATTTAAAAACAATAAAGAAAATCAATGAACCGAAAGCTGGTTATTTGAAAAGATAAATAAATTGGTAAGCATTTAAGCCAAACTGAGCAGAAAAAAAAATTGACAGGCATTCCTAACTTGGTTTCTGGCCCCCTTCCTCCATCTTAAAACCTATCAATGGTGGATCAAGTCCTTGTCACATCACATCTCTCCAACCCATCTTCCATCATTACACCTCTCTCTGACCACGACTGGGACAAGTTCTCCATTTTTAAAGACTCCTGTGATTAGATTGGGCCTACCCAGAAAATCCAGGACAATCTCCCCATCTTAACATCTGTTCCCTCAATGGCACCAGCCTTCTCTGGGATTAATGAGACTTTTGCTCTTCCCCTTCCTCCTCAATAGTGGTTTAGAAGTTATATATTCTAACCTTACTATTTTGATATTTACTTAAAATTTTAACAGTTATATTGATTTAACAAGATCTAAAGTTAATTGATAGCTTTAACCTCCAGTGGAACAACACAGGAATCTTAAAATTCCTTCACTCTTACCTCCCTATCCTATCTTTCCCGTTACTCTGATCTACTATTTCAATTCATCTTGTTGTTATAGTCCCCAAATAAGTCATTATTATCGTTGTTCTATTACACAGTCAATGCTTATTTAGATCTGCCCATGTTTTCTAATTTATTTTCTCGACTTTGCTTCTTCTATCCTCCTTCCTTCCCTCTATTTCCTTCTTACTTAGATACGTTTTTGGTAATTCTTTTAATGAAGGCCTGTGAGTGGCAAATTCTCTAGATTATTTGTTAACTAAAACTGTCTTTAGTTTTTCCCTCACTCTTGATTGATAGTATAACTCTAAGAAGATATTATTATATTATCTTCTGATCTCTATTGTTGGCATTGAGTAATCTACTGTCATTCTAATCATTGCTACTTGGTGTGCGATCTCTTCTCCTTCTTTGCTTTGCAGATTTTCTCCTTTTATTTAGTGTTTAACAGTTTCGCCAGGAAGTATCTTGGCATGGATCCTTTTCATACTTACCCAGCTTGGGATTCCTTGGGATTCTTCCATTTGAGGGTTCATGTCTTTAATCAATTCAGAACTATCATCCATTTTCCTTCAAATATTTCCTCTAAACCTTTCTCTCTATGCTCTCCTTCTGGAACTCTTATTATGTTTGTATTAGACTTTTTCATTATCTTAAACTCTCTTTCATATTTCTGTCTTTCTCTCTGCTGTATTTTATGTAATGTCGATATCTCTAATCTCCTCAAGTGTGTTAATGTGCGGTGTAATCCATTCAACTGAGCTTTTCATTCAATGAATAAATTTCTCATTTCTAGCAGGCCTCTTTAGTTATTTTTCAAATCTTTTCTTTACTTATAGTGTCTTGATCTTTCCTCCAGGGTTTGACTCCTTCCATAATGTTTTAAAGCATTTTTAACATACTTTTTTCCCCTCTCTGATTGTGCTTCTATTATCTCAAGTTCATGGGACTTGAATCTTAGTGTTTGTTGTGTCTGCTGGATCTTGCTCACAGTGAATTATTTCATTGTATGTTTTCTAATATTTTAAACTCATGAGTTCATTTTTAATGGGGCTTATTTTCTCAGAAAATACAGTGAGGCCTGTGTTGTTGGCATGTCACTTCAGGGTGATTCAGGATTGCAGGCATTCCAGGGAGATCCGCTGTGGGACAGATTGTTATGTTTACTTCTCGACTAGGAGCTTCCTGAGACTTGCAGAGATATTTGCATGTTTTCTGAGTAGATGAAAGTCATGTTTTCGACCCAAAACCCAAGGGCAAGCCCAGGGCTTAATTTTCGCTGGGGAGACTATTTCCCTAAACTCAAGCTGAGACAGCTTCCTCGTCTTCCCCCTGTGCCAAGAGACAGATTTCTTCTAATCTCCCTTCCCACCGAGAGTTCAGCTCTTCAAAAGTCCTGACTTATACTGCTCAGGATTCCAAGATCTTCTCTCCCGTCTTCAAATGGGTATTAAAACCCAAGCCCCTAGGTTAACCAAGACCAAAAATAAACTCCCAGGTCAGCTCACGGACATATTGCTCTGATTTTCAGTCTCTTCCTTGTTTCAGACACTCGTGATCCCAGCTATGCAATTTTGAAGGGTTAGATGTATCCAGAATTTCTGTGTGTTGTAGCAGGAGGGATTTCAAGTTTCTAGTCCAACATCTTTCTGGAATTAGAAATCTCCTTCTCCATTTATTCACATGGCTACCTCCCAAGAATTATAATTTCAGAATAATCTGTGACTGTTTACACAGCTCCAAAACACATTAGTTAAGTTGACATATTCTGCCAATAATCCAGATGTTTTGTCTACATGATGCCAAAAATCCAGATGTGTGTGTCAGTTCATCTGCTATTTCAAAATATAATAAACTGACATTATTACACACATTGCTAGTTCACAAATTCAGGGATCTTAGGGGCATAATCCTGTCCGTTGTTTGCAGAGACTAATTATATTAGAGTACATAACTTGCATTCTATCACGTAGATTTACAAGGCTGTAATTTTCTTCCTTGTCATTGTTGTTATTCTTGTTTTTTCACAATACAGAATTGAGGTCAATAAGTATTTATTAAACTCTTGGCTGAGAGTGAAAAGACTGAAAAGCCACTCTGTCCTTTGGGGATAGTAAAATCTAGTTATATTTATTAATTCATTTCTTCATTTAATCCTTTTTTATTGAGCACATACCATGTTCCTGGCAAAACAGGGATGAACAAGACAGAGGCCCTGCCCTCGTGAAGCGGACCATTTAGTGGGACACAAATAAACAATCACATGAGTACTGTACAATAAAAGCTGTAATAAATGTTATTGAGAGAAGTAGAAGTGCTGGGATAGAGCATCATACACAGTCTCAACTCAGTCTGGGGAAGTCAGGGAAGGCTGTCAGGAGTGACCTAAGCTGTGACCTGAAGGTCAGCCTAGGTAAGAGGAATGGTGGTGCAGCATGAGGAGGTGGCAATGGCGATAGAGAGAAATAGTTGAACGTGATATCTGTTTGAGAGCTGTAATTTGGTGATGGATATGGGTAGTGAGGGAGAGGAGAGTGTCAAGGCTGACTCTGGCAAAAGAGACTGGGTATTTGGAGGTGCCATTTACCCAGATAGGGAAGCCTGGAGAAGAACCATGTTTCTGGGGAAAATGAGTTCACTTGGGGACATGTTAACTTTGAGATGTCTATGAGACATACAAGTAGAGATGTCAGATGGACAGTAGGATATATATGCCTAGAGTCCAGAAGAGGTGAGTGAAGGTGGAAACGTGGGAGTCAGTGGCATGTAATTGGTATCTAAAAACATGGAAATGGTGAAGATTCTGTAGAGAAAGGCTGGAGACCAAAAGAGGGCCGGAGCTTTGGTCAGGTGGAAGACAAGGAATCTATTTAAAAAACAAAAAAAAAACAAGTAGGAGTATCTAGAGTGGGAAGAAATAAGGAGAGCTTGGTGTCATGAAATCCAAGAGAAGAGAGAGTTTACAGATGAAACTGGGTCAACTGAGTCGAATACTTCTAAAAGTTCAAGTAAGATAAAAACTAAGTGGCCATTGGGTAGTGTGAATGCCATGGGTGAGTCGAGCAAAAGCATTTTGGTAAACAGAATGAGGAAGAAGCCAGAATGTGCTGGGTTCAAGTTGTCCATGGGAAATGAGGCGGCAGAGATAGAATGTGCGGTCAGTCATCCTAGGATGGGGCAAAGGAGGGCTGTAGAGGTAAGACTCAACTCAGGAAACGAGACAGAGGAGAACACAAGAAGTTTATCATTACAATTTTGGGGAAAGGAGATTCAACAGAGGTTGGAACAGGTGGGGGAGAACTTCCTGATGAGATTTAGGCCTCAGGGCATGGGCAGAATTTGGATCAACAGGGCGAGGAGGAGGCATTTGTGCCTGGGAACCAGCGCAAACAAAAGACATGAACAGAGGTGATCAGAAGACGAGGGGTCTAAGGAGAGAGTAGCGTAGACTGCTTATGCCTGAAAGAACTGAAAAATAAAACTGGATGGGAAGAGTCGAGTATATCTATTTTTTTTTTATCTGCCCACTTCTGAGAAACACACTCCCCACCTTTAGATGAGCCTCCCCTGCATTCCATCAGTGAGGCCAGAGAGGGGCTGTCATCACAGAACCCACTCTCACCACCAGGGGCGTTGGAGCCAAGTCAGGCCAGTCAGACACCCTCCCACCCAATGCCCCCCACCGCCCACCCCTGCCAAGGGCCCTTGTGGGCAGAAGCTACAGAAATACTCCCCTGGAGAGACTGAAATCAGCCTTCGGAGAGCAGTAGAGACAAGAGAGAGGCAGTGGGCACCGTCCACGGCACCCGAGGCAGCTGGGTCCCACCCGCACCACTGTCCTTCCTGTGGTTTGAGTACAGGAAGCTCTCCAATATACTCTCTCACCCTTAGGCCTCAGCTGGTTCCAGTGAGTACCACTCGCCACCCAGAGTTCTGAGCACACAATGAGGTGGCACCGGGGAACAGGAATGCCCATTGTGGGGTTGAGCTGCGGGCTGAAACGTAGTAGCCTGCCCAGCCACCTAGGAGGTTAGAGGAACCTCTACCAGGAACCAGACAAACACCCCACATCTTAGAAATAGCCCACCCTTACTTGTTAGTAACAACTTTTGAAATCTCTAGCTTTTGCTGGTTAATAAATTATGGTTAATTCCATTAATATCATTTTGAAATGACATCAAAACCCTTTTCTCTGAAGCCTCAAAGATTAGTTCATTAGAATCAAGACACCAAGACGCACTGATCCGAGTAGGCAGAAAAGCTCTTAAGAAGAGAGAAATATAGATGTGGCTGGTGCAACGAGCTCACGTCTTTTAGCCACAGGCTGGAGGTCTGGCTGCCATAAGCCCACAGAGGGAACTACGCTGCCAGTTTATGGTACGATGGCGGTAAGAAGATGGTGGGAAGATCAGTTCCCTTGCCAAAGAAGTGAGAAGGAAGCATTTCCCAGCCCCACAGGCTCGGTTGTCCATTCTATTCTCAGGTTTTGATGACTTATTTGGGTTGCAAATGTGCACACACAGCAAAGGGTCCCCGCTGGCTGAGACGTCAAGTGGCATTTGTTATTCCAGTTCACTTTTTTATGAAGAAGCCACAATAACTCTGGTTCTTATTTAGGGTCTATGAAAGCTGATTTCTTGCATGTGGGGTTCCCATCACCCATCCAAGCTCCCTGAATTCACAATATACCCAAGGGTTAAACCTAGGAGCCAGGCGTCTTTGGAGAGCGGCACTTTGTAGGGACACTGTAAATGTCTACTGTTGAAGCCAGCTCCCCCTATAAAGAGATACAGTACCTCAAAGATTTCATAACTTGGAAAGTGTTCAAGAGATACTATGCAAAGAATTCAGATTATAAAACTGTGTATAGAGTAATCCCATTTCTATAAACATATGCATATGTCTATACATGTGGTCTGTGCGTGTGTGTGTGTGTATATATTTAAAAGATCCTGAAGTGATACACACCAAGATGTTAACAATGGTTATCTTGATGGAGAAAGGAAGAGGATTTGTAGGTGACTATTTTATTTCCTTTTCCTTACTTAACCACATTTTCCAATTTTCCTACAATAAGCACATATTACTTGGATAATTTTTAATGCCATTTTTTAAATGAGCATTTGGCAGTTTTCTTATAAACAAGCATTGCAAGCCCACAGTTGTAGGGTGTTTTTGGTGGGGGGAGGTGTGTATGCTGTTTGTTGCTATATTGCTTTATTGCAGTGTCCCAGTGGGACATGAGGTGCCCAAACAGTGTCTGATAACACCACATTATCCACATAAAGGATGATTCTCTGGGTTGTCGTTCTCACTTAACTAACCATAAATAAACCCACTAGATAATAGCTGGCTGGCACTAGGGCACATAATCCCTCCATAATCAGTCTTTTACAGTCAGTCCAGATAACTACATGCTCACCACTTACTGCCTGAAGTTTGGTAGAAACTACTTAAGCACAATGCTTCAACAGACCACCTTTCAGCCCTAGCAGGTGGAATTTCCAATTACAGTGAGATGCCATCTGGTACTCTAAATACTTATTAGTAGTTCTTAAAAGGCCTTACATGCCCACATTCAACCTATTGGCTCTATCCTAAGACCATCAGAATTGAAAAAACCTTAAATGGATTTCTTTCTCAACTGAGCTCACTGTAATAGAAGTATGTGCACACACACGACCATCTATCTATTACACATATACAAAAGTATATGTAGCTGCCTAGTGCCTAAGAGCATGGATTTTGGAGTCAAATAGGCTTCAGTTGATTAGCTTTCGCTCCACCATCTTATTTATCACAATAACCCTATGAGGGCAGTAATATTATCCTCCATTTTACAGGTGGGGAAACTGAGGCTCACAGAAGTTAAGGAACTTGCTCAAAGTCATACAGAGAGTAAGTGAAAGTTGGAAACTGAGCCCACATTTACCTGACTCCAGAGCCTGTGTTTTTCTCATCTCCTGTCAGATTACCTCCACGATTCCTACAAGGATATGACACTATGGGGTTGTGTACATCTTAAGGACCTGTGTCACCAAGTCGTTTGAGAAGACTATGGTTTTGTTCCCCAGCAAACTCTTCCAAGGAACAGACTAGACTATCTTTCCCTTTTTCTTGTACTTTCCACCAGTGTGTTGTGTGCCTACACACACACGCATAATCTTCATGACAAAACCTCTTGCAATGGGACTAATGGGGGTTTCAGACCCCGCTGGGGCTGCAGGAGAGCCCTTTCCAGGGAGCAGCACAGGTCGGGGCTCACTCACTGCTCCCAGTTATGAGGGATCAAAATCTCCTCTAGAGTCTGAGTTCAGCCCATTCCCTTGTTTGTTAGGATTGTTAGGATGGTGAAGGGCTCTGCAATCTTTCCTAAACCTCCTTGCAAACAACAGTTGGAGACACCCATGGAGAGTCTGGAGGAGCAGCCATTTTAAAGGGGCTCTAAGGAGTTCAAGTGACTTGGCTTCCCTGCCCTTAGTCTACTTCCCAGGGTGGTTGTGAAGCTAGGAGGACAGACTTTGACAAAACACAGTGTGGGACCCCTGTGGAGGTATCATCGCTTCTTGATAGAAGCTGGCCAGCGGGGCGGCCATTTTGTAGGATCTGTCAAAGCTCCTAAAGAACACCACCATCCAGGGCCGACCAATGTGGGAGAAAGCGTGTGGGGGCAGAGAAGCTGGAAGGGAGTCCTTAGAACACAGATTTCCTCATCGGGAAACCGGGGGTGATCATCTGTAAGTGTGTAGCTGCATCCAGCACAGAGCCTGATGCATAGTGACTCTTCCAAGAGTCTCCAGTAGAGCAAATCGAACTTGAATTGTAAAACTTAATATCAGTCTCAAGACCCAAATATTAGCCTGGCCAGCTGCCCCTCCTGCCAGCAGGTTTACTGGTACAAACAAATCATGTTCCCCTAGTAAGGAGGATCAAGCTGACACATGCCATTGTTCAGAAGGTAATTATCGTAATGAGGGAAAGCAAACTGAATGGAGGGCTAATCCAGCTGCTATGTTGATAAAGCATAATAAAGGTGGCCGCTGTGGAGCACACCACAGAGTTAATTTGCACTTTTCTCCACCAGCCTGATGCTGCATAAGCCACAACTGCCCTCATAACTAAACCGGAGCTAATTACTCATGTTAATTACCCAGCCCTGGGTCAGCTCCCAAGGCTGGTTAAAGGTGGCCCAGAGCTAAGCGCACAGATCCTTCCTCTGAGCAGTGCACAGAGGCTAATTTTGGGTGTCTAAATCTTTGTGATCAGTTCTCACCGCCTTTCGGATGCATTCTCTGCACAGATGAAAATAATTCTGTAGATGAGCACAGCAACGTCCCCAATTCCTCGTTCTTGTTTCCTAAGATTACCCCAGCCCAAAATATTTTTCCTGCTTTTTGTCTCTCTGAACAGAACGTTATATCAGTGAAAACTTTAGCAAAAGTAAGTTAATAAATTGAATTAATAATTAATAAACTGAAAAGCCGTACGTGGTATGATTCCATTTATACAACATTCTGGAAAAGGCATAACTGTAGAGACAGAGGACAGATCAGTGGTTGCCAGGAGTGGGGGTGGAGGGAAGGGCTGACTACAAAGGGAATTTGGGGGGATAGACCTCTTCCTATATGGCTGTGGTGATAGATACACAATACTGTGCATTTGTCAAATCCATCAAACCATGCACCACAAGGAGCGAATTTTACTGTATTTTACTAACTTAAAAATAAATTTAAAAAGAGAACAATAAAACTTGCTCTCTCTCTGACAGTTTTTCTTGTTAGTTTGTCTTTACTACTAGCAATTGCTAAGATATCTTTTTCTGACAACGGAAATCTTTGAAATTCTAGCAAAAACAGAGAGAAGGGAAACATTGCTTGTTTCACTAATTTGTAATAAATGCCTGTACCTATTGTTTTTTGAAATGATTAAGCAGGTGTGGATTTTTTTTCTGGGAATGCTCAACTAGTGTCTATGGAAACAGAGCGTAGCAAAGGCTTGAACAATTTTCCAGTGAGATCAGTCAAGTCTTAATCTCCATGACGCCAAAATACTTGGCTGCAAAGTGGAAGTTCAGTCAATTACCAGCTGTTTTGTCTCTGTGTGTCCCCCAATCTATGTGACTGTTCCGAGACAGGTTTCAGATTGTTTGGCTGGTGCCAAGGAGACGCCATCATAGTTGGCAGCTTTCCCCAAAAACAAATTTTCTCCACACTTCCACAACTCCCTTCACTGGGGCAGCTACAGCCTGAAGTTCTTTGTCATCTCATTTCCACAACAGTTGCTTAAAAAAGACAAATCAGCGACTTTATGGTGAGTTACAATACGCACGCATCTTTCTTTTCCTCTCCTTGGAGCCCTCATGGCAACTCCTCAAAAAGGCTGATGCAGCCAGGCAGCTTTAAGTATCACAGAGGTCACTCATTATCACAGCAACCTGAAAACTTACAACATTTCCAAAATAATCACACCAGCACTGACAGACAGTGTTGCATTCATTTGTAATGTTAAGTACTTAATCAACAAGTTAAATACGCTTCAGGTTCACCAGAATGATGACAACATCTGAATAGTTTTCTATCACCTAAGTGGAGTTGTCTGATTAGGGCTGACAGATGTATATAAGAATGCAAGTAGCTTTACCCACGTGCTTTTTTTTCCTTGTTGGGAATATGATAATGCGATAAAATTAGATCTTCAGATGCTTGCATGTTTATGCCTTTAAAATTATATGCATACCTTTGTGGCAAAAGCAAAAGGAGAGAAAATAGTCTCAGAGATGGATTCCTACTGCATCTGTCATCTGTCCACAGTGTGGAGGAGAGTCATATCGTGGAGGGAAACCCTGAAACTCAATTTGTAGAGCCACAGACTCTCGGGTTGGCAGAGGCCTTGCGAGTGGCTCTGATTAGCTTTTCTTAAGGCAGGGACAAAAGAACATTCAACTTAGCTCAAGAAATTGGAGTTTCTTGTAAGAAAACACTTGAACTGGGTCTGAGGCTGAAAACCTATAAGGAATCAAGACAGCTCTGGGGACCAGCCACTCGATTTGTCTCTCTCAGGCCACATGATTTCTCTCTCAAGGTATCTCTGCCCCTCTTTCTTCACATGCTCCTTCCCATCTCTCTTAAAATGAACTCTTCCTTTTAGTAGCCTCACACTTTCAACTTGCTCATGGTCCTTCATGACTTTTCAGGTGTCTCCTTAGCATCAAAACTGTTGCGGGCCGGCCCGTGGCTTAGCGGTTAAGTGCTCGCGCTCCGCTGCTGGCGGCCCGGGGTTCCGATCCCGGCGCGCACCGACGCACCCCTTCTCCAGCCATGCTGAGGCCGCGTTCCCACATACAGCAACTAGAAGGCTGTGCAACTATGACATACAACTATCTACTGGGGCTTTAGGGACAAAAAATAAATAAAGAAAATTAAAAAAAAAAAAAAAACTGTTGCAAACTTGCTGGTTCACATTGTGTTTCCTAGCTTTAAATGCTGAGAGAGAAAATTTGATTGGTTCAGCACATTGTTCCATGCCAGGCCCAATTATGTGTCACTCTCAGCCTGTGAATTAACAGCCCTGGGATCAGATATCAACCCAAATTGCTCAGTCCAAGGTGACGTAATGTGGTAAAAACACAGCCATCTTGGCAGTGGGGGCTCTGAGTGGGCAGTTCCCATTGAAAAGGGAGGGCTGGTCAGGCTGTAGGGTTGCTGTGCCCTTGTCTAATAGTTGAGTCCTCTACAATAGGGGGTTCCAGCCCCACTGCCTACAGCAGCCAGGCAGGTGATGGAAATGAGCTCAACTGGCCTGGTCAAGAGCACACATTGCATGAATGGGGAAGACTTTGGAGAACTGAAGAACACAGTCTGGTGTAAAGGGGATGAGAAAACTAGCTCCAGTTCATTGGTTGACATGCAGAAAAGAGGGCCTAGTGTTGGCAGATCTTCCAATTTTTCAACAGAATCCAGACATCTGATATTTATGTAAAATCTCCCAGGCTTTAACGTTGGCTCAAACTTTTTAAACTATGTGGGTCAACCAAAACATTCCCACGCCTCCTCCACCCTTCAACCGACTGATGACCCTCCGTCTCCAGTTCCTCCTGAACACACAACAGTGAGGGAGACGTCACCATCTTTAAAGGAAACGCATTCCATTTTCCAGCAGCTCTGGTTGTTTTAAATTCCTTCATATATTCGTATGCAAGTCTTACTTGAAGACAACACCCACCGCACACTGACTTCTTCTCATTCTGTTTCTTCAGAAGTACTTCATGTGGTTCATTCCACCATCCTGCTTGCCCTGCTTTGAATACACCCCAGTCAGTTGATGTCTCCCTCAGATTGTGGTAGTTAGGGTCAGAGGTCAGAGTACCACACAGAGTGTCACAGGACTGTTTCACTTGTCTCACTTGAGACACTATACTACTATTAATTTAAGTAACTTTTGACAGCAAGTTCATACTATTGATCCACACTGCGTTTAAAGTAAACTAAAGCGCTTATGGTGTTTTTCTCATGAACACTTACTAAACCTGATTTTTATCACCCTGCTCTTGACAAGTTGGGTTCTCGGGACCTGAGTACATTCATTGTCCCTATAAAATCCCGTCTTGTTAGATTTCACCCCACCCATCACATCTCGTTTAGGCCCTTCTGTTGTTGTTGCTGTTGTCCAAACTCTTAACTCGTCTGTGCATAGCCATTGTTTACTTATGATTTATACTCCAACAAATAATGCCAAAAAGCATACCAGCATATCAATCTATCTGTTTTTTTAGATTTGCTTGTCTTTCTTTCTTTAAGATATGTTGTTATTATAGTGTCAAAATTTCACTTTCACTCTGAGATGTCTTTTGATAATTCTTCCCTTTTACTTATCTGGCCATAGGATTTTATCTCTTTCCTTGGGAGATTTGAAATCTATATTTCTAATGTCCAGGGCACAGATCTGGCTGTGCTCTGCACTCCCCTTCCTGGCTGTGGGGTAGTCAAAGACGGCTGGGTCATTTTCTCTTCAGGTTCTCATCAGGTCTGCATCTCTAGTCAACTATTCTTTGTTCAACAGAATTAGGTCCACAGCAACAGTCCCTCATTACTCCTTCTGGCTTCTGAGAATTAAAACAGTCAGCATGGTCTGCTTCTAGCTACGATGGAGTGGATGATATCAGATTAATCCCCCACTGAGAACAGCTATAAAAGCTGGATGCAATACAAAGGCCAGCTGTTGGAAGGCATTGGAGAACAACCAAAGCGTCCAGGGCCCCACAGGGGCCAAGATCCTGAAGACACAGGAAATGCATTGAAATGGGCCTGGTAGTCCGTGCACAACTTCCCCGCGAGCATTTGCTACTTCTAAGTTTTGCGTATACAGGCCTAACGTCACAGGTTGGGTTCCCTAGGACAGAGATTAGTAAGCACGATGCTCACTAGAAGGTGTTTTAGGATCAACCTCCGTGGATAGGAGAGGAAGGAGGCAGGGTTGTGTTGCAGGCTCGGCCTCTGCCAACCCCACAGGGAGCTCTGGAGCTAGGACAACCCTTCAGAACTGTCCGGAGTTGCTGCACAGGGTGCAGGCTACCCCTGGAAGGAGGTGGACCTTGGGGGAAGCAGTTTTCTTCAGCAGAGGCAATCCCCAAAGAGGGCTGATGATTGAAGGCTGCCTTCTGACAAGACTCCCAGCAGTTGGGGGAATAAGTCTTTCATTCCTGGAGGGGGATCTGGCCAGTGCATCATTGCATCCATCACATCGACAGACTGAGAAACCCAGCAGGAATCGGCCTCCAAGAGGTTACAAAAGCTAAGCATTAACTTCAGTAGTCTTATGGTGCTACAAACACAGATGTTGGAGTTCAGGGTGTGCCAAGAAGGAGGGGCACTAATAAACACCCCCGCGTTCAGTTGAGAATGTGGAAGAGTTAGCCCACAGGAGCAGGAGAAAACCTGACATAGGCGACCAGCTTCTGATCAGATCAAGGTGATCAAATACTCTAGCAGCCTCCAAGAAGAAAATTAAATCCTCTCTGAAAGAAGGGAACATCATCCAAACTCTCTACGATTTTTCATGCACACTGTCCAACATTCAATGAAAACATTATTAGACATACAGGAGACTGCAATAAATGGAAAAAAAGGAAGGAGTAGAAAGAGATGAAACAGAAAATAGAAACAGAGCGAGGTGCTCTACATGTTAGAGTTAACAGACACAGAACTTTAAATAACTATGATCAACAATTCAAGAAAATAATGGAAAAGATGGAGAATTTCAATGGGGAACTGGAATCTATAAGAAGGAATCAAATGGAACTCCTAGAACTGAAAAATACAATCATAGAAATTAAGAATTCAATCAATTGAACAATGACAGTACAGAGCAGAAGACAGGTTTAGTGACTTGGAAGAGAAATGAGTAAAAAACCTCCAGGATGAAGCAGTGCAGAGGGGGGAAAAAGATGTTTTTTCAAGCTTAACCGACATTAGGAAACAGTAAAAATGTGTAAAATACAAGAAATTGGAGTCTTAGTTGGACAGATATGAGGAAATAGAGAAGAAGCAGTATTTGAAGAAATAGAAGTTGAAAATTTTTCAAAACTGACAGATTTAAGAAGCTTAGGTTATCCCACTGTGGAGGACGCCTGTGGGGCCAGGTGCTGAGTCCTTCATCACCTGATAGCATAAGACACGCCTCTGGAGAAAGCATTTAGGTCCACACAAGTCACCTCACTACTCCGCCTCACCCTCATAACTATGTCATCAGCAGATGAGGAGACTGAGGCTGGAGGTTAATTCCTCCTCCAAGGTCACCAGCCACTGTAGCCGGGACTGAACCCGGATCTGCTGGACTTCAATCCTCTGCTATTAACCGCTCTGCTATCCTCCTTGGGGTGGCGCATTTATTAGTTTCACTCCTAACACCTTGCTTAGATGATCCCCACAGAGAAAATGAGAATTCTCATGGGGGCAGGGAGGTTTGGGGGAGACAACTCTAGGAAGCATTCTGGAGAACAGGGACACCTGGCTGGGTGCCCCAGGGGCAGGCATGAGGCCCAGGGAGGGTGACGAGGAAAGAGAGAGCAGCAGATGGAGGAGGTTCCAGAAGGAGAGATGGAGACACGTATGTTTGATCCTTTCAATGTTTTTTGGGTTTTTTTTCTGACAGTTGGTCTTGTTTTCAGGAAGAAGCAACTCTTTTCTGCCTTCTCCTCCCTCCTGCATGACCTCCCCAACCTTCCAGCTCTCAGAACTCTGCTACCATCTGATTCAGTCACATTATGGATTAAATAGGCTTATGTGAGTTGACACGGGGGCCCACCCTCCATTGTAACACAGCTTCTGTGGGAACATGTGTTCTGATTCCAATGGCCCACTTGTACTAGACCTATGAACACAATTCATTCTTAAGTCAGGATCTGCCTGTACACGAGAAGTTAAGTAATAGCACCAGTTGATGACTTCAGCCTCATCACAAAGTGGACACGATTAATTACCAAAGGAGCACGGGACACCACAGGGCACTGGGTTCTACAGAGACAAAGAGAGAATCTTGCAGGTTGCAGGAGGGTGAGGGGTTTCCCTGTTGGGTCAGCTATGAAGCAGGGCGGGAGTTCTGACAGACCCATTAAAGGAGGGCGAACCAGAGCAAGTGTGCAGGTACAAGGACCAACCGGCTCAGGGGCAAGGAGCTCACTTTCACCTTTGGGGAGCTTACGAGAAGTCCTCTGCTGGCTGCAGGGCCCTGTCTTCCTTGGTTTCTGATCAGATATGGGAGCAGGGCTCTGACTGAGCCTGGAATCCCGTGGGCAGCAGTTTCTCTGCTGTTGAGCGTGCGGCAGAGGCTGCCGCTGGCCCTCCTGGGCCTTCCTCCATGCCTGCCCCAGGAGCCTGGCTCCTTCTGCCTGCTCGCCGCAGCCAAGCCTCCTGCCCCGGTTAGTCCAGCCCCAGAAACATTTATGAGGCCCGGTCGGGTGCCAGCCCTGCACCACACACCGAGGAGATGGAGGACAGTAAACGGCGGCCAGAGGCCGCGGCGTGGGAGGCGCTCTGCCAGCTGAGCATCAGGGCCAGTGGGCCCAGGGGAGGGGCTGGAGAGGAAAGGCACGGGAGGGAACGTCACAGGAGGGAGGCCCAGAGGTGCAGAGCTCGGAGCCTGGGGATGGGAGCCGCTCCTCCTCCACTTGCCCTGTCCCACCCACATCCCAAAGGACGACGCAGGGCGGAGGTTCAGCACCTGCGCTCCCAGAGAGGGGAGCACGGCCCGGCAGAGTCTAGCTTCTCAACCAGGAACTTGAGTTTCTTACTAGCTTTTTCTACCTATCAGTTTCCCATCCGTAAAATGGAGATAACAGGGGCTGGCTTGGTGACGCAAGCGGTTCACTGCTCGCACTCCGCTGCGGGGGGCCGGTTCGCAGGTTCCCACCCTGGCAAGCATCGCCACACTGCTTGGCAAGCCGTCCTGTGGCGGCGTGCCATATAAAGTGGAGGAAGATGGGCATGGATGTTAGCCCAGGGCCAGTCTTCCTCAGCAAAAAAAAAAAAAAAAAAAGAGGAGGACTGGCAGATGTTAGCTTAGGGCTGATCTTCCTCACAAAAAAAAAAAAATGGAGATAACAGTAGAGTCAGTTCTGCCTCAATATGGCACATGAGTTCCTAAAAGTCACCACTCTTTGCAAAATCCCATGATAAAAACCACAGGGCTCATGGGGAAAATGGGGTTAGGGGCATGACACCCAAAAACTTTGTCAGTGACATAAAATAAGATAGGAACCTAATAAAAATGGTAGCATGGATTTACACATGTTCAATGGTTAAGAAATACATAACTGCTATGAATGAGTGCCGTCCTTTACCTTGAACAAGACCTGAAGTGTGCTTGCAAAGTCGGTGTGGGTGGGTAAGTTACTGCGAAGGGCGGAAGGAGAGTACCTGAATTGGATGGGAAGTGGTAACGCCGGATGCGGATGGGTGCGGCTCCTGGAACATGTGAACTGAGGGAGCGGTAGGTGTCTGAGGCACAGCTGGTGCAGTCTTCTCTGTTCACCTAGTTTTGCGTGTGTGTGGACAGAATCATACAGAAGCAAATGCAAAGTTCACATTATGCTCAAATCGCTCCCTCATATATCAGTTATTTTGGAACAAATTCCCATTTTTGAACAAGTGTTACAGCAGAACCGGCTGTACTAACTGCCTCATAGGGGGATGTCATGAGGATTAAATTAGATAATTCATGTAAGTGTTGAACCCTGTGCCTGCCTGATAAGTGATGAATAAGTGTTGTTAGTGTGATGAATCTACATCAAATTGTTATATTTCCAACAAATCAAAGAATGAATCGGTGGATGCAAGAATGCCTAGTTGTGGAGTAAAGAGTGGTGGTACAGGGAGTGTGGGAGCGGTGGTGACAATTTATCTCAGTGAAGGGAAACTTCCTTGAGGAGTTCCCAGCAACAGGCCATGCTATGTCCTGTGACCAGGAGGACAACCTGCACACTCCTGCCCCCATTGATGTGAATATGATCACAGGGATACGTCCACCCACCATCACACAGGCCTCACTGCCTAGTATTCCTATTTTGTAGATCAAGGATTTGGGCAGGGCGATTCTTCATCGACAGAGCTGACTCGGTATTACTCAGCTAGCAGATGGGCTGGTCTGGAGGGTCCACAATCACATCATTCACATATCTGTTGCCTTCATGGGGGTGGCTGGGACTGCCAATCAGAGCCCTTACATGTACTTCTCCAGGATAGTGAGACTGCTTACAGGTTCCAAGAGCCAGGAGGTAGATATTGCAAGGCTTCTTCTTACCTAACCTTGAGAGTTCCAAACATCGCTTCTGCTGCATTCTATTGGTCAAGCAAGTTAGCCCATCCCAGACTCAAGGGCAGAAAAGTTGGAGTCTAAGTGTCAGTGGGAGAGTGGCAAAGACCTTGAGCTCCCTTTAATCTACCACACTGCTCTTGACAACTCAGCTCCAGCATCACTGCCAGAACATGGAAGTGGGGCCTTCTGCTGTGGACGACCCTCTTGCGTGCTCCCACCATTTACTGTGCTTATTTCTGCCATAATATGTGGCACTCTCCACTGTACACTTTGGTTTATCTAATGTTGCCTATGGGCGGCAACCTCCTGTGGAGCAGGAACTAGGTTTCATTCCAGACTAGGATCTGGAGTGTTCTTTCATAGTGTCTGGTGCATGAAAGGCCCTCAATGAAGCTTGAGTAAATGGGTGAGTGAATAAACTAACAAACAAATAAAAAGGACCACCTCTACCCCTTGTTCAAAGATTCTGGTGCCTCAAAGCAGGAACCATGGCTATTCCCCTTGCAGTCACAACCCACAATACAGTGCCTGACACTTAGTTGATACGCAATCAGTGTTTGTTGGAAACCCAAACACGTATGCCCACACCTTTGGGCCCCACTATCCAGCCATGGCTGAGAGGCCTGGGGCTGTGGCCTCAGCAGGGTGAGGAGAATATTTTCAGCCGTAGCCTGAAGCTGGGGCAGGTTGAGCTGAAATCAAGCCCCGAGTGTTGGGACTGCCAGTCATGGTGGATGGGGCCTGGACGAGGAGCTAGAAGTCAGCTTTCCCACTGCCGGAGCCTGTCAGCAGGGAACCCATGAGCACGTACACACAAAGGGCCAACGTTTATCAGACTGTCCTCCACAAAGACCTGCCTGTTCACACTGACTACACCCAACACAAAGGGGAAAGAGCCCTGGGTTCCATTCAAGTGAGAGAGCTTTGGAAAGAGAGGAACTGGCCGCAGAAAAGGAGCATTTAGTAATGTGGGAGCTGTTAGTTACCATGAGCAGTAAACCAGGTGTTCACTGGGTGACTATTTCAAGTCTAATTTCATTTAGCACTTGGATTAGTGAGTGCTATTTATCAGGAGTGATGCTGACTGAGGCTTCGGTCTTAGAGCAGGTGGGATCCCGTGCAGCCTGCGGATGTTCAGGCTCTGTAGCAGGAGGCCGAGGCTGCCTCAGACAATTAGCAGCGCTGAGTGCTCAGAAGCCATCAGCCTGCAGCTAATAGCCTGGCTGGAGCTCGTGAATCAAGTCTCTGCCCCCCAGGCCTCTGCGTGGTTACAACGCACAGGGCACGGAATGTGCCGGGAGACCCAGGGCTTTGTCCTGCCCGGCCTGAGCCTTCAAGAAAGAGCAGATGAAATGGTTTGTCCCGGCCGGGTGACCCCCTTCCTCACACAGGCCTTTGGTATCGTCCACTGGACACAAAGAAACTGTGTCACACGCCTCCCTGAATTGGAGCAGTGACCAAGCCGAGCTTTGTGACAGGCCCGGTGTTCCTGGAAACCTGTGTTTGGCTCCCCAGGGAGGCCCAGGTTGCCCATGGGGACTTTTTCCAGAACAAACTGAAGATATACACTCTGACTCAAGAGGCAGCTGCTGTGACCAGAGCCCAGCAGAGCAGAGCCACAGACCGGGCCGGAGGAGGGGCCAGGCCTACAGAATCCCACCGGCCACGAGCTGCCCACCAGGCAGCCAGGGGCGAGCAGGCCAGCAGCAGCCTCAGCAGAGGACGATTTCTTCAAACAGGACCAAATGACACACAAATCAGGGCAGGGCACGGGAAGAAGACAGCTCTGCTGGAGGTGGCCGGGTGGCGTGGGCCTGGGTTCCTCAGAGCGGGGCTGTGGGAGATGCGGTGGAGACCCGGGGGTCAGGTTTGAGGTCATCTCCAAGGGCTCCTAGAGCAGCAGTAAATCTAGAGGTTAGCTGAGAGCTCACCCTCACTCCACTCTGCAGGTAGAGAGCCGGGACGCTGATCCGATGGACACGGCACGTCCAGAGGGAGCTCAGCAGCACACGCGTGTCTGGGCTGTACACACGGCCGGCACAGCCAGCGTCTGGAACACGCTGAGCGGGCCCACTACCTGGCAGGCAGCAGATCATTCCTGAGCCTCCCTGGCACAGTGCCCACGCCTCCAGTGAGCGCCGGCCCTCCCAGCCTGGCACGGAGATGGCGACACGTTCTAAATTGGACCTGTCCCTTCTCTGTTTGTGAGATGTCAGACTGCTCACAGGGGACCCAGCCTCGCGCTCTGTTTGACGAGGGTCGGCCAGGCTTCCAGGCCCAGGTGGCAGGTGTGGAGGAGCTGGGACTGGGCCTCGGGAGGTTCCAGTGCCACTTCAGTTGTCCCAGGGTGGGGGTGACAGGGAACACTTTCAGGGCAGAGCAATTCCGACTCCAGTTTTTCTCTTGCCCAGAAAAAGGCAAGCCACTGACGTGTGTTCCTCCTTTGTCATCTTTAATTCATTACCTGGTGGAGATAAAAGTGGAGGCCTATATTTTCTGAAGGGTTTTCTCTTTGTCATTAAGTCGTGGTAAGTGGCCCGTCTTTGTGAGTGTGCGCATACAACGCCGTGTCACCCTGCAGCCCAGTTCCCAGGTGGCCCCTTGCCGTGCCCAGTTCTCGCTCTCTGAGGGCCAGGGACATGCCTTTTCTGTTTGGAAAGGTCGGCCTGGTCTCCTTGGCTTCCCTCCTGTCCCCATTGCTCCTGAGAGGAAAGGCCGGGCTCTCCAGAGCCTGCCGACCTTCTCAGAAATGTTCCTCAACTGCCGACAGGCAGACACCACCTTGCCGTGTGCCTGCTTTCCAATGCCCGCGCCTAGAGGGGAAAGGGTCCCCTCCGCCTCTTGCCAGCGGGAGGTAGGGAGGGGTGGGTGGCAGAGAGCCCATTCAACCCACCACTTCCCCTCCCCTGGAGGCAGGGGGCAGCCACCCTCCTGACCAGCATTCACCTCCAGGGAGAATGTGCTTCCCCGTCGCTTACATCCTTTCTCTCCTGCTGTCTTGGTGACGCTATTTTCTAATTGTCACGAGGTATGATGCACACACCTTACTCTCGGAGAGATTGATGGAGACCAGGGCTTCTTTGTCCCCTCAGTGGGAATGGCCGGCCCAGAGCTCTCTCTGCGTTGTTCCTATAAAACTGTCGGGACCTTCACTGAACAATGATCCTGTATATTTGCAGGCCCCACCCCCTTCCTCCCATCTCTCTTCCCCAAAGAAAGCCTCTTTTCTCTCTTTCTCTCATCTTTTGAGTTCATACCTCAGGGGGGCTGTAAATGGGCCCCTGGGCTTGAGACACGGATCAGTGGGAATTAATGAATCCAGAGTAAGAGAGTGGAGTGTGTGTGAGAGAGACAGAGACCAACAGAGAGACAGAGACAGAGGCAGAGAGTGTGCACACATCCTGCAATCATGTCTGCTACTTTGGACTATTGAACCATTTATACAAAAAAAAAGTCAGAATAATAGATCCATGCTAACATTGTATACTAATAGTAATTTAACGATAACGAATACAGCACGGGTCACTAAGACACGTCCTTGGGCAAGAATTGCTAGTGCATATAAAGCTCACTGTGTGCCAGGAACTGTGCCGAGCACTTGACATACATCAACACCTATTAAGTCACCTCACCACAACCCCACAGGGCTAGCACCATTACTATCTGCCCCACTTGACACTGAGGAACCTCGAGGAAGGTCTGAGAGAAGATGGCAGACGGAGCCTTCCTAGTTTCTAAGAAACCATATGCCATTCAGGATCTTTGGGAGCAATTTGGCAGAGCAGGGCTGTGACACCTGGGCTGTCTGGGTGACTTGCCATGTGCTTAACTGAAGTTCTCATTTTTTCAAGGGTCCTGCACTGATCGAAGCCCTTGGAACTTTGATGTGAAAGGGCTGCCATATTGTGAATGACCAGAGAAAGAGAAGGGAAGAGAGTAAGTGACACTTGTTAAAGGCCTTCCTCCAAAGTGGGTTGTCAACAGGAAAGAGTTCCCTGGTCAGTGAAGACTAGGAAATGCTAAGTTAAATAGACTGAAAGTTTCCTTATTACAGGACTTCTCAGAGCTTTTAATGTACCAACATGCACTGTGACTCTTCTAGAAGGAAACAGAAAACAAAGCATTTCCTCAGCTCATTAGACCTCTGTGAGCAGACACTCGTGGGACCAGAATTCCATGGTATACACTTTGGGAAAGGCTTAGTGTCTGACCTAATCAATCTTTCCAATTTTAAGGTTACCGTTGGCCTGATCTGGCCTGGAATTTGAGGCATCTCTGGGTGTCTGTTATCTGTCTGGTTGCCTGGAGATACCTACAGAAGGGTTTGGATCTACCAATTTGGAGGTGTAACAGCATGGGGGAATCTCGGCACCTGCTGTGTCTGATGAATCCCCTCTCCACGCCCTTACCTTTGGGCCAGTATACTTAGAAGAGAGGTGCTGGTTATCGATGGTATCCCGGAAGGAAAGTGCCAGGCTCTGCTTTTTCTCTACACAGTGCCCGCCCCACCAGCAAACAGATGACAAACGTATGATTTCCTTAAATTAGGGGCCCCTATGATTTAAAAACCACATGTGTGTTTACAGTAGAGCCTGGCTGTGTGAACACCAGCCATGCTTCCCTACCAGGAGCAGCACTATTGGAGGAATTACTGGTCAGGAACTTCAAGATATTCAACTACTTCACTGGGAGGGTCATCCACGGGGGGCAGACAGTACAAGAGGGTGAGGCCCAAAGGACCCCATTGGGAGCTACATAACTTCTGGGCTGGCAGGAAGAAAACTTGAAGAGGGGTGTCTCACTGCCAGTAGCTCCACAGAACAATTATGAACACAACTGTTCTTTGAAGGCCTCCCAATAACCAGTCATTGCCCATCCCACAGAAGCTTCCTTTGGAATAATCGCACACCCAACCTATCTTACTGCTTCTCTCAGGCACACAATTATTGCCTCTGACTATGGTGACTGGCCTTCTTGCTTCTACTCTTGCTCGCCTCCTGAACCCACTACCAGATTAATCTTCCTAAAATTTTATTTTCACCATGTTCACTCTTCTCCTCAAAAACTTCAAATGTCAGTTTTAATATGACTCCAAACTGTCCATTCCGCCTTATCCCCATGTCCTGCTGCATAGGACCCCTGATCCAGCCAGATATTACTCCTCTCTCAAATTTGCATACCCATTGAAAACTCTGGGTGCATCCTGCACAGTCATCTTTGGTTATGTCAGTTTCCAGCCTCAAGTGTCCTTCTAAGAGTGAGGTCAGCAGCAACGATGGAGTAAAGACCTCTGAAAATCCTCTCTTCCATAAAAGCAATGAGAACAGTGGCAAAAATCAAGAGAATCAACTTTTTCAGAACTCAGAAAATTAACCACAGGCTGGCAGCGATTTGGAAATGTTTACTGAAAATAAACGGCAGAATCTCAGTAAGAACAACAAGCTTTATGGTGTTTTAACTTGCCTTGTTCTCATCCCAACTCCCCAGTTCCACGGTAGCCTGGAAAACCAGCAGCCTTCAATCTCAGGGAAGACCAGCAGCTGGGCAGAAGAGGGTCAAGGCCCCATTCTCACACCTGTCTGGTCATTCCCTGGAAGACCCCACTTGCAAGGCTTGTCTCTACTTGACCTGACCTTGACCTGAGCTCACCCAGTGCAAACAGTCTTTTCCTTTGCCTCCTTGGTGTTCCTTGAACAGACCAGGCACACTCTCATCTCAGGGCCATTGCTATAGCCTGGAGTGTCCTCCTTGCCCTTGCTCCCCACCTCCTTCAAGTCCTTGCTCAACTGTCACCTTCTCAATGAGGCTTTCCCTGACCACACTGTTATAAATTGCAACCCTACCCACAGGCATTTCCTATTTCTCTTCCCTGCTTCATTTATCTCCAGAGCACTTATTACCTTCTAACATACTATATATTTCATTTATTTATTGGGCTTATGATATCTCTCTCCCACTAGAATGTAAGCCAACCTGGAGGCAGGGTTTTGTTTGTTTTCTTTGGTACTATATCTCCAGCACCTAGAACAGGGCCAGGCACAAAATTAGTGCTCAGTGTATGTTTGTTAAATGAATAAATGAATGAAAATTTGGAAGAGAAAACATTGGCACAAATGCTGCACTTCTGTTAAGTTTATCCTGAAGGTGCTTGGTAATTAACTGTAATACTGAAAAGAGAGGGAACTTATTTGCAGGGGAAACTGGTCGTTGAGTCCTGAACAAACTCTTCCCATGCTAAAGCCAATGTTTTGCTTCCATCAGCACCTCCATGCTGGGCACACAACACATTTTTGTTGATTTGAGACCAAAGCTTGGCCTTTCTCCAGGAACTTATAAGAATACAGAAACCCCATCAAACTAAAAAGCTTCTGCACAGCAAAGGAAACCATCAACAAAACGAAAAGACAACCTAACAATTGGGAGAAGATATTTGCAAACCATACATCTGATAAGGGGTTAATCTCCAAAATATATAAAGAACTCATGCATCTCAACAACAAAAAAACTACCAATCCAATTAAAAAATGGGCAAAAGACCTGAACAGACATTTCTCCAAAGAAGATATACAGATAGCCAACAGACACATGAAAAGATGTTCAAAATCACTAACTATCAGGGAAATGCAAATCAAAACTACAATGAGATATCACCTCACGCCCGTCAGAATGGCTATAATTAACAAGACAGGAAACAACACGTGTTGGAGAGGATGTGGAGAGAAGGGAACTCTCATACACTGCTGGTGGGAGTGCAAACTGGTGCAGCCACTATGGAAAACAGTATGGAGATTCCTCAAAAAATCAAGGATAGAACTACCATATGATCCAGCTATTCCACTGTTGGGTATTTATCCAAAGAACTTGAAAACACCAATTTGTAAAGGTACATGCACCCCTGTGTTCATTGCAGCGTTATTCACAATAGCCAAGACTTGGAAGCAACCTAAGTGCCCATCAAGGGACGAATGGATAAAGAAGATGTGGTATATATACACAATGGAATACTACTCAGCCATAAGAAACAATGAAATCCAGCCATTTGTGACAACATGGATGGACATTGAGGGTATAATGTAAAGTGAAATAAGTCAGAGGGAGAAGGTCAAATACCATATGATTTCCTTCATTAAGTAGTAGATAATAACAACAACAAACAAACACATAGGGACAGAGATTGGATTGGTGGTTACCAGAGGGGAAGGGGGGAGGGAGGAGGGTGAAAGTGATAATTTGGTACATGGGTGTGGTGATGGGTTGTAATTAGTATTTTGGTGGTGAACATGATGTAATCTATGCAGAAATAGAAGTATAATGATGTACACCTGAAATTTTTACAATGTTATAAACCAATGTTACTGCAATAAACAAAAAATTAAAAAAAAAAAAAAAAAAGAATACAGAAACCCCCAGGAGTCCCCGTGACCCACTGAAGGAAGAGATTATGTCTGAAGGAAGGTGACTTGTTTTTTTTTTTGTTTTGTTTGACAGACAATCCCTTCAGAAGTGATACCTCAAATAAATGAGTTCTCTTGGAGGACAGCACACATTCCAGCAACAACGCCATAACTTTGCTTCTAGAAAAATTTTCTGGGTCAGTAGGATATTTCTTTAAAATCTTACATAATGGCAAATTTTTACTTTTGGAGGGAGGGCTTGATTTTGCAAATGACCCAAAGTCCCTAAAGACAAAATCTAGTGAGTAAAATGGCTCGGCAGTTTGGAACCTCCTGAATGGGATCGATGTGAGTTGAAGGTTGAGAGCTCACTGCTTTGCAGTCTCTGCTCCTATCTTGGTGGTCTGTCCCCTGAGCTGCTGCTGCTGCTGGATCATTGGCAGCAGTCAGGCCTAATCTTTCTCCTTGTACTTTGGAGTAGAGGGTTCCTTGGGAGGATGAGGGACACAGAGGTGGGGATGACACCCTGACTCCTGGTGGGCTTTGAGGGAGCAAAGGGTGGCAAGGTCTCTCGACAAGCCTCAGCAAGAGCTATTGGTGGACAATCAAAGGAAAGCTTGCTGGATTTTGAATTAAAAAAACCAGTGTTTTTTAGATGCCAATAACTTCCTGGTTTGTCCTGCAGAGTTCAAAGAAACAAGCTTGGGCTATTTCTGTGTGTCATTGACCGTATCAGCAAGGACAGACAAGGTGCCCCAGGTACCCCCATGACCCCACCTCCTTCTGCATTTTTCAGTCCTGCTCTCTATTTCCAGGATCCCCATAGTCTTCAAAAGATACCTGAGTGCTGAGTGGGAATGCTGGGGAAATGGTTTCCCAGGCTACAATGCAAACTGTGCCCAAACTAAAGCGGGCAGAGGGCTAAGACTTTCTGTTTCTTCCCTCTGAGACTTTCTTTTCTTAAAAGATTAGGTCTCTGGACCAAGATGGAGTAGACACACTTCTCTCTGTGCCTCCTGTTGAGTACAAATAAAAACCCTAGAATGAATATGCATTTATATTTATATTTAATAATAAGTATAAATAAATATAGTTATTAAAATATTTATACAAATATTTAATATAAATATTGGAAATATAAATATTTAAAATATTTATTAAAATAAATAAATTTATATATTTACATATATCTCTCTCTCTCTCGAACATAAGAAGACTCTGAAAAGTGTGGAGAAGGCAGACCAGCCAGGGATCTCAGGACTTGAGGAACAACATGGCAGTGGGTCCCCTGTGTTTTCTTTTGCCTTCTCTATCTCAGACTGGGTTCTGGAGAAGCTGGCAACCTGAAATGCCCATGGGAGCAGTGAAAAAAAAATAAACAAACCCAAGACAAACCTGCTCTCCCTAGGCACAGGACCAGGAAAGGGGCAACCTAACAAGATGAAAAACTTTTAGAGAATAAGCACCCTACCCGCTGCCAACCACCAAGGAAAAAACTGTAGTTATGCTCACAACCCATCAGGAAAGGCAGAATGAGGAGCCTCAATTTCCACCTCACCAGGCTGCCCCTGCCCACTAGAGTGATGTCAGAGACGACTGAATGGGGATCTGGGACTTTCAGTCCTACCCAGCAGTTATAAATCCCTCTCCCCAGGATCAGTGGAGACCATGTGGGGACCCTGGACTTCCATGCCTACCTAGTGTCAGAGGAAGGTGGGTGGTAGCCACAATTTTCACCACCATCCAGTGGGACAGAGTTCTGCCTTGTCTTAGCCCATACAGTGTCAGCGAAAGCCTGCTAAAAAAGAAGACTTTAATAAAATGCAGAGTCTCATAACACAATACCCAGGTTCAGGATGCAAACAAAAATCACTCACCACACCAAGAACCAGGAAAATCACAATGAGTGAGAAAAGATGTTCAACAGACACCAATACAAAGATGATACAGATGTGAGAATTATCCGATAAGGAATTTAAAGCAGCCATCATAAAAATGCTCCAACAACCAATAACAAACATACTTAAAAAAAGACAATTTCAGCCAAGAAATAGAAGATGTAAAGGAGCACTAGATGGAAATTTGAGAACTGAAAAAATATGATGATCAAAATGTTAAAAACATAGCAGGAACTCAGGCTCAGGAACAGAATGGAGAGGACAAGAAAGGATAAATAAATTTGAAGATAGAACAATAGAAATTATCCCGTCTGAACAAGAGAGAAAATAGTCCGAAAATAAAATGAGCAGAGCCTCAGGGACTTGTGGGACCATAATATAAGATCTAACATTCACATCATCAGAGTCCCAGAAGGAGAGGAGAGGGGAGGAGGGCTGAAAAAGCATTAGAAAAAATATGGCTGGATATTTTCCAAAATTTAGCAAAAGACATAAACTTACAGATCCAAGAAGCTGAATGAACCCCAAACAGGATAAGCCCAAAGAAAACCACACCAAGACACATCGTAGTGAAACTTCTGAAAACTAAAGACAAAGAAAAATTCTTGAAAGTAGTAAGAGAGAAATGATATCTTACCTTTAAAAGAAAAACAATTTGAACAACAGCAGATTTCTCATCAGAAACCATGGAGCCCAGAAGGAAGTGGCACAACATTTTCCAAGGGCTAAAAAAAAAAAAAAAAAAAAAAGTCAGCCCAGAATTCTGTATCCAGTGAAAATATCCTTTAGGAATAAAGATAACATCCAGACATTTTAAGATGAAGGAAAACTGGAAGAATCTGTGGCCTGCAGACATACCCTAAAATAGCTAAAAGAAATTCTTGAATTGAGAGAAAATGGTAAAAGAAGGATTCTTAGAACATCTGGAAGGAAGAAAGAACAATGGAAAGAATATAAATAAGATAAATACAATAGACTTCTTTGCTTGAGTTTTCTAAATTGTGTTTGGTTGAAGCAAAAATCATAACATCGTTGGATGTGGTTCTAAATGTACATACAGGAAATATTTAAGAAAATTACATTATAAACAAGGGAGAGTAAAGGAATTTAAAAGGAGGTAAGGTCTCAGCACTTTACTCAAACTGGTAAAGTGTCAACAGCAGTAGATGATTATAAGTTACGTACGCATAGTACAACACCTAGAGCAACCACTACAACATCTACACAAAGAGTACACTCAGAAACACTAGAGAAAGCAAAACGGAATTCTAAAAATGTTCAAATAACCAAAGGTAAGACAGGAAAACAACACAGAAAAATGAAAGGAACAAACAGAACACAAAAAATAAAAAGACAGACTTAGGCTCTAACATACCAATAGTTATATTAAAGGTAAATAATCTATGATTCCATTTATATAACATTTTCAAAAGACAAAATGAAAGAGATGGAGAACAGATGAGTAGTCACCAAGGGCTAGGAATGAGGAGGAGGAGGAGGGAGATCTTTGTGGCAATAGAATAGTTCTGGATCTTGATTACAGTGACGGTTACACAAATGTACTCATGTGGTAAAATGGCACTCATGTATAAAACAATGGTACCAACGTCAATCTTCTGATTTTCATATTATTCTGTTGTTATGTAAGATGTTACCTTTGAGGGAAACTGGATAAAGGGTACACGGGACCTCTCTCTACTATCTTTGCAAATTTCTGTGAACCTATAATTGCTTCAAAATAAAAAGTTAAAAGAAAAGAGGTGAAGTCTCAATACAGCTGCCTGGTTTCTAATATTAGGTCTGATATCCTCTGTGGTAGGATTCTGCGGTAAAACTCACAGGTTGTTCCCTCCCTCCCTCCCTCTCTCTCTCTCTCCTCACACACCTCACACACAGCCTTGCCCACTAAGGACTTGGAAGTTAGAGAGAAACTATCATTTTAAAAGTTCTAGAAGTTTCAGTCTTCTGAGGAGCTACCAGGTTATCTTGGGACAAAATGTTCCTTTTTTCTGGAAAAAAAATCACCAGTATGGGCCAATGGTAGTAAAGCAAGCATCTGTGGAGAAACCTGAATGTAGTAAAGTTATTTGAAGAAGACCAGGAAGTTAAGGTTCCCTTAACTTCTTTGTTTTCTTTGGAGAATGTCTCATGTTTCAGGATTTAGACCACACTGTGCCTGCGTGTTAGCTGGTGTTCTCATGGCACCAGGTGCGTTCTTTAAGTAGCTGTTTTCCAGAAAGACGGAGATGGATGGAAAGGAGTGTAGAAAGACATGCAGGCCTGTTACTCCCCTCACCATGGAGGAAAGACAGAAGAGCAGGAAGTCTGAGTTAGACTTGCTGTCCCACATGCAATGCTATTTACAACCGAAGAGTCCAGAATGTCCCGACACTGAATGATATGTTCTGTGGGAACACAGTGGCTAAGAATGGGAGCTCCACAGCCAAACTGCGTGGATTCCAGTGTCAGCCTCAACTCCCACTTGTTGTGGGATCACGGGTAAGTTACCTAACATGTCTGTGCCTCGGTTCCCTCAACTGTCAAATGGGGATAATAATAGTAACTCCCTCATGGAGTTGTTGCGAGCATTCAGTTAATGTTGGGCAGCACTTAGAATAGTGCCTGGTGCATAGTAGGCATTAAGGACGTTTTGCAGTTTTATTACCATTCCAGTGTACTGGGAATGTCTTTCTGGAGGCCAAAGGACAAGCACACATCTTTGTGTGTGCCCAGGAAGATGTGGGTCTGGGGGCAGGAATGAGACTGCATTGAGGGGAAGTGCCTTCCTCTATCTGAGGTTTCCCATCTGCTTTCCCCGGACCCTACAGCATGGAGACAGCCACCTGGAAGTTTCCAGTGATGGGGACACATTTCCCCAGCTACTTGGACCTGGCCAGTGAGCTAGAGTAACAGGGTCGGGAAAGGGGCCCTGGGGCCCGGTTTGGGTCTGTGGGCTCTGAGAGCCGCTATTTCTGAGAGAAGTTGCGAGTTACTTACTTTGTTGTGTGTCACTCTGTTATTGCTCAGGCAGCCGCCCTTTCTGCTACCAGAAGTTGGCTGTTCCAATCCACAGTGTCATCTGAGAATTGTCTGTTTCTCTCCCTCTGTCACTCTTTCTTTCTCTCCCTCACAGACTTTCTCTGGCACCCAAGGTTTCCCGGCCTTGCCCCAGTGGCCACCGTTTACGCCGTCCTCCATCCAAGGGGTTAGACCCGGAAGGAGGAGGAGCAGTCCCCTCCTGCTTCTTCCGGCCACACCATCCTGTCCACCCAGCCATGCCAAGGCCCTGGACTCTATCCCATGTAAGAAATTCTTCACTCAACGGTGAGGACAATTCTAAAGGTAACATCACTGGGAGAGGAACAAAGCTAGAAGCTTTGCTCACTTGGACTTTTCCTGTGCCTCACAAGAGAAGATATTTCAAATTCCCACATCTTCATCAGGGGCAGTCTCCTGGGTCCTCCCTCCACTGTTTCTCAGGCCCTGTGGCCCTGAGGTTTGTAGCTTCCTCAGCATATACACGCCCCCTGGAACCATATATGTTTTATTGGGAGTTACCAGAGAAAGCGACAGTGGCTCAGACTGAATTCTATTTATTTCACTGGTCGTCCTGCAATGGATATCTGTTGTTTCTGCCTGTTCCACATCTATCCATTTCCCTCTTCTCTGCAACAGCCCTCAGATTTTCCTTTGGGGACCCGCCCTCCCCTCAATCTCAGTCCCCATCCTCAGATCAATGAGAAGACTTCCAGGGAGTTGTCAACAATGTTTTGCTCTTAAAAAGAGACACAAGAAAGAGCGTGCGTGAAGTCCTGATTTCAGCAGTTCTGAAATCAGGTAGGTTTCTTTTCCAAAGGTGTTTAGCTATGCTAGGCTCTTGGCATTTCCATATGAATTTTAGAACCAACTGACAGTTTCTACGTAAAAACGACTGGGATTTTGGTAGGGATTGCATTAAATCTACAGATGGATAAATTTGGGGAAAACTGACATCTTAACTATATTAGGTCTACTGATCTATAACAAGGTATATTTCTCAATTTATTTAGATCTTTAAGTTCTGTCAGCAATGTTTTGTAGTTTCCAGTGTAGAGATCTTGCATAGCTTTTATCAAATTTATTCCTACTTCATATTTTTGATGCTACTGTCAATTATGTTATTTTTTTCTTGATTCCTATTCATGATTGTTTATTGTTGGTATATAGAAATAAAATTGATTTTTGTATATTGATATTGTATCCTGCAGGCTTGCAATAATTCACTTATTAGTTGATCGAGTTGATCATAGATGATCATATTGTCTCCAAGTAAAGACAGCTTCGCTTCTCCCTTTCCAAACTGAATGTCTTTATTTCTTTATCTTTCCTAATTTCCTGGTTAGAACCTCTAGTACAATGTTGAATAGAAGTTGTGAGAGCTGACATTTGTCTTATTTCTGATCTTAAGGGAGGAAAAGGATTTAGCCTTTCACCATTAATTATGACGTTAGGTATACATTTTTCATAGATGCCTCATTAGGTTGAGAAAGTTCCCTTCTCCTGCTAGCTTCCTATGAGTTTTTCTGTGTTTTTTTTTTTAATCAGGAACAAATGTTGAATTTTGTTAAATGCTTTTTCTATGGCTATTGAGATAACCATATAATTTCTTTGACTCATTGGTTAGTTATAAATGTGTTATTTAATTTATAATT
This sequence comes from Diceros bicornis minor, assembly GCF_020826845.1. Classification (NCBI taxonomy): domain Eukaryota; kingdom Metazoa; phylum Chordata; class Mammalia; order Perissodactyla; family Rhinocerotidae; genus Diceros; species Diceros bicornis. Next base: position 29,951,852 of record NC_080775.1, read on the forward strand.
ATTTGAAGATGTTCCAAATATCTGTCTGTTATTGATTTGTAATTTACTTTCACCCTGGTCAAAGAACTTACTTTATATAACTTGAATCTTTTTAAATGGATTGAAACTTGTTTTACGACCAGAGTATGATGAATCTTGGTAAACGTACGTGTGCACTTGCAAAGAATGTATATTCTGCTGTGGTTGAGTGACGTGGTCTATAAATGTCACTCAGGTCAACTTGGTTGATAGAGTTGCCCAGTCTCCTATATCCTTGCTAATCTTCTGTCCCCTTGTTCTGTTAATTATGGAGAGAGTGGTATTGAAATTTCTAACTATAATTGTAGATTTATCTATTCTTGCAGTTTATCAGTTTTTGCTTCATGTATTTCGAAAGTCTGTTATTCAGTGCATACATGTTTAGAATTGTCGTGTCCTCTTGATTAACTGATCTCTTTATCTTTATGAAATGACATATTTTTATCCCTGAAAATATTGTTTGTTCTGTAATCTACTCTGTCTGATGTTAATATCCTCTCGCCAGCTTTCTTTTGATTAGTGGCTAGCAAAGTATATCTTTTGTCATTCTTTTACTTTTAACCTACTTGTGTCTTCTTATTTTTTTGTGTGTATGTGAGGAAGATCAGCCCTGAGCTAACATCTGCCAATCCTCCTCTTTTTGCTGAGGAAGACTGGCCCTGGGCTAACATCCATGCCCATCTTCCTCCACTTTATGTGGGACACCGCCACAGCATGGCTTGACAAGGGGTGCGTTGGTGCACGCCCGGGATCCGAACCCCGGGACGCCACAGCAGAGCTGGCGCACTTAACCGCTGCGCCACGGGGCCGGCCCCTGCTATGTCTTCTCATTAAGATTGCTTTCTTGTAGGCAGCATACAGTCTGCTCCAGGTCCCATTCCTCAGCTTTCTCACATTACATAATAATGAACCACGTGCTGTCAAGCTTGCCTGCCTCTGACGCCCAGGTTCTCCCTTGACAGTGGTGGGGGTTAGGTAGAGGCAGACGGTGGGACTGGGGCAGGGTGTATGGAGAGAAGTTTCAGTTCACCCTGCCACAAATACTATCTTACAACTTAGGTTGAATCCCAACACACCACCTATCAGCTGTGTGACTTCGGGCAAGCTCCTTACCCACTCTGAGCCTCAGTTTTCCATCAGTAAAATGAAATGAATAATGTTGGTTTGGCAGGGTTATAAACAATCTGTGTATAACTCCTTCCCAAGGGTCTGGAGCTCATTTAGTGATAGATACTATCTTCATTATTTTTATTTTTATATTAATGTATGTACCATACAAACACATATATTTACATTACAAATCAACCTCTTAAGTGAGCACAAAACAGCAATCATACTTTTTTTTAATTAACTTGCTGTGCTAGGGAGGTAATAAAAGGAATGCAATCAGCATTTTTTTCAATGTGACTGTCATAAATTAAGCATCTAGGTAAGTGCCTCTTTCCAAGGCTACAAACACTCCTGCCCCAACCCCTGTGGGTGCACAGGGCCAGATGGAGCAGGGCAGTGCATAAATTCTCTGCTGCTCTGCCCTTGTGCCCTTCCCCAAAAGGAGTCTGCTCAGTGTGCTTGCTCTGGAGGTATGTGATTATGACTCCAACCTTGCAGAACCTTGACAAGGAGCAAGGGGCCTGGGCTTTCATCAGGCACCGCCAGTGGGTCTTTTCCATCTGACATATTAATTCCTGCCTCTTCCTGTAAAGATAATTCATGCTCCTTGGCGGCACTGTGTAATGCACAATGCCAGGTGCCAGGAATCTCCTGCAAACTTCAGCAGGGCCGTATTGTAATGTGCCACTAGATTAATCCAGCCATCTAAAATGCATTTTTTAAAAGCCAAAGGTCTTTCCCATGAATAACCTGGTGAGTATTTGAGCTTCATTATAATTTCCCTCTAATGGAGTTTGGGGAAATGAAATGGGAGTTATTAGCCAGATTTATAAGACTGTCTCCTGAGAAAATAGGGGTGGAGAGGGGCTGACTGAGCAGACAAGGTGCACTGGTTAACTACCTAGCCAAGGAGAAAGAGCCAGCCCTCAGTTTGCAAAGACAAAAAATATCCTTACCCAACAGCCACTTCTCCTGTGCTCCCAGGAGAGGGCTAGTGCACTTTTATAACCTGAGGACACACTGCAGACATGTCTCCCAGCAGTCTCCTCTCCACGTCTGCAAAATCCTACCCTGCAATCCCACTTCTGCGTACTCATCCAAAAGAATTGAAATCAGGATCTTGAAGAGATATTAGCACTCTTGTATTCATTACAGCATTATTCACAATAGCCAAGATGTGGAAATAACCTAAACGTCCCTTGACAGAAGAATGAATAAAGAAAATGTGGTATACACAATAGAATACTATTCAGACTTAAAAAAGAAAGAAATTCTGCAATATGAGACAATATGGATGAACTTTGAGGATATTATAAGTGAAATAAGCCAGTCACAGAAAGACATGATTCCACTTATATGAGGTATCTAAAATAAAAAAGTCAAATTCATAGAATCAAAGAGTGGAATGGTGGTTGCCAGGGGCTGGAAAGAGAGGGAAATGGAGAGTTATTAATCAACAGGCATAAAGTTTCAGTTAAGCAAGATGAATAAGCTCTAGAGATCTGCTGTACCTTATCACCAATAATGTTTTATACACTTAAATTTTGTTCAGAGGGTAGTCTCAGGTTAAGTGTTCTTACCACAACAAAATAAAATTTTTTAAAATAATAATAAAGTTAAACATTAAAAAAAATCCCACCATAAGAGACCATCCTGTTAGTGATCCAAGTGGAGGATGCATGAACACATTCTCCTCTTGGTATTTGGAGGATAGAAACCACTTCATTTAAGTGCAGACACACCTTCGAGAGAGGGCATCTTGTATGGGAAGATGGCTGGCCAAGGCTCTTGAAGGAGGAAGGAGCAAATTCCTTCCATATGGAGTCAACAGCCTTGAATGCTCTCTGGAGAGAAACAGTCCTGGTGAGGCATGAGCACGGGGCTCCCCGAGGACATCCCCAGGACACAGGCGCCCTGGGAAGATGAGGAGGGCTCTAGGAGTGAGCAAGGAGAACAGTACCTGTTTGGCTGGCTGTTTTCTACTTGCATGAGAGATATCAAATGTCTCTTAGATCTCTCAGCACTGCTCTCAGATTATAAGGAACTCAGGGGAGAGATTTAGGCCATGAACAACAGTGACACTGATATACTTATTAAGGAACTATATTACTATGCTAGGGCTGCCATAACAAAGGGCCACAGGCTGGTTGGCTTAAACAACAGAATTTATTGTCTCACAGTTCTGTGGGCCGGAAGTCTAAAATCAGGGTGTCGCCAGGATTCATTTCTCCTGAGGCCTCTCTCTTGGCTTGTAGATGGCCGTCTTCTCCCTGTGTCCTCACATGATCTTCCCTCTGAGTGTGTCTGTGTCCTAATCAACTCTTCTTAGAAGGACACCAGTCATGTGGGATTAGCATCCACTCCCAATGACCTCATTTTAACTGAAATACCCTTTTAAAGGATTAGGATCCACTCCCAAAGACCTCATTTTAACTGAAATACCCTTTTAAAGACCCTATCTCCAAATATTTCACACTCTGAGGTACCGGGGGTTAGGATGTCCACAGATGAATTTTGAGGGAACACAATTCAGCCCATAACTTTTCGAATTTTTATGATCATAACTCTAATATAAAGCCACAATTGTTACCATTTACAGGGCATTTACTGGGCTTCCTATGCATCACTTCACTTTCACTTAATCTTCAAAACTTACCTCTGAGGTAAGCAGTGTTATTGTCCACGCTTTAGAGATGAGGAAACTGAGGCACAGGGCAGTTAAGCAACTCGCCTGTTTGAACACAGGCCGCCTGTTTCCCAAGCCTGCACTTCTAACCACTACACCATTCTGCCTCTACTCCTGGGTTTGTTACAGAAAAATGCGCCAACTACAGAAGAGAAAGAGGAAGCTAAAAGTCATGCACAATCCCACGCATCCAGGCTTTACATACAGATTTGGATTATGCTGCACAGTTGTCCTGCCCTGCTTTCCTCCTTAACACGTGCTAATGTCTCTGGTGTGCTTTGCTGGCGGCAGGGCCAAAGGGAAGCTACAGAGGCTTAAAAACTGCACCTACAAAACGTCCAAGGGCGTGGGGCAATGTTAACGACACAGTGCTGGGTGTAAAAAGCTGCCTCGTTAACAATATGTGCAGTACCAGCCCAATTAACAACAAAGACAACGCCAGAATGCTCATGGCAGCTCGCTCGCTGGCTGGCAGAACTAGGGGTGATCCTGACTTTCCTCCTGTATCACCCATATTTATTTGCTGCCTTTCTCAAATGTGCCATAACGAGCATGTGAACAAAATGACCTCTGTGGGCAGAAATGAAAACAATAAATCAGGCGAGAAAAATGAAGCAGCGCCCACTCCCAGCGCCACAGGCCCAGCTCGCCCATGTCGGCTGGTTCTGGACGGTTCCTCCACATGCGTGTGGAAAGGAAAACAAAGGCCGCAGACGGAGTCTGTGAGGAAGTCTATTGGAAACAACATCCTGAGTGAGAAAAGCGACAAAAGAACCACCCCCGTAAAAGCAGCCCAAAGTGGCCATTCAAATAGTAAAAATGACGCAGGGCTGAAAACAAAGTCGGGCCTGCAGTCGGGGTTTCCTGAGCCGGTGACACAGCGGCGCGGAAGGGGAAGCTGTGCCCCCGCCCCCGGGGCCTGCGCTGCCCCCCGCGCCGGGACCCCCGCGGGCCCGGAGCCTCCGTGCGGCCCCCCGGGCGGAGGGGCAGCCCCCCAGGGGCCCAGCAGAACCAGACCAGCCGCCCCGGGGCCACCGCCGCGCTGGCCTGTCAGGGAGCGGGGTGGCACTTGGATGGGGACCCACGGCAGGCCGGGGTGGGGGCTGGGCACGTGTCCCACCTCGGGCCACCTGCTTCCTGCCGGGCTGCGCAGCCGGGAGCCGGCCAGGCAGACACAATGGGCAGGACCCACGTCAGATTCTTAGGGGCAGAAAATTCCTCTCTGTGGACCGAGAGATCAGGACAGGATATCTATAAGTGTTTAAAGAAAAGCCCGGTCTGCAACCCCCTCCCTCCCCAAGCACTTCCGAAATGGCGCGCAACACGCCCGGCTCTTGAAATATCCAAACCCAGAATAAATGTGCGCGCAGCATTTCCCCCCGGCAGCCGGTCCCCAGGCTGCCAGCTGAGTCAGAGCCTCGCAGTGCTGGAGCTGGAGAGGGCTTTCCAGATCCACAAGTTCAGGCTGAGACCCAGACGCCCAGCCCCTGGCGCGCTCGCCCTGCGGCTCCTGCCCAGGACCCGGCTCACCCCGGCTCTGGCGCCCTTAACCACTGCGCCACCCTGCCTGCGCCATTTGGGCCACCCCGCGCTTTTAAATGAGACGCAGAGTCCGGAGAGGTGAAAGGACTCGGCCTAAGTTACACAGCTTGTTCCTGGCAGAGCCGAGCTAAAACATGGCATCCACATTCCCATCCTCCTGCTCTGTCCCTGGACCGTGTGGACATTTGAAGCTGAGGTCTCTGTTGCGGGCTGTCCTGCGATAGTGGGGGTGATTGCTCTGGGCTGAAGTTGTGGAATGTGCTAAGATCCTTACAAATTAGGTTTAGACAGGCATTTCTCTTCAGAGTTTTGGATTTCTACGTACCTGGACTATATCGATGGTTTGTTTTTGTTTTTCATAAAAAAATTTTTTGGCTTCTGCCAAATATCGCTTCTCCGAGACCTCAAGATGTAGAACAGTTACAAGCGAGCTGATCCGGTTGACGTGGGGTCAGGGCCCAAAGGTCTGTCACCTACAGCCGCTGCCCCTTTGCCCACCCCCTCAACCCCACCCCTGCCCTGGAGATATATTCTGGGGCTCAGGGCTCTGAGCATGGTCTTGTGCAAAGCACTGGACCAGTTAGCATCTTATGGACTTATAACCCTGCGAACCCCTGTTCATCATAGCGTGAGTCTGGACAACAGAGGGAAGACCCCTGAGGTTCTACTCCATCCTTCTCTGCAATCTGGTAGCAAATAAGGCTGAGAAGAGACCTGATAGACATACCTGAATTTAAATGCAACCAGAGGGCCGGCCCGTGGCTTAGCGGTTAAGTGCGTGTGCTCCGCTGCTGGTGGCCCGGGTTCGGATCCCAGGCGCGCACCCACGCACCGCTTCTCCGGCCATGCTGAGGCCACGTCCCACATACAGCAACTAGAAGGATGTGCAACTACGACATACAACTATCTACTGGGGCTTTGGGGGTAAAATAAAAAAAAATTAAAAAAAAAATCTAAAAAAAAAAATAATAAATAAATGCAACCAGAGGGTAACCGTGAAACGTGGCAGGCCCAAGCCCAGCACAGATCGTCCATTCTTTCACTCATCCAACAAAAATTTCTGAGTACTTACTATGTGCCTTACTAGTACCAGTGCTAGGCACAGCAAATTAAATCCAGAAAAGTAATTCATGATCTTATCCTTAAGGAGGTTTGTGTTCTAACAAAATCAGACATATAAATACAAAGAAAATATAAACACTTCAGGTACAGTTTTTTTTCCGAGATTCATGAGCAAGACCTACCCTTCCCAGCAAAAGTGATCGTCAAAGCCTTCATGGAAGAGGTGAATTTGAAAAAGTATGGTTTTGACAGGAGGAGCTGGGAGAGGAGAGCATTCTATAATGGGGAAGCAGCTTGTGCAAAGGCCCTGAGGCTGTACAAACTTCAGGAAGTGCATTCACAGAGTCTATCAAGTGAGGGGCATCTCCTGGAATGGGCTACCTGGCAGCCTGCTGGAAAGCTCAGATGTGTTCACGAAATAGTGAGCTTGGCTAGACAGTGGGAGGGATCTAGATGGAGCACCAGAGAGAGATCAGATGCAAAGGTAGGTTAGAACCAGAGCGTGGAGGGCTGGCTGTGTATATCAGGCAGGGCGTTGTCACTCCACTCTGCACACAGTGGGCAGTCGCTAAGTGCTTTTGAGCGGGTAGTGAAGCTTTAGGAGGCTGAGCCTAGCAGCGGTGGGGGTACAATGGAAGGGGAGGGATGCAGGCTGGGACAATGGTCACAATTACTGCCACAGTGAAGGGGACAGGTGCTGGGCCAACTGTGGGTGGAGGCAGTGGGGATGGAGAACAGGAGACAGATGCAAGAGATAAAAACGTCCCAGGAAAATCAGCCGGGCTTGGCTAACCGCTGACTTGGGAGGTCAAGGGAGATGAAGAGTCTGCGGGGACAGCAGGCCTGGTCTGGGAGTTGGGGAGCAGCGGGTGCCTTTTGCACACTTGGGCAAGACAGCAGGGGCACCTGGGGCTGGGTGGGCACGTGGGATGCTTGATTTGAGGCCCGGAATGTTTGGGGCAGAGGAGAGAGCCAGTTCCAGACCCAGCTCGATCCCCAGAGGCTGCCCTCAGTCTCTCACAGGCGTGAGCAAAGACGCTCTCGGTGCTGCTTGAGAAACGGCCGACTTTGGGTGAGGGTTATCACTTCCAATAATGTCCACGCTACGTGGCTTCCAGCGGATTCTTCACCCCCTCCTCTCCCCGGGGAACACATGGCTCCCATGTGACAAAAGCTGGAAATGAGACCCCCCTTATGGCCAGTAGGGGCGACAATTAGAAGAGCAGGAATGGGGGCTTCCTCGGGCCCACATCTTCCAGCTGAGCCTGCCTGTCAGGGTAGTAGCAACCAAAATAATCACAGTTGCTTGCCACTTGGAATACTATTATCTGAACAGTTGGTGGATATGAACTGTTTTTAAAACGAGCTATCAAAACAAACCCAGGAGGACATCTGCCAGGCCTGTGAGTCGCTGAGGAAGGAAACTGGCGACCCGGCCGCCTCTCCATCAAGTGTCCTCCCGCCGGGGGGAAGGTCCCAGAGATGGCCCCGGGGGGGAGGAGGCAGAAGCTGGGCGAGGGTGGGCGGCTCTGGCGTGCAGACTCGAGTGAGGAGCAGAAAGACCACTTCTGAAAACAACGAGGCCCCGGTGCCGCCCGTGCCAGCGAGGGGCGGGCTGGCGGCCCTCGGCCCCAGCAACCCTTGAGAGCCTGGCTAAACCTGGAGTGAAAGCATCAGGTGTCATTTATAGCCGTCGGCTGCAGTCGTGTTATTTATTATGACGTTTATAAAAATAAATTGTAGGTGGCCCTTCCTTCCTTCCCCCTCCAGCCCTGCGTAGAAAGGTTTTTATGGGCAGACTTCTCAGCTTTGTTTAGCTTATTTTCCTTTTCAAAAACTTTAGCTGATGAGGGCAAGGATAGCGAGTGTTTATTATGGAAAACCTTGGATGGGGCCGAGGCACTGAACTTCCTGGAGGGAAGGGGCCGCAGAACGAGGAGGTGGGGCCGTGTCCCTGCAGCCGGGCTCCTTCCTTGTGTTGACCTGGGGCCCTGGGAACAGCTTTCAAAACAGATGCCTCAGACGCGGACAGGAGCTCCATCTGTGGTCTTGGTGTGGGGGGATTTTTCAGAGCCGGGAAGGGATTTCCACAGGCAGAATTGCTTCCTTCCGTCTGCTCTACCCCCTCAGCCCCCAAATAAAACGTATAAATGCTCCCCTGACTCTCTCGTCTTGCTTCCGCCTCCCTGTTGTGCTGGTCGCTTGTGTGAACACGAATTGCACCCTATGCTTTAAGAATAAGGGAGCAGGTTGGAAGTTTGGGGTGATAAATTCAGTTATGGGAGTGAGTAGAGGATACCGGAAAGCCCTCGTGGCTGCAGATCTCAGGCCTCATTGTCCGATCAGTTTTATTAGTAGTAAATAGGATATTTGGATCTTGGAAACAACGAATTGCCGTGGTGACATGCCAGCTGCAGGCTGGAGGCATAACGAGGAGGACAGGGCTGGAAGTCTGGCAGGAGGCCCGGACCCCAGGCCCTGGGGCTCTGCAACCAGCTTCTTCCTCTGCCCGCTGTGTGCTCACCACCAGCGGCCTCTCTGAGCCGCTTTCCCTCTCCAGCAATGGGAAGCCCGAGGCTGTGGGGGCCTGGCAGGGACGGGGTGCTCCGGGCCAGAGCTGAGGGAGTGGTCTGGGGGAGCTCAGGGGCCAGACAGCAACCCGAGGGGGAATCGCATCTCTCAGCGGCACAGACTCTCCAGGGGCGTCCTTGAGAGGCCAGGGTGACTGTGCCACCCTAAGGAAATGTTGGCCAAGTGAGGAGGGATCTGGAGGAGCTCAGTGACTGAGGCAGACGCACATGCAGAGGGAAAGAGAGTCCTCAGGAGGAAAGCCGAGACAGGCGGCGGTTTTGTTTTGGGGAGGGGGGGAACAGAGTGGAGGGCAGTTCTGGGTGGGTAGGGGGGATACAGTTACTCTAAGCCAAAGGTCTGAGGGGGCGAGGGAGGACGCAGACGAAAAGAGGGGCCCCATCTGGTGCTGAAGAGAACCTTGGCCTGAAAAAGCTCAGGAAATGGTGTGGAGAGGACGGTGCTCCTGGAGAAAACCGGGCGCAGCAGCGCAGGCCTCGAGCGCTCACAGGGCCTGGAGCGCGCAGACCCCAGAGGGAGAAACTCCCAGGTCCAAGGAGGTTTGCCTCCAGGCTCCTGAGCAAGGCCTGGTCTCCGGGGGAGGAATGAGGAGGAATTTGGGGTGCTTCAGGCCGCTTAAGGGATGCCATGACATTGAGGGAAATTTAGGACGGTGTCTTTTTTTCCACCTTGTTGTTTTTTTTTTTTTTTGGCATAGTTGTAAGAATTTCCTACCAAATTGGTAAAAGGACTAAACTGAATGTGGGACAATGACAAGCGGCAACACGATGAATGTCACAGACATAACGCTGAGTGAAAGAAACCAGAGGCAAATGTACACTGGGTGCAACTCCATTTACATGAGGTTCAAAAGCAGGCAAAGGGAAAACTAACGTAGGGAGAAGGAGGTCAGCAGAGCAGTCACCACAGGGGTGCCAACTGGGAAGGACCATGAGGGAGCCTTCTGGGTGCTGGAATGTTCCATATCTTGGTCTGGGGGGTGGCTACACAGAGTATAAAGTGTAAAAAGTCATAAGCTGTGCAAGGAAGACCTGTGCACTTCCCTGCATGTCAGTATACCTCAACAGAAACGATGGTAAAGTGGAGTGATAAATCTTACATAAGTGCATCCACTTCCTGTTGCTGCTGTAACAAATTACTACAAATTTCATAGCTTAAAACAACACAAATTTCTTGACTTACAGGAGGTCAGAAGTTTACCATCTAAGTGTCAGCAGGGCTGCGTTCCTTCTGAAGGCTTCAGGGGAGAATCCATTTCCTTACCTTTTACAGCTTCCAGAAGCCACCTTCATTCCTTGGCTCAAGGTCCCTCCTCAAATCACTCCAACCTCTTGCTTCTGTCATCACATCTCCTACTACTGTGTCTTTTACTCTCTGGTCTCCTCTTATAAGGACCCTTGTGCTAACTTTGGGCCCATCCAGATAATCCAGAATAATCTCTCCATCTCAAAATCCTTAATTTAATCACATCTGCAAAGTCTCTTTTGCCATATAAGGTAACATATTCGCAATTCTGGGCACTAGGACATGGATCTTTTGGGGAGCCATTTTCAGCCTATCACCATAAGATTACATGAAGGTCAAGTTCCTTGTATAGAGAGGGTGCCCCTTTCCAGACCAAATCAGATCTACAAATGTGTTAGGATAATTAATTATGGAACACACAAACCCCAAACTCTCCACGGCTTTATATAGTAAACAGGGGTTCTCAGTCCACCATCTCCAAAGGATCCTTAGAAAGAATTCAGGGGACCTGTGAACTTGGATGGGAAAAACTTACATCTTTATTTTCTCTATATTTAGCACTTTCTTCAATAATAAATGTAGTCAATAAATCCCATTAGTATTTGGCAGTACCTGTAATGTTATCACCAATGGAAATCAAAGATATTTTCACATCAAGTTACAATTGTTGAATCTATATCAAAATATCACTTATGTTCACCACTACTTCAAAAGGATGGTGGTTACTAAACCTTCCCCCATATTATTTAATAATGGATTAATAAAGAGGCATGTATATTAAATTATCATGATTTTTATATTTTAATAACTGTATTAGAGTACAAATTTTAATCTAATATTCTACTTTATCCATTTGAAAACATTTCTGAGAAGGAATCTATAGGCATCACCAAACTGACAAAGTGGTCCCAGGCACACACACATGCACACAGAAAATAGTTTAAAAAACCCTGAAACATGGGTTTCCTTTTTGCTCCTGTAAGTGTTGAAACAGTCTGGGTGGCTCTCCTACGCTGTGGCTGCCCCGTCTGGAACACGTGACCTCCAAGTGACCCCTTGGGGCTCATTGGTGCTGGTTTCCCATTGGGCCCCGGCACCCAGAGCAGAGCGCTTCCCCCAGCCTCTCTGAAGGAACTGAGGATTTCTCCTTCAGGCCACAACCCTGGGGCAGAGATTCTCTCAGTTCTCCAGGGAATTTTTACGTAACACATACCCAATTAGTAATTTAGCCGACAAAGCTCCTCTCCTGGGTTTCTTCAGCGTGTGGGGACAGGGATGGCTGACAGGCACACAGTCTAAACGCTTGACCAGCCCCATCACTCTTCTAAGCTACTTCTAATTCCACCCTTATTTATTCCCCTGGACCACGCCAGAGCTCCTCGCTCTGCTCTCCCTGACCGTGAGGGAAGCAAGAAGACTCAACAGCTCGTGCTACTCTCGCTCTGCGGTGGTTGCTGTTTCTCTCTGCGTCTTACTGGTAAACTCAGTCGGGGTACCCTGACACCATGAGCACTTACACACCCAGGCCTCCCGCCTGCGGCCGTCTCCCTGGTCTGGCTTCCCTCTCCCTGGGTACACAAGCCTCGAGGTGTTTGCTCATGCTTTAGACTTTCCAGACTGACTTGCCACTGGCCCGCCACTGACCTCATGCTTGGCTGCCCCACAGCCCTTCCAGTGTGACTCAGACTTTACCTTCCAGTGCTAGTTCCTCTTCACCCAACCTTTTCCCTCTCTCTCCCATCACACCTGGAGGGCATCCCTCCACCCACACTGTGCCCCACACCTCCACCTGTGACCCCAGGATGCCCTTCCACTAAAGTAGGTGGTCCTGCCTCATCTGGATATGGCTGTCCATCCGTTGGAGGGGAGGAGGTAAAAACTCCACCCTGGCCGTTCATCCTCCTCTCTTCTTTGAACTCTTCTTCTGGCTTCTCCTTTCTTGTAAAGGCCTGCAGTCCTTCAATGGAACCAGCAAAAGGATGCTTTCTACCACTCACAACTGTTGGCTCCAGGATCCCAATGGTTTGGGCCATTCTGCTTTGTCCAAACTATCATCTTCTCCCTTTCTTCTCCCTGTGCGAGTGCTGCACCCCGGGGAGCGTGCGGAAGCTCCTGGAGCCAGCCCCCAATGCTTATCTGCGACCTTGGGGTGCCACATTCGCCCAGGCTAAGGAAGATGAAAGATTCTTAGATGGATACTAGACGTGTTATCTCACACAGGTGAGCATTGGCCTCTCCCCTTTTAGAGCACGTGGAGCACCGCTTCTCTGAGATCTCACTAAGGGAGGCTCCTGGGTTCCCACTCCTGGTGCCGGCACCCCATGGTGCTGCCGTGCGACAGCTGGTCTGTCGGGGTGACCGCTGCTCACAAGCTTCATTGCCTCTAAACCCAGCAGCAAATCCCTGCGTGACTCAGAGCTGCCCCGGTTTCCTGCAATGAACGTGCTCTGGAAGCAGAGCTGCCAGCACGCATCTCCCTGGCCCATCTTTCACCTGCTCCCCGCTGACCGACCTGTGGCGCACTTTGACAATGCATTTGTTAGCACACTTGAAAGTTCCCAGCTTTTGAGCCAATCATGTTTCCTTCCTTTCCTTGCGTGAGGCTCTGTGTGACTTCCCCACCTAGACATTTTCTATGACTTTGTTACACTTTTCCATGCGTCTTAATCGTGCGAAGTAAAGCCAGAGGCAGGGACCTGAAACCACAACAGGCTGCAGGCTTCCCGGGACTGGTGGGTGTGGCTGCGTCTGCAGGAGAAGCTGAAGGACTGTGAGTCTCCAAGCTGAACACGCCAGAAAACGAAAAAGGGAGTGTACCAGTTTCCCAGGGCTGCCCCCCAAGAGAACCACAAACTGAGTGCCTTAAAACAACAGAAATTGTCTCGAAGTTCTGGAGGCTGGACATCTGAAATCAAGGTGTGGGCAAGGTGGATTCCATTTTGGAGCCCTTTGGAGACTCGGATCCGGGACTATCTCCCAGCCCCTGGTGGTTGTCCACAGTCCTTGGTGTTCCTTGGCTTATAGCAGCATCACCCCAATCAATCCCTGCTGTGTCGTCATGCGGCGTTCTCCGTGTGTCTGTGTCCGAGCTTCCTTCGTCTTATAAGGATGTCATCCTGGACTTGGGGCCCACCCTAATCCAGAATGACCTCATCTTAACTTGATGACATCTGCAAAAACCCTGTTTCAAAATAAGGTCACATTCACAGATTCCGAGTGGGCATGAATTCTGGGGGGACACTATTCAACTCAGTATAGATTGGAAAGGAAGAAGGGGAACAGGAAGAAAGAGAGAGAGAGTGGGGGGGGGAAGGTGAGCAAGGAGGCAGAAAAAATGAGACCAAGATGACAGACAGAAAGGCGCTGGGCGAAGAGAAGAAAATAGGGGACAGGAAAAAACGGGGTAGAAAGGCAACCACATCTATTCTGTTTTCACTGGGTCCTGGGGGTGTGCCAGGAGCCTCAGTTCATTCACTGGCTCATCAGATATTTTCTGAAGCATTGTGACGCATCAGGCACTCTTTTGAGCACTGGTCGCACGACAGAACAAAGCTGAGAACAGTTCCTGACTCGTGAGCCATGGATGTCGGCTCCCTTCGTTCTCACAGGCTCTGAGGGCACTGGCGAAGGGTGGCGACCTGTTCACGGCCCTGTGGCCAGTAAGTGGTCGAGGCAGCATTTGGATGAGAGCTTCCCTGGCTTCACGTCCATGCCCCTAAGAAGAGGAAAGCCTTGTGCTCCAAGAGGGTCATGGTAGAAAGTGCCTGACGTTCTCATGTTACTGGTACCAAGAAAATTCCCCACCTTTCCTGAAGAGACAAGCGACCACCAACTCACACACCTCCTCCAGTGGCTCTCGGCCACTGTCTCCCTCAGCTGCCCCTGGAATGGCAGCAGCCAGTGGGTGGGAGACTCATTGGCATCAAGTGGGTCCCTCGTGAAGTAAGGAGCCAGAGCCCAGGCCCGGGCTGTGGAGCCGGCCTCGGGGTTTGAGTATGGGTTAGCATATCAAGGGAACACACGTGCCTCCCTTCACCCCGATCTGGCCTCCAAGCCTCTGCCGCCCATACCACCGAGCTCCCACCTACACCCTGAGTCAAGATCACCCAACCCAAGCGGAAGCAGGAGGGACATGTAGCCATGGTTGTGAGGCCTGCCCCGCCTCCCTCGTGCCCTGTGTCGTCTGCCCACCGCGGCTGGCTCTGTGCCCACCCCTTGCTGCTGCAGACGCATAGCTCTCCCCCACTTTGCTCCCCATTCTAGCTTTCTGGTTGGCTGCGGGTTTTCCTGGACTTCGAAGGATAGGCTCCCTCCCTGGCCCCAGGCATCTGTCTCCTCAGTAGGTCTCTGCTTCCTTCCTGGCCTTCCTCTCATCACTGCTGAGACATTTCCCTTCTTGAGGGTCCTACTGGCCCATCCCCTGGGTTTACAGCACCCTACAACCACGCAGGATGGGCTTGGTCCTGCTGTCCCTCAGAACCTCCGATTCAACGACCTTGAGCTCATCTTCTTCCCTGGACCTGCCACTCCCCATGTTCAGTCTCTGGTGAGTGGTCCAGATCCTCCTGGCCACCCCAGTCAGGAGCCTGAGGGTCATTGCTGACTCCTGCCTCCACCCCAACCCCCGCCCCATCCCCGCCCCCAGCTGCTCAAGCGCTAGCCCTGCCTTCTATATGTCTCTCCATCTCCACTGCCCTTCCTTCAGTCCAAGTGTCGTCTTGCCTGGACTCCCACCATCACCCCCTAATGGGTGCCCCTCCAGGCCTTCCCGTACAGCATCCACTGTGAGCTTTTGGAAGTACGTGTCTGATTATTTCATTCTAACCAACTCTTACATATTTTGAGACTTTAAAAACTTTTTCCAGTCTTCCCTTTGCCAATAGGCTTTTCTCAGTCTGGTTCTAGCCTACCTGGTAAAGCCTTGAGCCCTGTACTCCTCCCCGGGTCCCCCCTACATGCATGCACACCCATGTACACACACGTGCATGTGCGTGTCCACACACGTACACATGCATACACACACATGCACCGTGCTCTGGTCATGCATCTCTTCATTCACGTGTGCAGTTATTTACAGAGTGCCCACTACCTGCACTTGGATGCACCACTGACACTTGTTACCATTTCTTAAACATATCACATACATGTTTTCTGTGCTTTTCCTGCTATTATTCCCTCTTCTGGGAACGTCTTCCTCCCTTTCCACCTAATATCATCCCATACTCTTTCTTCAAAACTTGGCTCAACAGCGCCTCCTTTGTGATACTGTGCCTGCTTCCCGGGCAGAGTGATTCCCTGATGCATTGCTTACACTCCTGCCCCAGGTGGAAACCACAGCCCCTGCAGGTGGGGGTGGGAATCACTAATCTGATGGCTCCGTGGGCTCTACAGGGGCCCAGCCTGCTTGCTGCAGGAGTGAGGGAACCATGTTCCAGCAGTGTTCTGAGCACTCTCAAGGCTTCTCTGTCGCCCATAGGAAGCCCCAGCCCCTGGGGCCACCAAGCTGTGCATAGCCAGAGGTGGCACAGTCTTGGTGCCCATCGGGCCCCAGTAGCGGCCAGGTGGTGTCCCCAGGAAAGCAGGAGCTGCTTTGTCTCCTACCGTCGCTGCTGAAACTCAACTGCTATATACTCAAGGAAAGCCGCCTTCCCTCTGAACATCCCTTACACTTGGTTGGAGAAATGGAGAAAAAGCCAAAGTTAGGCCTCTGAGGTGACCATCATCACTGAGGCCCTGGCCCACCATCTGAGGCCACACTGGTCCCTCCCCCGTCCACCTCTCCCGGGGACCAGGTCTTGGGGGCTGGCTCACTCCCAGTGGGTGACTGGACTTCTCTGGGGTGGGGGACAAAGAACCAGAGCATAGGGTGTTCTCCACTCCCCTGGGGGTTTCACACTCTCCCTCCTTCCCTCTTGGCAGCAACACTGCAGTGAAATATTTAGGGACTTCTGTAGCTTGGCTTAGAGGGTTTTTTTTTTTTCTTCCACTTTAATGAACCAAGTATTTAGGAAATTAGCTCACAGAGTCATGCCACCAACACCAAATTAGAGCCATCTGTACTGATAAAACAGTTAGGAGCTTTTGTGCCGCAGCGGGCCGAGCTGTGTAGCTCATTCAGTCTCAGAGGACGCACTTCATCCCGCAGTTCCTTTTTTTCCCCCTAACACAGAAGAAGCCTCAGTCAGCGCGTAGGAAACAGGAAGGAACCCGTTGTTTTAAATAGCAGACAGCAGAGAATTGACTCATTATGGTCTGTTCATTCAGCAAGCGACAGCCAGAAGGCAGCCTGCTCAGCCCCCACGTTCCCAAGATGCGGGTCAAAGGGCACGGCCAGGGTTTTCTCACTGCAAGTCTGGAAGAATCCAGTGCGAGCCCTTTCGAAGGGAACTGGCGAAGCCCCAGGTTTCTATCTTGCTGGGGACTTCACGACATTAGTGTCTGAAAAAAAAAAAAGACAAAAACAAAACTCCAGTAAAAACCTACAAGAATACCTGGAAGTCAGACAACATCCTGTGTTTTCCTTCCCTATCCTGATTTACTCCGAGCAGGGCAAACACACTTTCAAGGCTCCTGTCTTATCTTGGCAGCAGTCTATTTTCACTTTTCTGGGCTTGAAAGCCATTCGTTCAGGGTTGTAAGGCAGCAGAAGGGGGTGGCATTTGCTGGAAGAGTGGGACCCCCCCAACCCCCCCCCCCCCTGAGAAGTTGGTTTCATGCAGGGTAAGGGGGCCCCGCAGGGCTGTTGGGCTCAGGAGCCCAAGGGTTAATCGTCTCCAATCCATCATTGTGACAGCCAAGCTCACAAATTAGTCCTGCCCAAAGCTATCCTGACCTCTGAATTTAATTTTTTTAAAGTGCATTGTGTTGTTTTTGATGTTCAGATTGAAATCCAGGTGTCATGATGGAGCCCGAGGGGAGGAGTGTAAGGCAGTGTAGCGCAGCTCACATCTGCCCTCCGATGTCCGTGTCTTCTTTGTCAGAGGACACCCAGGGTCACCTAATTTCCAACAGATGAGCCTGGGGCCCTTGAAACTGACCCGCCTAAATTCTCCTTCCAAGCCTCTCCAGCTGGGAACACCCACAGCCTCCTGGCTCACATCCTCCCCGTGTCCTTCTCTGCCCTTTTCACGCAACTGCCAATCCCCAAGAAAGGGCCCCGAGTGTCACTCCTCCCAACCCAGGCGATGTCTTTCACAGCTCAAGGAGCCATCTGGGCTCATGTTTTGACCCGAAACTGACAGTGACTCCTGTCATGAACAGGAGTGATCAAACGTCCTCTTTGGATCATTAACACTACTCCAAGTGTTAGTGTAACCCTGGACACACATGGCAGCAGAATGTGTAGCATCTTCAAGTGGAAATCTTTCTCTGTCATGGCCCCTTTCTAGAACACGCCAACAATCAAAGTTCTCAATATACGCAGGAGGTGGGCTGGAATCCTGGAGGTTGATGGGGAGAGCCTTTCCCTTTTTCATTTTCTCCAAAGCCATTTTCTATGCCTACAGGTGTCAGTATAAGCCAAAGAATGGGTCTTGTCATGGATGAAAAGTGAGAGTAACCATACAATTTATTGTCTAAATCTGCACACTATTGAGAGAGAAAGGGAGAGCTATTAATAATTATGCCAAATCAAGTGTAGACAGTGACTGTCCTAGGCAAACTGAGACATTCAGTCACCCTATGAACTGTGAGCTCTAAATTGGTGCCACCACCAATGTTGGGCATCCATTTGGTTTCTTTTTAAAAAAAACAAAAAACAGTCTTTGTAAGGGTTTGTCAATTTTATTAATCTTTTCAAAGCACTGATGTTTTCTCTTTAATACCCAGTGACCCTGGGTCCAATAGGGTGGAGGGGGTTGAGGAGGGTAAGGAAGGTGGCTGTCAGCAACCATGCCGGTCTGAAGCCATGTGGAGGTGAGCAGTGGGGGGAAAGGTGATTAGTTCATCCCAGGAAAAGGCAGCTCAGCTACAGACTTGAGGAAAACCAGGTTCCTTTTCTTGTCTGAGCTGCTAGCTTCTCCCAGTAAAGTAACTGAATTCTGCCAACTTCCTTCTCCAGCTGCAAAAGACAGCAGAGTCCTGAGTCCTGAGACTGGAATTCCAAGCCCACTCCCCTCTCTCCAGCCTCTCCAGAAGGCAGACTCAGGTCTGCAACACTCACTCATCCTTGGCTTCCTGTCAAAGGTCCAGGCAGAAGGTGTTCTCCTTCGTCCTTTCTAACAGACATAGCGACAGATCCACTGCTCTAGATCCTTTCTCCACCCTGAGCAAGGCTGGAGGATCAGATGCCATCTCCTTTTAGGCCTCCCATTTAACCCAGCTGGCCAGCAGTTTTGTAAAAGCTTCCTCTATTTTCAGAGTCAAAATTATCGGAAGTAATCATATTTTAACTTTCCTTTCCTCAGACTCCAAAGAATCAAAAAGTTCTTAACTATTTGATGAAAACTTCTTCATTCACTTAAAAAAGGTTATTCTCTCCTAGGGTAGAAACACTCAATTGGCCTACAAAATAGTATTCTATAACACACCTTATCCTTAACTTCTAGGCAAAAATTATATTAAAATTACATTGAAATGATGCAGAACAGTTGCAAAGATAAAATTATTCTTCCAGAAACATGGTATACCAAGTAGAGGATTCAAGGAAACTCCTTATATACCACAACATATTACTTAAAAGGGAAAAAATATCCTCTAATGTGACCATAGAAAGAAACAAAGAACAAGCATATGTTTTGCATTCTTATATAAATTCAATTGAGTAATAGATTAGAACTTAAAGTCAGTTTTCCTTTGCAGTCAGTTCTCTCATATCACTCTTTCATTTTTCTGGGGTAAAGTTATCATTAGTGGTGGTTTTCACAGTCTTTTACTAGACTGTGACTTCCCCAAAGGCAAGGATTTTGGTTTGTTCATATGTTTGCTTCCAGGAAGGTTTTCAATAAATATTTGATAAATATGTAAATAAAAAGTCATAGTAAGCATCAAATTATGACAATAAATATAAATGGCTTAAATTTCTCCAATACCTCAAATTAAATTGAAAAATAAAATCTAAAAATTTCCTGCTTATAAGACTTATATCTAAAACAAAATAAATGGCCCCAAAGTGCTAAATATAAAAAGATTATGGTAGCCAAAATTAATAAGAAACATGAGCACAGAAAAAAAATAATTGGCAATATTAATATAGCAAAAGTAGAATTTAAGACAAACCATTAACTCAAATTAATAATTTTATATTGTCAAAGGTAAAATCAACTGAATTTGCCAAAGAAATTTTTATTTTTGTGAGTTTTCATTTGTTTGTTTAGAGGTGTGCCAAAGGGCCATTTGGGGATTTGTTGATGCAATTCAAAGCTTTCTGAGCAAAACAATTTGAATATTTATTTGCCAAATATGGCAACAAATTACATAATGTAAAAAATCTAGAAATACATAAAATATTGACAGAAACACAGTTTCTGTGGGATGTTTTAATGGATCTGTGGTGTATCAATAGCAGATAAACTAGAAGATTTCAACAATAATAATGAGTTCTATTATGTTGAGTTCTGTTTCTGATTAGGATGTAAAAAGTTGCAAGAGATTCTCTCTCTCACCCTAACAACCAAAACAACCTCAATAAGCTACCAAAATCATAGTTTTTCAGAACCTATCAGAGAGCTGAGGGTGCAAAGTAACCTAAGTGAATTCAACCACCAAAAGTGACAAGCTATTTGGAGGAGAAAAGAAACCTACAGCTGCTCTCACCCATGGTCTCTGGCAAAGTGTCAGGAGGAGGAAGAATTTTCCACAGTGTGAATAAGGAGAAACCAACTGAAATTCTAAAAACCTTTTAAAAAACATGTGTGAACTGGCATGATAGATTAGAATTCCAAGGAGTCCCAGCCACTGAGTCAGGCTGTTACCATCCACCAATGCTTTTGCCAAATTTCACTGAGTTCTCAGGAGCGGTATGCCAAAGGCTGAGAGGCAGGCCAGGAAAGCTGGGAGAGATACTGCCTGAAGTATGTGGGTCCTCCACCAAGTTCAACACAGCCAATCTATGAAGGTGGGAGAGCAGAGTAGGAAAGCTGAGAAAAATCAATGTGGGGTACTCTGGATTTTCAATTGCCAAGAGATGAAGGCAGGGAAGGGTAGCTGAGAGAAATTGCTCCAGAAATTCCAGGTGTGTGGGTACAGAAAGCCTAGGGCAAGAGCAGAGAGCAAAGAGAACTCCTCACAACTCGAAATGGTAGTAGTCAGGCTGCAAAGCAGAGGGAGAGATCCCTCATGGCTCAGAAAACTGGCAGCTCAGCTGTAAGAAAAAAGAATTGTCCAGAAGCTTACCAGTACGCAGACCCCCAGGGCCCAGAGAAGGGAAAGTCCTGATTAGTAGATGCAAATATCAAAATATTTGCATCTACTGGTCAACTAAATCAAAATAAAGCTGCAATAAAATCCAGACCCAACCACACAAATTTTAACTCAGCCACTCAACTCTAGTACCCCTTCCTGGAGATAAATATAATTTACTTTGCTCTCTATTGGTCTTTCATACAAAATGGCTGGCATCAATAAAAAGTTAGAAGACACAGGAAGAATCAAGAAAATATGATTTATGATCAAGAGAAGGCATAGTCAATAGAAGCAGACAAATCATCTCTGATCCAGATTTTGGAATTATCAGACAGGGAGTTTTAAAATAACTATGATAGAAATGCTAAAGGATGTAGCAGGAATGTGGAAATCACACATGAAGAGATGAGACAGGGAATTTATAGAGACATGGTAACTATAACAGAATCAAATGGAAATGCTAGAAATAAAAACCACAATATTATAAATAAAGGACTCAATCAATGGCCTTTAACGGCAGACTGGACTCAGCAAAGGAAAGAATCAGTAAACTTACAGACAGGGCAATAGAAATTTTCCAAATTGAAATAAAGAGGAAAAATGAGTGTAAAGAACAAGACAAAGTATTTGAGATCCATGAGAAAATACCAAATATCAAACATTTTACTGTACATGTAATTAGAGTCCCAGAAGGAGAGGACAGAAAGAAATGGGCAGAAAAATATTTGAGCAGAAAATGGCCAATAAACTTCCAAATCCAAGAAACTCACATAATGAATTAAAAGAAAACCACACGTATGCAGATCATGATCAAACAACTGAAAGTCAAATTTGAAGAGCAAATCTGAAGAGCAATCAGAGAAAATGAATAGATTGTTTCTCATCAAACACAATGGAGGTCAAAGAGCAATGGAATGATATCTGTTTTTAAAGTGCTGAAAGAAAAATAAATGTTATGTTAACCTAAAATTCTATATTCAACACAAAGTTGCCTCAAAAATGAAGGCAAAATGAAGATACTTTCAGACACACAAAAACTTAAAGAAGTCATCTCCAGCACACTTGAATTGCAAGAAATGCTAAAAGATTTTTCAGACTGAAAGACTTATATCTTTCTGAAGGGAAACAACACACCAGACAGAGCAGATAGAAGCCAGATCAGCGAGAAGGGATGAAGAGCAACAGGGAGGGTGAACGTCAGTGCAAACAGTTAATATAAAAGGCTTCATCTTTGTAGTGATGTGTGTGTGTGCGTGCATGTGTGTGATATTTTGAAATAATTTTTAAAAGGTTATTGACTATTTAAACCAAAAATAATAATATGTATTGTGGGTTTTATAGCATAAGACAATGAGAACACAAAATATGGGATGGAGTAAATAGAATTCTTATACAGCTCATGAAGTAGTATATTAATAGAAGGTAGACCATGAGCAACCAATATAAGAAATATCACAAAGTGGTATAGCTAAAAAGTCAATACAGAAAATAAAACTGAATACTAAAAAATACACAGTTCACCCACCCCCCAAAGAAGGCAGGAAATGGGGGGAAGGAGAAACAGGGGTATTGGCCAAGGGGTACAAAGTTTCAGTTATGCAACATGAGTAAGTCCTAGAGATATACTGTTCAGTATAGAGCCTGTAGTTAGTAATGATATATCATGTACTTCAAAATTTGCTGAGTGTAGATCTTATGTTAAGTGTCCTTATCACTAAAAAAAAGAAGAAAAACAAAAGAGGGCGGGAGGAAAATTTTGGAGGTGATGGATAGATTTACGGTATAGATTGTGATGATGGTTTCACAGATGTATACTTATCTATCTCCAAACTCATCAAGTGTATACATGAAATACGTACAGCTTTTTGTATGCCAGTCTTACTTCAATAATGTGGTTTTTTTTCAAGAAAGGAAAGAAGAAACAAAGGAATAAAGAACTAAGAGAGGAATAATAACCAATTCAACTGGGAGAACTAAATCCAATCATATAAAAATTGCATTGAATGTAAGTGGGCTAAACATTCCAATTAAGGGTCAGAGTTTGAGAGACTGGATATAAAAGCAAGATGAATATATGCTGCTAAGTATAAAGACACAGATAAGTTGAAAGTAAAAGGATGGAGAAAAACATACCATGAAAATTTTAAGCATGAGAAAATTGGTATGGCTATGATTCTCAAACAAAGCAGATTTTAAGTCAAAGAATATTACTCGAGATAAAGAGAGTCACTTCCTAATAATAAAAGGATTAATTCATCAAGAAGACATGCGTATGCAACTCATAACAGATCTTCAAAATACATTTAAAAAATCAAAAGAACTAAAGGAAGAAATAGACAAAGCCACAAATATAGTGAAAGATTTTTAATATCTTGCTTTCAATAATTGACAGGAAAAAATACCAGTAAAAATATCGAAGATTTGAACAACATAATCAACTAGCTTTACCTACTTAACACTTACAGAACGCAACTCTCAATTTTAGAGTGTATATTCTTTTTAAGTTCACATGAAACATTTACCAAAATAGACCATAGGCCGGGTGGTAAAATAAGTCTCCATAAATATCAAAGGATTGAAATAATACACAGTGTGTTTTCTGACCGCAATAGTTTGATGTTGAGTTATTTCATGGCTCCAAAAACCCAAAATGCAGGTTCTTTTCAAATTTATGTGAAGCAGTTATAAAATTGATGAAATGCTAATTAACAAAAGCAAATTTCCTCCCAATAAAATTTTGGTCAGAAATTTTTCAATCCATTTTCTCTGATCTCAAATGATAAAAACCAAAAATCAGTACTTTGGAATAAAATGATGATATTTAAAATCCTAATCACTTCAATATCGAAAAATACTCTTCAAAGTAGCAACGATTTAAGAAGAAAATTAAGAATATAATGGCAGGATATTGTGAAAAAAACAATAAATGAAACCACTATTGAAATCAATTGGGTTCAAAGAAGAGTCAAAGTAGGGAGGAGGAATGAATAGGCAGAGCACAGATTTTAGGGCTGTGAAAATACTCTGTATGATACTTATGATACACATCACTGTACATTTGTCTAAACATATAGAATGTACAACACCAAGAGTGAACCCTAAGATAAACTATGGACTTCGAGTGATAATGACGTGTCAATGTAGGTTCATCAGTTGTAACAAACATACCACTCTGGTGGGGGATATTGATATGGGGGAGGCTGTGCATGTGTGGGGGCAAGGAAAAACATGGGAACTCTGTGTACCTTCTGCTCAATTTTACTGTGAACCTAAAATTGCTCTAAAAAATAAAGTCCATTTTCTAAAAAGAGTTAAACTCAAAGGAAACATCATAGCCTTAAATATTTTTATTATTTAAAAAATAATAAAAATAAATAAAAAGAAAGGAAATAAACTAAAAAGAGAACATAAAAGCAGAAAAAATAAATTAGATATTAGAAAAATGAATTGAATAAGTAAATTAAAAACCTGGTTCTTTGACAGGAAAGAAAATTGATAAACATTTGGCAAATATAATAAAGAAAACAGTTTCAACAACAAAAAATTAGAAATAAAGAGATAAAAATCAGAGATAAAAGGATAAAGGAGATTAAAACGATACACAATTTTATGGTAATAAATTTGGAAATCTCCACGAAGAAATACTTTACCTAGTAAATAGAAATAACCAATGCTTGTGCAATGCAAATCAATTAACAAGATGTAGAAAGCTTGGAAAAAACAAGACCTGAAAAAGTTAGGCAGGAACCACATTCAAAGCAGACTCTGATGGGTTTCCTGGTGGATTTCTTTAAACTGTCAGAGTGTGATTAACTCCTACGCTACATAAACTTTTTCAGAAGGTACAAAAAAATGGAGGGAAAGTTACTTAATTTATTTAATAAATCACATAACCCTGACACCAAACTCTAATGGGGATGAAAGTAAAAGGGAGAAGGAAGGGCAGAGAATCATTGGTGCAGGCGTGCAGGGTTGCAGAGAGCCAGGCGGGCCCTCTGGACAGCTGATCTCACGGGACTGGGCAGAGAAAGGAAATGTCGAGATCAAACCAGCAGAGTAGACACAGACAGACATGAGTCACTTTCATTCTTGAGCCTCGCCGTATAAAAAAAATTAAGAAATGCCAAAAAAAATTTTCAAATACAATAACATTTAACAAATAAAAACTTTAAATACATACAAAAATAAAAACAAATACAACTCTATTGAGCATGGTGTGGGGATCATGCCAAGAGTAAATGGGAAGACTCTAATGAAGTGAGATCCTTCAAGCAACACTCCACCCCACACACACACACTTCGTGATGATGGACTAGTGCTGAGAGTGAGGTTTACAAGAGGAAACGGAAGCAGAAACTTCAAACATTTCTGGAAACAACTCTTTTTATGTTTCCGCCTCCTGAGTATGAGGTATACCATGAAGGGTGTATGGTTGCCAACAGCATTATCACTTAGGAGGAAATATTACCAGAACAAAAGAGCGTTCACATGATCAACCTTATGATATGCCATTATCTCAAAAGTGCTAATCATGAAATCTGCAGAAGGAGGTGTTGCCAACCCACGCTGGACGTCAGGCACCCATCTCTGGCAGGGAATACCCTCCACTCCTCAGTTGCTCCTTCCCAGGCCTGTAGAAGGCCCAGGGCCTGGTCTGGATGGGCCAAGGACAGGCTGCTGTTAAGCCCAGAGCCCCTGCTGCCTTCCTCCCTCAGGCCCTGTGCTTGTTCTGTCCCACTGCTCCCAACTCACTCGTCGTTTATTGTAATTTTGACTCTCAGCTGCCTCTGTCTCATTTGGGAAACTGGCCTCCTTTACAGCTGCGAGAGGCCATGTGACTGGGTTCTGGCAATTGCATATTAACAGAAATGGTGTGTCTAATTTCTAGATGTCGTTAAAGGAGGAGGCAGTCCCATATCTTGCCGTTTACTCTCTCCTGCTGGCTGGAACGCAGACATGCGAGTTAAAGCTGAAGCAGCCATCTTGGACCATGAAGTAAACTTGAGAAATAACGGCCAACACAGTAGAGCAATAAGATATAAGGAGCCCAGGGAGCTGGCTAAACTTAGGGTGAGCACAGTTCCCCCAAAGGCTGTGTGAATCTGAGGCCACCAAAGAGAAGAGGTTGGAAGGTGGAGGGCCAGCCTTGGCCTCCTGAGGGGGAGGTTCTGCCTCCTGCCCGCTGGGAGAGCTTAGCAGCCCAGAGGTATTTAGGTTCCTCTTTGCTAAGGTTCCTCCCAGCAAAGGCTGGGATTAGACCATGACTCTCCTAAGGTAGCAATACCAGCTGTCACCTGCTCTGCATAGCCAGATGCCATTCTGCTCTGTATTAGCTGGAGCTCCCACCCACTTTCACTTGTAGAAAGAAGCCAGAGGAATTACGCTGCTGTTAGGCCAGGTAGAATGAACACCCCTTCCTGCCTTTATCCTGGAGTAGTTTAATAACTGTCTTTGTAGATCTTATTCAGAGCTCCTCACGATTGCTGTCAGATAACTCCTTCAGCTCTACATGCAGGAGAATCAAATAATACTCACCTCAGGAGCCCACATGGGAATTACCAGTGTACGACAGATGTGCCGGAAAATTCCTTTTAGACAAGGAGCCCGGTTTATGGGAAATACACTGATGTAGGGGCCCCTGTCTGACACCCTCAGGAGCACATCCTCCCAGCCTTGGGCCCCCAAATCATGGCCTCCACGCTCTCAAGGGGTCCCTCTAGGCCGAAGCTCTCACTGATTTTTCCAGAGCTGGGAAAGGGAAACGGGACTCCACACCTTCAAGCTGTGGCTGGCTGGTCGGGGGAGGACGCAAGGGCCTGCAGCTGCACAGGCCTCCCCCGGACCTTGATGGACTCCTGGGAGAAGGAGCAGGAAGAATCCAGGGCAAACGAAGAGAAATGAGGAGGAGCCGGGCCAACTTAACAACACGCCTGAGAGACCCTTCTGAGTCTCCCCTGAAAACTCCTCCAAACCTGTATTCCCTACTCAGCGGTAAGCGGCCAATACAATGTAGTGATGACCCACCTGTCAGCTAAATCTTCTGGCCACCTAAAATCTAGACAAGGTTGGCTTGCATTTCTTTTCCATGACTCGTGGGTGTCCAAAGCATTCCTAGAGATTTCCCATACTCATTTGGGGACTTAAGTTGTCATGGTCATCTCTGCCTCTACCACTGATATCTTGAATTCACGTTATGCTGACCAAGACATGAAAGTCATGCCATCCTTGATTTGCACACGCCCGGGGTGACATCAGAAATACTTACCATCCTGGCACAGGCACTGACAATAGATGCCGTCTGTGAACAACAGGGGTGAGCCCACCACTATGAACCAGACGAATAGGAGCCCTGCCAACAGTCCACACAGGCGCACGTACGCACAGCGTCAGTAAGGACAGTGTGCCTTACAAACTGCTGAAGGTCGAGAGGAGAGGTCATGTGCACTGTACACCATACGACTTCAGATTATCAGACGTTCTTGCTCTAAACGTCATATTGGCTACACCCCTAGCGGGGGCTCCTCCTCACTTGCTCTTCACTCGTGTCAGATACCATCAGTTGTCTACCTAACAGCCATCTCCTGCTTTGTCTTTGCTAATGAAAGCTCATTTTTGTTCAAGCATGGGGGCCATGCTCTCCAAAGGGCCAGAGGATGAACCACGATGGGCCTAAGTGGTCACGACGATCCCATTGCTCTTTGCCAGGCACATAAAATCAGAGAAATCAGATCTAGCCAGTGGTCTGAAGGGAAGTCTCTTAGAAGCTTCTAAAAAATATTTTCCTTCTTGGTAAAAATTAAAAGATATGAAAAGAAAACCTCACTCCTGCTCCCCTTTCTGCCCTGCCTTTGAATGCAGCTGCCTGAGGACCTGCTGAGATGTGGTACCAAGGAGGGGAGAGTCCCCAAGCTGAGGACGGCGGAGGAGCTCTGGAAGCACCAACCTCGGGATCTCTCCTTGTAGGAGAGGATTTAATCTCCCATGTTCCAGCCACTTTCAGAGAGAGCTTCCGCTTCTTCTAACCAAAAGCTTGACAACACACAGCCTTTCTCACAGGTCCTCTCCCCTCTTCTCTCTCTGTTTCTCCCAAGCTGAGATAAAATTCTCCTTATTTTCTCCTGCAGTGCAGTTTAAACAGCTCTTTTATTGCTTGAGTCCCTGCCAAAACCATGCCTTTCATAGTCTCATCTTGTCTCCCAAAGAGCTTAGTCAAGATATTTTCTCAAACAAAGAAAAGTCCTTCCCTAAAAAGAACTGGTGCTGGCCCTGAATAGGCTTTTTGTCTAAAAAAAAAAAACAAATCAGGGCAGATTCCATTCAAGGATCGCCAAGAGATGATAACCTCTACAAACCCTGGGATGTGCTGGTTGTTCTCTGTGGTTTTCACTCCAGGCTTCACATCTTAATTGTCTTAGAACTCAGAGAGAAGTCCCTAACAGTCCGGTCTTGGGAAACCCATGCTCCAACCCTGGGGCTGCCCCTTCCGAGCCTCAGTTCCTGGCGGAGTTGGGCCTTGGCAGGGAGGCCTCTCCCACTCTTGCCCCAGCCTTTCTTTCCAGCCTTAGTCTCCCAGTTCTCCTCTTAACATATCCTCTACTGCATGAAAACCAAAATTATTTCCCCCATATTCTCCCAACCCAATGTCCTCCTCACACAACATTGCCCTCTCTTCTCTTATTTCTCCCCTTTTCCCCAATTCCCAGTATCCCACATAGACCCATCCTTGCCCATCTCCATTCCAAGAACCTGTCTGATATGCAACAGACACTTCTGCAGCCCCCACTAGTGCCAGGCGCTGGCCCAGGCTGGGGAACCAGCTGTAATCAAGACAGACCCAGCGTCTCAGCTCATGGAGCTAACATTCTGGCAGGGAAAATGAACATTAAACAAATGATTACATAAATAATCAAGTACAATTGTGACAAGTACATTTCATCTCTCATCAGAAAGAGAGGGTGGGGCAATGGCCCTCCCTCCTACTCCTTCTCAGGGAGAGGGGGTGTGCTGCGACACGGGAAGGAGCACACACAGCAGGAGACATTGATTTCAAACTCTGGCACTAGCTCTTTCATCTGTGGAGCCAGAAGCAAGTTACTTAATCTCTTCACGCCTCAGTTTCTTCATCTGTAAATTGGGGGTAATAACATTTACCTCGAATGATTGCTGGGAAGATTAAAGCATTACGTACCAGCGTAGCACCTTGATACGATGATTATCATAACAGAATGTTAAATTGGAAGTTTCCACCAAGGCACCAAGCTATAACAAATGCTACATTATAAAGGAGATCTAGACCATTTGTGGAATCTTTAAGTCAATAGCTGAAAATTGGTTACACAACCTTGAATCCCTTCACTCACATCAATTCAAGAGAGTGACGGTGGAGAGAGAGTTTTGTAAGGAGGATTTCTGAGGAGAACTGTTGGGTGCTGTGGGTCCCACCTTCATCCTAAGGGTGGCTTGGGATTTAACTACGTCACAGCAATTTTTATTGTCTAAAAGTGCTCAGAAAAGTCATGGGACCCACTGAAACTTTTCACTCAAGACAGAAGGAGGATACCTGATGTGAGCAAGTTTAGAGGGACAGTGGGAGACCAACACCAGATTGTTTTTGTGAACACACCCATGAGTCCTGCCTGTTGTCATAATGGTAACATGATTATGACTGCGGGCAGGCACCTAACTCCTGTGCTTGGGGAGGTGAGGGAATGATCGCGTGTCTCTTACATGTCCTCCACGTTAGTCCCTGGGCTTATGAAGGTCTCAGCAATTGCCTTGAGTCTCACGTACCAGAGCTGAGCAATGCCAGCACGTTTGTTTTTCAGGGAGAGGGAGATGATTTTAAGCCAAAACCATGATCCCTGGATCCAAATGAGTGGGGCTGCCCCTCTCCTTCCACTTCACAAACTTGTTGAGCTCAGCTGGGCTTCTGAGATGCTTCCTTTCCCCTTTCAAGGCTGTCTTTGAAAAAGATTCTAACTCATTATCTTCCTATTCACATAGCAAAGGTTGGAGGTGGAGTCCTCAAGGACTCTTCTTTATCCATCTACTCACTACTGCCATGAATTCCCTTAATGGCGGACAGACACCAATTAGGCTAAATATTAAAGGTCAAAGGCTAAATACTGATTGGAATACAACAAATATAAGTGACCCTGGTAGAAACAGCTAAGCAACCACCAAAGGTTTGTGCTGCCCTTTCATGGTGATAAGCAGTTACTGGGAAGTGGCTACCCCGTAAGGAATTAGGTCTCCCAGATGCCCTTGCACCTAGACAGATCAGCTCTCACTAAAGGAAGGTGAGCAGGTGCGCTGTGTGTCTCCTCCAGGCTAAAGTGGTTAAGAAACCAGGGCGCCTTCCCCATGGTCTTCTTCCCCATATGCTGGCAGAATGAGAGGACTCCAAGTAGTCAGGAAAAGGCAGAGCCACAAGATGCAAGAAGCCTGGGTCCCCGAGTGACCACGTGAAAGGTCACTGTATTAGTTTTCTCTGATTGCCATAACAACGTACCACTAACCTGGTGACTTAAAACAACAAAAATTTATCCTCTCACAGTTCTGGAGGCCAGAAGTTCAAAATCAAGGTGTTCTCTCCTAAAGCTCTAGAGGAGAATCCTTTTTTGTTGCTTCAAGCCTCTGGTAGCTCCGGGCGTGCCTCGGCTTGTGGCTGCATAACTTCAATGCGCCTCTGTCTTTACACAGCCCTCTCCTCTGCGTCTCCTCTCCTGTCTCTTATGAGGACTTGTCATTGGATTTGGGGCCCACCCAGTTCATCCAGGCTGATCTCAGCTTGAGGTCCTTATCTAACTTAATGACCTCTGCACACATCCCTTCTCCAGATAAGGTCACACGTACAGGCAATGAGGTTAGGACCTCAGCATACCTTTTGGAGGCCACCATTCAACTCATAATAGTCACCTACAAAAATGGCCACATTGCATGACAATGTGAGTGAGAAATAAACCGTTACTGTCTTAAGCCACAGCAAGGTCAAGATTTACATGTTTCGGCAACAAGTATTATACTAACCAAGACAGTATCTGATGCTGAATCTTTTCCCAGAGGTGGCTTTCGTGGGCTCAGTAGGCATGCAGAGAACACAGAATACCTGAGAGTGATGGCAGAAGAGAGGGAGCATGGGCAAGATAGCCGATGGAGGAAATGGGGCATGGAGAGAGGAGGCCAGAGAGGCAGGGGTGACAGCTGAGGTTGCTAAAGACCTTAAAGAGAACTTACCATTCGTTCTCTCATTCTTTCATTCACCATATATATATTCAGTGCATACTATATGCCAGACTGGGTCTTATGGACCCAGCAATGAACAAAAGAGAGGATGTCCCTCCCTACGTGGAGTTTACATTCTAAAGGGGTAGCCAGATAACCACAAAAACCATAAAACAACCAACTGGCAAAATAATTACAAATTATGATGACTTCCCTGAAGGAAGCAAAGGCTGCTGACATTTCAGTGCATTCCCAGAGACTAGTAAGGAGCTCCCCATTCCAAGATTGAAAGGAATAGTGTTCTGGGCTCAAAACAGGAAAGAGTTTAAGGATTTGAGGAACCAAGAGTAAACCCAGCATAGTCGCCAAGAGGGGTGGGGCAGAAGGTGAATTAAGAGAGGCAGCAGGTGCCAGGTCACTGATGGCCTTGAAGCCTTGGCAAGGAGCTCTAATTTGAATCTAAGTGCAGGGGGAAGTGTTGGAAGGGTTTGAATCGGTCAGGTAGCCTGTCTGTTCTTGCTCTGATAGGGGAGAATGGGCTGGAAGTGGGTCAGTCTGGAGGGGGAGACCAATTGTCCTGTTTGTCCAGGCCAGGGAATGGTGCCCTGTGTGAAGGGGTGGGCGTGGAGACAGAGAGAAATGGAATATTCAAGACGGTTTTTGGATGTAGAAACAAAAGGCCTTGGCTGACAGATTGAATGTGGAAAAACCACAAGGACGTTTGTCCTAAGCTTGACTCTTGTGCATATCTCCAGGAAAAACAGAAGCTGCCCTCAGATGAGCTAAATGTTGAGAGGTTTTATAACAGAAGAAGGTAAGAGTATAACATTCCCTACAAACATTCATAAAGCACTAATTGTACACTAGACGCTCCGCGAGGCACGAGGGAAATAAACCCCAAATCCTCCGGGACTTGAGTGGAGCAGCGTTCTCGAAGGAGAATCTGCCCGCGGAGGAGGTCAGCTGGACCAGGAGCCTAAAATGCATCCCACCGACATTCCCCTTCCTCAGGCATCACCACATCCTTCCTTTCCAAAGCCCAGATCTTTGCGTGAGGACTTCCGTCTCCACCATTATAAGACTAGATCGCCTGAATACTTTCCCACTAGAAAACAAAAATAATTCTGGGTAAAATATAACAAACACTTAAAAAAAGAGTAAGGGAAATTCCCAAAAGCCTAAAATGAAGAGAAAACAAAACCATACTGGCCAGCTGGAGCCCGTGCTTTACGTCATCGATAGGGGCTGGCTGACCTTGGAAACCTGCTCCGTTGCACAGCAGTTAAGTGCGCGCGCTCTGCGGCGGCCTGGGGTTCTCAGTTTCAGATCCCGGGTGCGCACCGACGCACTGTTTGTCAGGCCATGCTGTGGCGGCGTCCCATATAAAGTAGAGGAAGATGGGCACGGATGTTAGCTCAGGGCCGGTCTTCCTCAGCAAAAAGAGGAGGATTGGTATCGGATGTTAGCTCGGGGCTGATCTTCCTCACAAAAAAAAAAAAAAAAAGAAAAAGAAACCCAAGGACTTGAGTATTAATGGCCACACAGGAACAAGAGCCAAGATCCCCGCAAAGGTGGAAACTTTGAAGGGGAAGGGTGAACCAGAAAAAAATCAGTCCACTGGCAAATGGGAACTATGAGGAAGCATGTCTTAGCCTTTGGGTGGGAAAAAAAAAATCTCTCTACAGATTTTTTATGTTGAAAAGTATAACCTCATAATGACCCAAGAACTCCAAGCCAAGAATTTAATATAAAAAGGGGTCCTAGAATGGTAATCCCCCTTCATTGTCTGACAGAAGTGGATGCAAAACTGCTCTGAGGGGCCCCAGCGGGCCAGATGGCAGGGCACATGATCCAAAATGACAATATATGTGAAAAGACAATTCTCAACAGCAAGATTAGAACCCCAAAATTATAAGTATACTACAAATAATTAAAGCATAAAAGAAGGAATTACATAACATGAAAAAAAACCTTTCCATGGAAAAAGAATGTTCAATCTCACTATTAGTCAAATAAATGTAAATTAAAACAACAGTGAGATACCCTTGTTTTGCATAACAATTATCAAAGATGAGATGACTGGTGATACACAAGGTTCTAAGAGTGGAGATAACCAGGCCCTTGTCACCTTGCTAGCAGGGCACACCTGGTGTCTTACCATGGGTTTCCATGAAGCAGAGCCCAAGGTGACCCCAGGAAGCAAGAGTGTGGAAAAATGGGCGGGAAACAGAGGAGGGAGGCCAGCCCAGGGACGTGTTATCAAGTCGCCCATCGGTGGGTGGCTGGTGCTCAATCCTGCAGGCCCCTCTGAGGAGGCTCCTGAAATGCATCTTAGAAGTTCCCACCCCAGGCATGAAGCAGCCACCACTGGCCCCCATTGCCACAGGTCAAAGTGGCCTCACAGGCGTTAACGCTTCCAGATTGCAGAGCTGGGGGCTGGTCCTCGCCAAGTCTTCAGAAAAGCCCCAGGACAGGAATCTAGAGGCCCAGGGGATGCTCTATCAGGACACACTTGCACACAGCTGATCAAAGGGTGGAGGGAAGAAGAGGAAGGGCCAAGAGGACTGAAGAGGGGCACGGATGCCCCGCTGACGCACCTAGCACACCCTTCATCTCAGGAATTACCCTTCAGAGCATCCACCTAGGGAAATAATCCAAATGTGGGGTGGGATGTGTATTTAACTATCTTTGAGAAAGGCAGGGAAGAAAGGAGGGAGGGAGGGAGGAAGAAAGGGAGGAAAAATGTCTTTATTTACTCCATTAACCTTTCCTATTCAACCATATTTTCTTCACTGTCCCAGGGAAAGAAGTTACAGCTGAAATGCAAAGAGAAATACAAATAGTTAATGCTCAGCTTTTGAGCTTCCAGTGGATTTAACGGATTACTGTTGATTTAAGGGATTTTTTTTTCAAGATTAATTTTACCTATACTCAATTTTTGCTTTACATTTTGATTTTAAAGCCTAACTCTAGCATAGGATGCAACTCCACTATACTAAGATTTATGCACAAAGATATTAACTGAAGCAGTGTAGATAATAGCACAAAAAATTGGAAAAAATCTAAGCTAATTGTCCAAAAAGAATGTATTGATTAAGTAAATGATGGTTCATTCTGACAATGGATCATCATGCAGCCATTAAAAATGATGTTTACAAAGATTTTTTAATGACTTGGAAAAACATAACATAACGTTGAGAAAAAAAGCAAGATACAAAATTGCATATACAGCGTGATCTAAATCATGTAAAATGTGTAGGAAAAGAGCTGGAGCAAAACATGGCATGTCAAAATCTGCCTGAATTACAGGCATTTTGTGGTGTTTCCTTCCTTATACTCACGTATGTTTTCAGTTTCCAAAAATGAGTCAACATTGCTTCTCTAATCAGGGAAAGAAAAGCACATGTGTGCACTGAGGTTATTGTGGGGGCAACAGAAAGCCTTTAGGTTCCAGCGTCCCCGACGGTGCGACCCTACGATGCGGAGCCCTCCCGGGAGCCTCTGTGTCAATCTGAAGCCTCTCCCGCGCCTGCGTGGTTGCTGGGACTGTCCCGTCATTCCTTGCGGCTTCTTTTGTCTACCACGTTGTCTTTCTACAACAGCCCAGTGTGACAGCCGGCATCGAGCCAGATTGCACAGGCCATGGCGTCGTTGTGCTCTCCAACCGAGGCTTAAGAGAAGTGCCACGCCACTCAGAGTAAAAGCACTCATGAATCTCGTTCCTTTCGCTGTATTAAGACCAGTGTCTCATTCAACATGCGTGCACAACTTGGATGAAATTCAGCTCTCCTGACAAATAAGAGAGTAGAAGATCATAACAACGGAGGAGGACGAGGCTTGGAGGGTGTCTGGCGTTTTGCTGGTTCAAGTTATCCTGGAGGGAGAAACCCAGAGAGGTGGGCTTTGGAATCAGATGGGTGTTCACTAGTCACACAGCTACGGTGGGTGGAATACAGTCCCCCAAAGATGTTCACATCCTAATCCCCGACTTTGTGAATATGTTACCTTACATGGCAAAAGGGACCCTGCAGGTGAGTTTAAATTAAGGATTTTGAGGTGGGGAAACTATCCTGGATTATTCAGGAGGGCCCAGAGTAATCACAAGGGCCCTTATAAAAGGGAGGCAGGAAGGTCAGAGTCGAGGAGATGTGACAATAGAAGTGAACGTCAGAGAGAGTGAGAGAGAGCTGAGGATGGTACACTGCTGGTTTGAAGATGGAGGAAGGGGCCCTGGCCAAGGATGCCGCTGTCTCTAGAAGCTGAAAAAGGCCGGGAAACAGATTCTCCCCCAGAGCCGCCAGAAGGAATGCAGGCCTGCTGACACCTTGATTTTAGGACTTCTGACCTCCAAAACTGTAAGGGAATAAATTTGTGTTGTTTTAAGCCACTAAGCGTGTGATAATTTGTTGCAGCAGCAGTAAGAAGCACACAACCACCATGGACAAGTGCGTTTCCTCACCTATACAGAGAGGATCATCATTTGTGTCATTTGTTATGCTCATTTTGTCATTTGTGTATACTCATTCAAACCCAATATTGTACACGCCATGCTTACCAAGATGCATAATGAGCATTCAGTAAGCAATGGTTGTCCTTTCTCACTGCTTAGCATATCATAGCCTTATACCTGTATAGCACTTTATAGAGCATTTAAGAAACATACAATATGGAATTTAACCAGTGAGGTAGGGAAGGTAGCTTTTATGTAATGTCACCACTTTACATAAGACACAGTTGAGGCTCAGGGAAGCTAAGCAAATTGCCCAAGGTCACACAGCTATTTTTAGTGGCAAACAGAATCAAAATGTTTCACTCTTGCTCCTTAGCTGGGTGGGTAACTTACTCCACTTGTGCTTCTCACCCAGGGAGTCTGTTAAACAGGCAGATGTCTCTACCCAGCCCACAAGAATATCTGATTCAGGCAGGCAGTGCCCAGGAATCTGCATTTTATTAAGCTCCCTAGTTGTTTTTATACAGGCTGGTCCAGTGACCCCACAGTGAGAAGTTATTCCCCGCCCCGTGTTGCCAAACAGCTGTCGAGCTTCTGAAAGCTTCCACCTGCTTCCATTTCTTTGAGGAAATGGGAAGCCACAGATGCCTTATCATGTTGTTAACTTTTGATTTTGAAAATTTTTGAACATACAGAAAAAGACTAAATCAGTGACCACCCATGTACCCACCACCCAGCTTAAAGAACCGCTAGCATTGTGCCATATTTGTTGCATCTATATATATATATCCACGTATTTTCCTTTTTGGCTAAACTATCTTAAAGTATATTACAGACACCAGGACATTTTTAAAACTGCATCTAAAAAATAAGGACATTTTCCTGCCATCCAAAATAAATTATCACACTTAACACAACAACTACTTTCCAACATCATCTAATGTCGGTTCATGCACAAATTTCCCCCCAAAACTCTTAAATATGTGAATTTTTTTTTCAAATCAGGAAGTGTGCTCTATCAATTTTGATGTGACTGGTCTAGATCGAGCTTGAGGATTTCCATGGTGACGTGCTGATGGGAGTCCCCTAGGTTTTCTGTACTCTGATGAGCACACGGGGGAAAAGCCTGGTTTTCCCCTGGAACCCAAGCCTGACAACACTGCAGCCTCCCTCCCAGGCTCCTTCCCTTCTGAGCTGAGGATTGACAGTCACAGCATTCCCCCTCCCAAAACCACAGGTCCTCCTCTGTGGCCTCTTCCTACAACCACAGCTCTCTCTGCAGATTCTGGTGACCACTCAGATCTACGTAAGACAAGGACCCAGCTCTCTCCAGCTCAAGGGTCCTACACCATATCCTGCTGGTTTCCCTTAACCCTGCTCACAACTTTGTAAATATCTCTTTGTTAAACCTTCTTCAATTACCCCACTTCAGTGTGCCATCCCTTTCCCATTGGGACCCTGACTAATCAAGTAATTGGTACTAGGGATGGCCCCAGAGGAAAATAACCTTCAAATGAGATTCTAGGATTGGATTGCTCACATGTTTGAGATATACAAGAATGATCCCCTTACCAGAGGGAAATAGAATGCAGATAATTTATAAAATGGCATCATGGTTGCTCAATTTATCACCAGTAGTGGCATTGGAAGAATGTGGATGGAAGGTAAGATTTTGGCAGATCGAATCGCCTGACTGTGCTGACAGTGGTGATTATAGGTCTGTGGTATGGGATGGCTTTTCTGACAGCCCCAGAGACCATACACAGAGAAGGGACAAATCTAAAGTCCTGAATGCCCAGCTCAGAGCACGGGTGGAAACCCAGAATGCCTCGATGGTATCTTTGAGGGAGTCACTGGTCTCCTGTTGGGCAGATGTGTCCAGGGACTGATTATAAAGGTGACAGAC
This sequence comes from Diceros bicornis minor, assembly GCF_020826845.1. Taxonomy (NCBI): domain Eukaryota; kingdom Metazoa; phylum Chordata; class Mammalia; order Perissodactyla; family Rhinocerotidae; genus Diceros; species Diceros bicornis. The sequence goes on from NC_080775.1 coordinate 29,989,025, forward strand.
ATGCAGAGTCAATGAAATTTTTAAGCCTGCCAGATTTCTCGTGCTTTCCACTGGTTGCAAAAGTGGGACCTTGATTCATAGGCTGGGACATTGGAGCAGACACAGAGTGGCTGCCAAGTTACCCCAGGACCCTGTTCCACACCCCTCATTGTCTCCAGGACCATAACAAGCGATGTGTCCCAGTATAGCCCAGGTGGAGAAGGACAAAGGCTGGTACAGGAGGAGAGAGGCTGTACATAAAAAAGGCTGCAGGAAAATCAGCAAGAGTCTGTGGAGCGTGTATGGGAGGGAGTTCTGGGGCACTGGATGGAGAAGGATAAAATAGAAAACTGGATCAGAGAGAATTTAATGATATAGGTGTACTCACTTAAGATTCAGGATTTCGTGTACTGGTTTGAGCACCCTGGAGGGGCATTCATAGCTATGCTGGAGAACAGAAACCTGGACTCAACTGTGGCTGCCAGTTAATGAGGACTTTTCTAGCATTCTGAAGAAAAGGAAACTGAAGGTTCAGGAAGTTAGGAATGTTGAAGGGGATCTCTTCTGTACAACATGCATAGCCACACCTTAACCACACTCCACAAGAGGGCCAGAGGATACTCCCTCCATAAGGCCAGAGAATTCCATTGTGAAGTATTCACAGGCCTCCTTCAAAAGCTCTTCTTGGCTATTTTCTGGAAGCAGGAAGTGACAGTGGGAGAGGCCACAGTGGAACTAGGCTCCCCAATTTTTAATGGAAAAAATGGGATCCTAGCGTAGTAGGGTCTGGGTGTCTCAAAGACGCAACGGACACAATTACCATAAAGAGCCGTAGGACTGGAGCGGTAATTGGAACGTTTTGGCCTGTAGGGATCTGTGGCACTGGCTAACTAATCATGGGGTCCTAGGATGGCAGTAGATGTGCAGACTCTTAAGGTGCTGCCGGACATATACAAGGAGATCATGGATAAATGGAATAGTGGCCCAAGTCTGCCTTACAGTGGGTCTAATAGGGCTGAGGATCCATCCTGTGGTTACTTTCCCAGTCCCCAGATGTGTAATAGTAATAGACATATTAGCAACTCGCAGAGTCTCACATTGGCCCCGACCCATGGAATGAAGGCCATCATGGCTGGAAGGGCCAAATGAGGACTGTCCCCTTCCAAGTGGAGCTTGCCCCTCCCCCACTGCCAAGATAGTGAACCCAGAGGAATACCATAACCCTGAGGGAATTGCACAGATTAGTGTAACCATCAAATACTTAAAAAATGCAGGAGTGATTTCTACCACATTAGCATTTAACTCATGTTTGGCTAGAGTAGAGAGAATTCAGTCACATGGTCACGCCATTGCAACTGCAGTTCTAGATGGATATCTTTTTTTATTTATTTATTTATTTATTTTTTGTGAGGAGATCAGCCCTGTGCTAACATCCGCCAATCCTCCTCTTTTTTTGCTGAGGAAGACGGCCCTGGGCTAACATCTGTGCCCATCTTCCTCCACTTTATATGGGACGCTGCCACAGCATGGCTTGCCAAGCAGTGCGTCGGTGCGCGCCCGGGATCCGAACCAGCGAACCCCAGGCCGCCGCAGCGGAGTGCCCGCACTTAACCGCTTGCGCCACCCGGCCGGCCCCCAGATGGATATCTTTACTAGAACAAGTCAAAACACCTCTGGCACCTGGTATGCAGCTATAGTCTTAGAGAAGGCTTTTTTAAAAATTCCAAGCAGCAAAGCTGTTTGCCTTCATGTGGCAGGGACAGCAGCACACTTTCACCTGAGGCTTTATGTCAGGGCTGTATCAACTATCTTGCTCTCTGTTGTATTATAGCCCACAAGAACTTGACCATCTTGATATCTTAAAGAACATCACTGTATTTCGTGGGTGACATTGTGCTAATTGGAGCTGGTGAGCAGCAAGTGGCAAATATTTTAGGTGCCTTGGTAAGACACATGCATTTCAGGGGATAGGAGATAAACCCCATGGAAGTTTAGAGGCATTCCATCTTGTGAAGTTTCTAGGGACCCATGGGTCTGAAAGATGTCAGGAGTGAGCGACAAATTGCTACATCTTGCCCTTCCTATCACAAAGAAAGCGATAAAGTATTTGGTCGACCTGTGGGTTTCAGGGATATCATCTACCACACTTGGGTATGCTGCTATGACCCATTCAAGCTGCCAGTTTTGAGGGATGCCAGATGAAGAAATACTCTGGATGTGGTGCATGCTGCTCTGCCTCTGGGACTCCATGAGTAAGCAGACCCAGTGGTAGAAGAAGTGCCCTCACTGCCGTCATCTACATATATTTTTGCTTTCCCTGCTCCTAACACCCTGCCAGCACTGCCATTCCCTATTGAATGCCTTATTCATCACCACAGCTTGCATTGCGTATGACCAGGAAACCTATTTTTTAAAAGTGCAAAGAAAGTGCAGAAAGGGGGTTATTCCAATTAAATTAAACTCATGCGGTCTTTCCACCTGCCCTCTCCTCCAGAAATAGACAGCTTCATATTCCAGTGGAATGTTCTACTGAAGGCTCTGTTATTGTGCCTGCTGGAAGACAACACTCTGCAAATTTGGGGTGCTATCATATAGGATGTGGCACGTTCCTTAAACTAGCAGCCAGTATATAGTGCCGTCTCGCCATAACCAGAATGCCCACGTCTGGAAATCGAGAGTGGAAGTGGGAGTGGCCTCTCACTACTGCATCCTCTTAAGGGGTGTTTGCTTCTGATCCCCGCAGCCTTGGGCTCAGTGGGTTTGGAGGTCCTCGTGCACAGGGGAAGACCCAGGAAACACAGCCAAGGTTCTGTTAAATCAGAAGCTGAGACTGCCTTTTAACCATTTTCAGCTTCTCATTCTACTGATCCAATAGGCCGAAGAGGGAGTCACACTACTGACCAAGATGTCTGATCTGATGACGGAGGAGAAACTGGTTACCACCAGGCAACGAGGGCAGAAAGGACTAGATGCAGAAGCCAGGAATTCACGGGCCACCACTGAGTTTTCTCTTACCTAGTTGACTGGTCAGTAGAAAACTGAGGCAACACAGCTAAGACACCAGGGACCACCACGGACACAGATGATGAAGGAGTGAGGGCAACCAAGCCTGGTCAGCTGAGGTGCCAGCAAAGAGCAAGGGAATGCATAGTGGGTGAAAAAAGAAGGAAGCCATGATTATCAACATGGGCCCATGAGCAGGTGTAGCAGCGGGGATGGTAGCAGCGTTTATGTTAATTACTTGATTTGCTTTCCTCGCTTTTACTCCCAACCCTTACATGAAGAATATCGTGGCTAACATTTTAGGTTTCAGATCAGCAATCTGCCATCGTTCAGTAACTAATGGGACTTTGTACGTCCTTGTGTTGGGGACATGAAGTCTTCCTCTGGACAAGGCGGATGGTGAAGGGCAAAGGGCTGAAAGGTGGACGTCCCCTTCTCCACAGTGTGCGCTGGGCCCAGAGGCTGGCCTCTGTGGACCACACCAGTGGGCTCCTTGGTCCTCAGCGTCCACTTGGGTTTGGCCAGAGGAGGCATTGGCAGGAGCCTGAAGGACAACGAGGTCACAGCAGGCTTCCATTAGCTCCCGCCTGCCGCATCGCAGGTTGTCAGTGGCGGCATTCCTCCACCAAAGGTTACAGCCTCTGCCACACAGCGCTCCGTCACCCAGGTTCTGGTCTCCACTCCCTTTCTCCTTCTCTTCAGGCACAGGGCTGGTCATGGCGCCCTACTCCCCAGATGCTTCACTGGCTGTTGCTGATTTCCCTTACCCTGCCCGTACTCTTGCAACTAGTCCCTTTATTAAACTCTTCTCAATACTCCATTTGAATTGCCTGTCACAAACCTCTGATACAGCCGGTTTACTCACGCTGGATAGTCCTCTCAGACTCGTGCTAATTCTCACCTGTTCTGAGTGGGCCTGATTCACCCGTCTGTATCCTGTGTAAAGGTCTTCAGCCCCACATCTCTTCAGACACCTTTTCACCAGCCTTCTGAAGAGACGATCAGGAAGTCATCCAATAAGGCTCTCCTAGTCTCAACACTAGCTTGCTGGCTGGAGGGTTGCAATGGACTGAATGTTTGTGTCCCCCCAAAACTCATATGTTGAAATCCTTACCCTCAATGCGATGGCATTAGGAGGTGGGACCTTTGGGAGGTGATTAGGTCATGAGGGTGGAGCCTCAGACCCCAGAGAGCTCTCTCCTCTCTTTCTGCCCTGTGAGGATACAATGAAAAGTCAGCAGTCTGCACCTGGAAGAGGGCCCTCACCAGAACCCCACCATGCTGGCACCCTGATCTCAGACTTCCAGCCTCCAAAACTGTGAGAAATAAATTGCTGTTGTTTATAAGCCACCGAGTCTACAGTACTTTATTATAGCAGCCTGAACGGACTAGGGGTTCTAGAGCACTGGGCTCAGCCACTAAAACACCTTAGGAAGAATGTCCCAAATGGTGAGCAGCCTAGAGTACGGGAAATGAGTTCCAAGAATGCCATGGGAGACGATCCCTCATCCCTCAGGGCAGCTGAGCTGGGCCTGAGCAGCTGGAGCGGCCTCATCTAAGGCCCCTTGGAGGGCAGCCAGTGGGAGTGGGGTCTGATGGCACGCCACAGGGTCCTGCAGGCAGAACGCACTGTGAGCAGCACCCCACACCTGTGGCTCTGCCTGCACCACCTGGCCATGGTCATCGGCAGCCAGCCACCAAGTCTGCAGCTGTTCACGGACAAGGAGCCCAGGAGCTGCTGGCGGACTTTGTGTTCCACGGGCCCAAGGGGCGTAGCCTGTAGCCCACAGAAGATGGGGGTGGTGCTGGGGGTCTCGCAGGCACAGCTCAATTTCCCGCTGCACACACATTGGATGCTTCTCTTGCAATTTTGGATGACCTGTCTTTTAGGGGTGTCCAAGCTAGCTGATGAAGCACTGCTCCAACAATCCATGTTTACTCTGCAAATTAGAACTTCTTCATTCTGAAATAATTGATATGAAATAAATCAGTTTGGATTTGAAATTCTATTCACATATCACACACACACAAATCAACATTACGTATGACACAAAGAAAAGGAAAACCTATTAGAGTCTCTAAAAATAAATATATAATAATATAAATGCATATATTAAGATATTTACTAAATACATTTAAATGTATACTGTATAATTATTATATCTGTTTATGTATAAATATATACACAAATGTAACTGTTGTAAATATTTGAATGGTATGAAGCATTGTCTTATATTTTTTCACTCACTACTACAAAAATATCTCCTCCATTTACCCCAGTTTGCCACATAAATGTTATCATTTTCTATGGTGCCATGTTGTGAAAAGGCTGGGAGGCACAGCTCTAGGGTATCGGCACACTTGATTTCTCCTCTGACACCTGCCCCCCTGCAGCATATTAGCACAAACCACAACCAGGGATTAAACCCTGAATTTTAAACTGAACACCTGAATTAAAGGCCTTGCTAAACATAGCCACAGCTCTCCATAATCATTGCCCTCATAGTAGCAGAAATAATTTCTCACGGGGCTAACGCAGTAAGACACACACACACACACACACACACAGTCTTCAGAGATCACCCTGATATAAGAGTATGAATTGAGGTGGAGAGGAGATGGCTGATTTTGAGGAGTAAAAGGGACAAAATACCAGTAGATGGTTCCAGTAAAATTCTAACTCAGAAATCTGGCGTGTCACAGGGACTATGTTACTCAGCTGCCGTCGATGCTGACAGGTCTGAGGTTGAAATACCTTGGTTCTCAGGTCCCTAGATCCTCCTAGGCCTACTAATGAAAAGGGTAAGTTTAATAAAGGAGAGTGGAAGTGAATGACAACGTGAATGAACCAGACACACAAGAGCACATGCTATGTGACTGCATTTTATAAATAATAAAAATAGGCTAAATTAATCTATGGTATTAGGAATCAGGATAGTGGTTAATGTAGGTGGGTGGGGCACAAGAGGGGCTTCTGAGTTGTTTATAATGTAATGCTGCTTGATCTGAATGTTGGTTACATGGGCTATGTCTATTTGTGAAAATTTATCAAGTTATACACTGATGATAGTTGCACTTTCTTGTGTGTTTGTTATGCTCCAATAAAAACGTTTTAAATGAAATGGCAGAGAGCTCATACTAACATGAAATACTTGGTAGTTAGGCAAAGGTATAGGAGACAGAAAACAACAAAAATCCAGGGGCCCTAGCTGACCACAAGCTGAATGTGAAGGAACAAGGTAGTGTTATTAGAAGCAAAGAAAGAAAGCTAGCCTGATACGGGGGCTATAATAAAGGATACTTGTATGACTTACAGAGATTGGAAAGTAATTCTTCTTTGATGCAATGTAGCTACTTGAGCCCTGATCAGAATAATGGGTAATTTTGATTAACATCCTTTCCAAAGGATATTGAAAACTAGAAGAGATTCAGAGAAGAGCAATAGAGATGATTAAAGATATGGGAAATAGACCCTCAAAAAGGTTAAAAGTAACACATTTTTAAAAAATTGGGTGCTGGTCCTCTCATCTTGATAAATGGTAGAATGACTCCTAGACTCTTTCCTCTAATCCTTGGCTCCTTTTCCCTCTTCTTTATTGGCAAGTGGACTTGTAAGAGCCAAATAAGTCAGTTGATGTTAATTTATTGAGCAGATATGTCAATGTCATTCTAAAAGAAAAAAGACGCTCAGTCATTAAAAAGCGCTGGTCGGAATAACTGGTGTTGCTTAGCTTAAGGCAGAGAAGACTTGATTGGCCATAAAATCGCTGAAGATTTTTGAGAAGTGAGTTTATCAGTCATTCTTCACCTCAGACAAAATGAAAGTAGATGACCCTAAAACAAAATAAAGATTTCAGCAGGACAGCAGAAAGACTCGCTAAATGAGGGAATCAGAAAGTGGGGAGATGCTCAAAAGGAGAATTAGGATATTCCAACTAGGCTAGGTTCTTTCTAACATCATAATTTTTATCATCTCCTGAGTAATGCGTTTGATTTTACTTATAACATTTGTAATGCCTCAGAGTTCTCCTCCAGGGACACTTTTTACGCCCATTTGCCTCAGTTTGGAACCCTGCTTTTGAATTGGTGCTGCCGGAGGGAAATCTGTCACTGAAAGGAAGCCCCCGAGGCAGCCGGTGGGCAGGCCCTGGCCCCGCAGCCGCTGCTCCCGGGGCGGGGGCTGGGAGCAGGCCTGCCAGGCCTGCCAGGCCGAGGATGCGAGGCGGGGCTGACGGCTGTCACCAGTCACCATGGTGACCTCACAGCCGGCAGCTGCTCTCCCCACCAGAGAGAAGGTGTCTGAGGGGTTTCTGAGGCAGGTCGGGGGCGGTGGGCGGCCCCAGAAGAGGCCTGAAGCCTGGGACGGCCTGGCCACTTGCTCGGCCCCTCAATCGCCTGCCCTGGGGCTCCCAGCAGAGTTCAGGGTTCGCTTCGGAGCAGGCTTTGCCAGAACAGCCTGAGAAATGTCTCCTGGCACCAAACAAGCTCCTTTCTCTTCATCTCGTTTCCCTGGGAAATCCTGAGGCCTGGAAAAAGAGACCATGGTTGGAAGCCATTTTTTTAAGTGAAAATGGGATTACGTGGAATCTTAGATTTAGGCCAAGACCTCATCCCCTCGTCTGCTTGGTATTTTGTCCATTTTGTAGCTGTTGCTGTTGAGGGATTCCAGACCTGGATGCTGAAGAGGCAGCTGCCCTTCATCTCAGCAACCTGCTGCGCCCCCAGCCCCTTCTCACCAACACCCCTCGGCCCGGCCTGCACCCCCTAGCCCCTCCACCACAAGCTGCAGCGGCAGCACCCCCACATGGCACCTGCCGCCTGGCACACACAAAGCAGGGCCGGGGCCAGCACCCGAGGGAGCCAACAGCTGGCAGGCCGTCTCTTAGCCTGGCGCCTGCCCCGCTGAGCTGGGGGAGGAGGGGAGGCCGAGGGGGCTCTGGATGGGGAGTCTCTCCAGCAAGACATCTGCTCCCCTGGCCACGAGATCTGAAGGGCGGATGCAGGAGATCTGAGGGGGTGGGTGCAGGCAGCCCCTACCGCAGCTGTGCCAAGCCCGGCCCCTGCTCTCCCTCCAAAGGCTGCAGTCTGTCCCTTTCATGCCTGTCTCTTCTCCCCTCCCCCGCTCAGCTGGCGTCTCAGGAAAGAGATGTATCACAAGCAAACTGCACAGAAACACAAAGCCGGCGGCTGGCGGCCATCCCAGCCCGCAGGGCTCCCCTGAGACCCCCACTTTGGGCCTTTCCCTGCCTGCTGCTCCCCGACCCCGGGCAGCTCTGGGCCCCAGCCAGGTCGGTGCAGGACGCTCCTTGCTCAGGAAGGGCTGCTGGGCTGCAGCGCTGAGGCCAAGTGCCCGCAGTACACCGGGCACAGCCCCTCGGGGCTGGAAGTGACAGATGAGCAGGGGGCTTCTCGCTAAATCACCAGTCTGGAGCCTCCCTGGCGGCTCTTGAAGAAGCAGTCCCTCGACCCCTGTCAGCTTTTCTCTTCCTCTTGGCCAAAGCGCCAGGACTCCAGGGAGGGGGGCGGACTTCAATCCTGTGAGCTGGGGGAACTGGGGCTTGGGTGGCGGCTACATCAAGGACCCAAAGCCAATTCTGTGAGCCTGGTGGGAAGTAAGAAAGGGACTGTCGTCACACACAGAGCATAAGGACTGAAAACAGACAGACACACAGCTCTGCCCTCAGCCTTGCCAGAGAGAGCAGTTCACACATGACGGAGGGGCCCGAACACTGGGTTGCCCGAGACCCGCAGGAACCGGGGTGTTCTCTTCTGCAGGCGCTCTGCTGACTGTGCCCAGGGTGTGAGGCAGTGATGTGGGGGGAGATGGCACCGGACATGACCTCCAGGCCCATCACTGTGGGAACCGTGTCCGGGGTGACTGGTGGGACCCGCATCTACAAGAAAGTCCTGTCCTGCTGGCCTGCATGGTCCATGCATGCTCCTTTTTGGAAGCCCCCAAGTCAGGGTACAACAGCAGAGTGACAAGACCCTCCACTCACAGGCCCCCGACCGCAGCCCGGCCCGCTGCCGGCCACACAGGCCATCCTTTGGCAGTTTGTGATCTCCGTCTGCCCACTGGCTGCCGGTTTCTGGTTTCTAAAGGTTGGGTTTTAACCTTCCTTCCCAGCCTCCTGACTCAGAGATGCATCAGGAGACCCCCCTAGGCTGTTGAGCTGGTCTTACAGGCAGCCAAAGGGTAGGAGCCCCTGTCGTTTCCCCCACTGGTCGTCAGCCGCCTGCAGCAGGCTGGCCTCTGAGAACCTCCAGCCCTGGCTGCAGGCGGGGGGCCTGGGAATTCTGTGACTCACACAGAGCTTCCTCCTGCACGGCTCAGGCTCCAGGGAACACAGAGAACACAGACCAGGACACGCGCTGTGCATCACAAGAGCCAGTGTGTGTTTGCCTGTGCACAAGCACATACACACACAGACACACACACAGACACTGGGTAACCATTACTCCCTGCCCAACTGCTTCCTTAGCCCCCCACTCCCTCCCTCCTCCCTGCCTCCTGCCCCCTCAATCCTGCCGTTACTGAGGACCTTGATGTTCACGTCCCATTACTCTGCTCACCACACTGTCACCATCATCCATTGACTTGACTGTTTCCTGCTCCAGTTCTGTGAAGTGACAGCAGAGGCTGTCTCGTTTGTGGCCTAGGACAGTGAGCACTTGTTAAGTGTTTGTGGAGTGAATCGAATCCTCTAGATGATTCACTAATTCCCAGCTCAGCCATCCATCTCAACAGGCCCTGCTCCAAGGGCCCAGCCTAACATGAGCTAGCCTCATTTCCTTGGCTCTTCAGCCTTCTCTCCATCCACACCAAAGCAAATGAAACATGTATTTTTAATGAATTAAGCGAGCCCCATGCTTTTAATAGGGAGAAAAGGGGGAAACACTTAGCCATAGACACCAAATGGGCTTCCTTCTCCCAGGAGTTCCATTAGAGAGAAGAATGTGAGAGCTGGTCAGAGCAAAAAAAGGAGTGGAATCTCTCTCTGCATCAGCCCTGGCCAGCTCTCGCCCTCCTCAGACAGCCCACCCCGGGTCCCTAGAAGCCAAGGACAAGGATGCACAGCAGGTGTCCAGTGTGACCGTGGAAAGAACACTATTCCTGGTGCTGGAAAATCTGGCTGTCCATCATGGTGTCCTCGGGGACGCCATTTAACTCCTGTTTCCTGTCAACTAACGATAAACGTGTCCTGCCCTGCCCGCCTCACAGGAGGAGGTGAAGAATAAGTAGGGTAAGAACTAGCAGAGGGCTTTGGAGAGTCAGCGCTCCCTTCCAAGGAGAGCATGGAGGCGGTGAGCCCTCGGAGGAAAGGCCAGGTCGGCCCTGGGACAAGCCTGGAAACAGAGGATGGGAGTGTGACACTGCCCCACCCTGCCCTCCAGCCTCGGTGTCCCTTCCTCTTCTCCACACTGCCCTTGTGTGCTCCTGCTACAAGCTGAATTATGTCCCTCCAAAATGTAGATGTGACTGTATTAGGAGATGGGGGTCTTTAAAGAGGTAATCAAGTCCACATGTGGTCATTAGAGTGGGTCCTAGTCTAACATGGCTGGTGTCCTTATAAGAAGAGGAGATTGGGACACAGACTCAGACAAAGGGAAGACCATGTGAAAACTTCAGAAGGCGGCGGCCGTCTACAAGTCTACAACCCAGGGAGAGAAGCCTCAGAAGAAACCACCCCCGCCGAGACCTCGATCTCAGATGTCCAGCCTCCTGACTGCAAGATTTCTGTGGTGGGCCACCCTGGGAACTGACCCAGCCCCCTCCTGCCTTTCTGTTTGTCCTTTCACCCTTCCAGAAGTCGTTGTCCCACAAGGAGCCGCTCCCCCAGCCAACCTAGCAAAGCGCCTGAGAAGCCAGTGCAGGATGCTGGTCACCGTGCTGTCACATCTGTCAGGCTGGGCATGTCAGTGGAGACACTTCAGTCAAAGATGTCCACTTCAGGGGGCGATTCCTGTCACACCGCAAAGACATCCAGAAAAATGTGTCCACTTCGCCCCCTATGCTACAGGAGATCACCCACTCCAGTGGGTCCCAATGCGTGTCCTTATCTAGCCGTCGGTGTCACCGAAGGAGACTCATGAAAATGCAGCCTCCTGAGCTCGCCCACAGAGACTCTCAACCAATAGGCATGAGGTGGGGGCTGAGAATCTGTACTTGTAGCAAGTTCCTGGGTGAACCTGAGGCACCACCAGGTCGGCCATCGTGTGAGGCACGTCCCTGCGTTTCATAGGCCAGCGTGAGGTCGGGTCTTCTGTGTGAGTGAGGACAGTGGCGAGGACATGAGCACAGCTCCGCAGAGGGCACAGTGTGTTAACACACAAACACCCGCCAACTTGGGGGAAAACCTCAGCAGACCCCGTGCGAAGGGACGGGCCCTTGCCTCCTATGTCCTCTCTTCAGTGGAACCCAATTAAAAAAGACGTCTGCTCACAGTCACCAGTCACAGGCCACTGGGGCTGGACGGCCCCGTCCGGGTCATGGATTCAGCCCCCGGCTGACCTGTCAGGAGACTGCGGTGGAGAGACGTGGGGCAGCCTTGCCCAGACCACAGCACCGGCGGGAGCCGGGGCCCGAGCCCTGGTTTCTGGATCCTCGCGGGGATCTTGCTTTCTCAAGTGCACTGCGAAGGCCCTGGCAGCTTCCGAATGGGACTGCGACAGGCTCTGACGGGCTCCTGGAGCAGGCGTAGGCCAGGCACCCTGCGCGCACTCTCTCGGTTCTCGCACTGCAGCCCGGCTCGTGCGTGAGACCTCGTTTTCCACCTTGTGTATCAGAGAGAGCCGCCCAACGGCACAGACCATCACGTTGGAGTCAGGACTCACCCCACGTCTGCTTACCCCCAAGTCTCAGGGAGCCCCTAAACCGGGGACGAGAAGTCCCCCCTTCGTGAAGGGCTGACTGGGAGCTGGAAGAGCAAGGGAGCCCCCGCGGGGCCGGCGTCGGGGCACTCACCCCCCCCTCGGGGATGGTCAGGAGTCTTCCCGCGCAGCCCGCGGCCCTCGGGCCCTGCAGACCCTCCGAGCTGCGCCAGCAAGACAGGGTCCGGCTCCGCCAAGGGGCCCACGGGTCCTTCCCGGCAGCCCTCAGGAGACTCCCTGATGGGGCGGGCAGGGCAGCCCCCAGGGGAGAAGACAGCTCCTGCCCTGATGCCACGGCGTCTGGGTTCCGAGCAACCTCTGGCTTTCTCCTGGCCGCCTGTTCTTGAGACGGCGCCGTTTCACACCACGCGAGCTGCGGGGGGAGGGGGGGGCCCACGCTGACGTCTCCGACGCGTCTACGCTGCCCCTGAACCGCAGGAGGCCTTCCTGGGGGACTCCCCAAGCTGACAGAAGGTGCTAGGGCTCGGTCACAATGATCTGTTACCCCAATACCTAATGGAGGAGGGGGCCGGCAGACGTGGAGGTCCCCCACACCCACCACTTTCAGCTCATGGCCTTGGCGCTCCTCATCCTTCATCACGGCCTCCTTCATCCCTCCTTCAACGCCCTCCTGCTCCCCCCACCGCCCCGTCCTATCGGAAGACTCTGGCCCCTCCACACGACATGGGGTAAACGGGGGCTCACTCATTTATTCGCTTGTTCAGCAAATATTTATTAAGTTCATGAAGTGTGCCAGGCACTGTTCCAGGCACTGGGAATACAGCCGTGGACAAAAGAAACCCAGCAACAACACAGACAAAACCCCTGCCTCGTGGGGCCTCCACTCTAGCTGGGGAGCCAGAAGCTGACTACGAAAACTAAGGAAGTGTAAAGTGAGTGAGTGATAAGGGGAAAAAGAACAGAGAAGGGAGATGTGAAGTATGGGGGTGGGTGTTGATATTTCAGATCAGGAGGCCAGGGAAAGCCTCGATGAAGCTACTGCTGAGTAAAGATGTGAAAAAGCGAGGAACCAACCATGTGGATATCAGGGCGGGGGGGAGGGGGGGCGTTGGTAAGCATGCTAGTTAGAACAGCAGTGCAAAGGCCCTGAGGCAGGAGCAGGGGGAGGGACAAGCAACATGGTAGAAGATGAGGTCAGGCAGATGGAGAGGGAGGTCAGGACACAATTCGCATAGAGGAAATCCCAGAGGGTTTGGCAGAGGAAAGCCAGCTCTGACTTCTAACTGGCTGTCTGTGGCTGCCACCTGCTGAGCATAGACTAAGGGGGTGAGGGCTGGAGCAGGGAGACCAGTCCCACGGGGGCAATAGGGGAGGTCTGATGGAGGCCTGACCACCACAGAGGAGGCAATAAAAAGTGGTTGAAAATCTAGTTGAGGATAGTCTCAACATCAACTGCTGACTGACGGGACCTGAGCAAAGGGAACAGGGAGCTTGTTTCGCCGCCCTCCCGTCCCCGTCCCCCGCCACCACACACACCCGTGAACACACGTATGCCCTCGCACCCCGACACTCCTTGCCCTCCTGACGGAGGAACGTTCCGGAGCTTTTCTGATCCTCCCGGGTTCCCGAAGCTTCCCCGTCCTGTCCCGGGTGGGTCAGTCAACACTGACCCTGACCGGCAGAACGACCGCGGGCGAGCTCCTTGCCCTCTCCGCCGCGTCTTTCTCTGTAAAGCAGGAATAACCACGATGTTCACCTGGAGGTCGTCGTGGGGATTGAGAGAGGCACTGCAAGCGCAGAGCGCCCCGGGCGTGCCCCCCCGACAGTCACGCCCCCCGCGGTGGGCCGCTCCTAACCAGGTGTGCACCTGGAGCTGGGCGCGCGGCCCCCGCGGGAAGCGCGGCTGACGGGATGGAGGCCCGGTATGTGCACAGGCCCGGGGCCAGTGTGCCTCGCGCGGCCTTGGCGGGCAGGGAGCAGGCGGCCCAGCCTGGCCGCAGGCGAGGGGACCGATAGGGCCGCCCGGACACAGCGCCGGGCCGGGCGGGGCGGCCGGAGGGTCCCGGGCGGTGGGGAGCGCGCTGGAGCCGGATGCGCCACCCTCCAGCCGCGGGCCCTTCCTGGCGCCGGGCGCTGTTTTCCGCGCTAATTTCGTCCAGGACCTTACTGGGCCTTTCCCGGCTCGGCCCTGCAGACCCTTCCCCGCGGCCGCCGGGGTGGGGGGGGGGGTCTCATCCTGCCTCGGATCCCGCTGCGCTGGCCCCGCAGGGGTCGTGCCAAGAGCTGCAGGGCTGCGGGTAGCTACCACTCATGAGCTGTGTGGCTTTGGGTAAATTACTTAACCTCTCTGAGCCTCCAGTTCCTCCTCCATGAATGATGCCCGCTGTGCGGAGCAGTCGTGAGATAAAACGAACCATCCCAACAAAGCGCTTGGCCCTGAGGCTGCCTTCCGTGAGTGCGCAAGTGATGGACGGCACATCAGGCTGGTACAACGTGGGCTAGCGGGCCCTGCCGCCCACAGTCTGCAAACAAAGCTAGCATGAAAATGAAAAACACCGCTGCTCTCTATCGCCAGAAGACGGCGAATCAGCCTGCGTCCCCTGACTTGAGCTCGGGGTTCCCAGCCTTCCGGCGGAGCGCGCCTACTTCCACGAACTACCGTCACGTGGAAAATGGAGGGGGAAACTCTGCAGCCACCATTTTAAACTCCCCATGACGTGAGTAAAGGGTTGGGGTCTGCAGCCCACTCGGCCCAAATGCTTGTAGACGCCCCTCCCTGCCGCGGGCCCTTCCTGCAGCCGCGAGGCCGGGCCGCCGCGCCCTGCTCCGGGCCGCGTGCTCACAGGTCTGCGAGCGAGGGGCTGTCTCGGGCTGTCTGGGTGGGCGCCAGGGGGTGGGAGGGACACCGGGGACAGGCGCGGGCGCCGCTTTCCTCTCTGAGCGGGCTCACGTGCACGCCGGTTGCCGTTTCCGGCCGGCCTGGCGCGCAGCCCCGGCCGTGTTGGCGCGCCGTCTGGCAGAGCGCTCCCGGCGTGCCGCCGCCGCCCCCCTCCCCCCTCCCCTCCCCCCCTCCCCCCCCCGCCCCCCCCCTCCCCTCCCCCTTTCTTTCTGGGCCAGGCGTGGCCCGTCCTCAATTGACAGGGAAAAACACAGCTCTCCAGATGATTTTGGTGTCTTGTCTGGGGTTATGGTGCAGCTTGGGACAGATCCCAAACAGGCCTGAGCTGCTCTGACGCTGCCCTGAGCTCTCGACTTCGCCGCCTCACCGTCGTCCCCGTTTGCTGACTGCGCAGGAATCCCTTTTTCCTCAACCTTTCCCGCCGCCCCGCGCGCCAAGGACCACATGCAGGCCAGAACCGGACCCTGCGGGGACCGGACGCCTCTGACCCAGGAACGGACTAACCCTCCTCTTGAAAGGCCCTTTATTCTAGTTCTTAATGAGGCAAAAGCAGTTAAGGGCTGGACTGTGGAACTGACCAGGTGTGAATGGAGAAGGGGGAATCTGCAGGGTGGGGAGGAGCTAGAGGGAGGAAGGAAGGTATTCTAGGCAGGGAGAAGCATGGGAGTGGCAACAACATAGCACGTCTGACTGGTTTCATTAGAGCTGCAGCTCCACCTCAGATCATAGACGCAGGAGTTGGGTGTTTAGTACTTTAGGGCAAAATCAAGAATCATCTTAGGTTTTTGAGCACAGAAATAATGATGAAAGCACATTTTTTACAAGGGTGGGAATGAGAGGAAGTTCAGCGCCCTCAAAGGCGCACACACCTTATCTGACAGAAGGAGCCGCCTCGGGTGTGCAACATTCGTGTCCTTCCAGCCCCCTCATGCTCTAACCTCCTCTAACCGCCCACGACATTTAAGATGACGAGATTGATGTATGTCAAATGGGCCTGTTTTCTACTTGGTGCAATTCATACGTTTGTCAGTGCCACGCTAGCTAGTGGAAAAAATGAAATTATTTAAAATTACGAGGGAAAACAAGCCTGGAATGCAAAGGATGCAGACCAGACCAGCTCATTTCATGTCGGGGCTCTCTCTGAGGACTGAAGACAGGCCCTAGGTGAGAAGAATTTTATTCACTTAAGGAGAAGACGGACCTTTACACTAACAAAAGGGTTCATTTTTATTTCCAGCTTTTTATTGTCTCGGTTGCCCGAAGATGGGGGGAAATCACATTAAGTGCTGACTGCCAGGTTTTGTCACGAGAGCAAGGACGGTGAAGTCTGTGAATGATCTTGGGAGACGTGCGTTACCTTGACCTGTGGAGACGACTGCATCCTGATTGGCTGGCTCTGCTGCCCTCTCTCCGGGGGTCAGCAGGGTCATAAATACAGAAGAAATAGAAAGGCAGGTGATGAAAGCAGCCCGCCGCAGTGCCAGGCGCTGGGAAGGGGGAAGGTGGGCCCTCGTGCTTGGTTCTAGTCCCTTCGGTCGGCCCGCCCACGGGGGAGGCCCGTAATCCCCGCTACACCGTGCAGTGGGGTGGGGGAAGGGCGAGGGGAGGGGGCGTGGCCGCCCGTGTGCGCGCGTCTGTGTCTCCCGTGCTCGCGGGCAGGACCGGTGGGGGCAGGGGTGGAGTCTGGGCATCCCGGTGGGGGTGGACTCCACGTGAGCCCCCCGGGCGACGCCCCTGCCCCGCATCCCTGGCCGAGTGGGAGGGCGCGGGGTCCATTTCTGGAGGAGGGGGCGCGTGGGTCTCCGTGGCTGTCCAGCCGGGCGATGACGGGCCCGCACACAGGCGACGGTGTTTCTGCTCTATCAAGGACCACCCGAGCGCAGACATCCGGTCCGGGCGGCACCGCAGGGCCCTCGTCCAGGCCTCCGGGGGAAGCTCTTCTGTGACCGCGAAGACGCTTCTCTTCGGGCAGTATCCGTCCAAGTCCTGTCGGGAAACCGTGCAGGCAATACGAATGCACTTGGACAGATTCGAGGAGAGGAGCCGTAAAAGTGAAAACCGTAGCAAGTCCCAGGCTGGGTCGAGGTGCTGCTCCGTCTCCAGCGGCCGCCGCGGCACCCGGGTGGCGGGCAGAATTAGCGTCTCCGGGTCGGCGGCCGGCGCGGTAACCACGGCGACCGCGCGGGCCCTCCGCCCGCCCCGGGACGCCCGCCTCCCCGCGCTCCCCATTGGCCGCCGGCCCCGGCGCTCCCCGAAGCCACCAATCACCGGCCGCGCCTCCTTACCGAGGGGGAGAGACGCCTCCTGCCAGAAGCCCGGCTCTGTTTGGGAAAGCCGGGCTGATGATTTAATAGAGATTAACGTAAACTCCAGTCAGAGAAGCAAAACGCGAGCAGGATTATCTAATCGCACATACGTAAGGGAGCAGCACGAGAGCCTGAGCAGCCCCTAATAACCCGCCCTGCAAGGTGTCTGTGGGGAAGAGCCGTCAGACTGTACGCGTCCTGGATATCTATCCAGACTCCAGTTCGGGCTCCGTCACTACCTAATTCCGTGTCACTTCCCATCTGGGGGTCTCTGTTTCCTCATTTAGAGAGGACTGGATAGTCCGTCAGGACCCTTCCAACTCTAAATTTCTGCGAGCTGCAGTCTGAGTCACCCCCGGGAGCCAAGGCTGTTTAGCATTCAGGCCTGAACCGTGAAGTGCCGAATGAGAGGTTACTTTGATTTTGCTTTTCTCTTTGCCTCTGTCTGCACAGGAAGAAATAGCTGTCTCATTCCCTTTTGCCGATGAAAAAAAATCAATAGGTGTTTGATCTGCAAGGGAGATGAATTTCCCATCTAACCCAAGGAGATGTGGGACGTCTCTGGGCTGAGGGTTGATAGAAGTGTCAGATGTCAGAGCCCGCTGGGGCTGTAAACAACCCCGCCCAGCCCCCTCGCTCTCCACGACGAGGAGTCTGAGGCCCAGAGACGCCGGGGAGTTGCGCAAGGCTACCCAGCTGTCAGAGCCGGGGTACAAATCGATGTCCTTTCTGCCATACCGTGCTGGACAGCTCTGGCCACTTGCTTTCCTCAGGGACCCCTGTTTGCTGTGTCTCTGCCCCTTCTTCTTTCTCTTCCTCTCACACTGTCCAGTAATAATTGGCAACATACAAATCCAGCCTTGGGAACCTCAGAGGCAAGGACCAAGCTGCGTTTTCTGATCCTAGCCAAGGTGGATTCCTTGAAAAAAGAGAGAAGCTGCCTTGAGCTTGGCCACATCTGAAGCTCTGAAGCATTCCAGTGATTCTGCAACATGCAGGCTTTGACTCTGCGGTCTTTCCAAGCCTTAAAGAGCAGAGTGATGAAGCATTAGGTCAGCAGGATAACGGCTGATGGCTGCATTCCCTTATTTCCCAAACCCACAACACAGAATCGCCTGGATTTGGTACCTGTAAAGTCTTGCTGCCTTCCAAGAATAGATTTCCTCATTTTACCAATCCCACTTCATTCTCTGTACCTGCGTCCCTGGCAGCCTCCTCTTCCCCAGCATCAAGCAGGTACCGAACTCCTACACATCTCATCAAATGGTCGGGCGCTTGACCAGCTCACAAAGAATAGTCGCCCTGGGAGAGCTTGCTTACAAGGCAATGGGCGGGGCAGGGCACCTGTCTGTAAGGACAACCGAGACACGCCTACAGGAACGGTTCCTACGTACCCACCAGCCTGTGGGTACAAATGAGGCCACATCAGTAATCCCCAGGTTTTGACGGCTCAGAGCCCCCACCAGCGTACCTGTGGGACCCCGTGTGCTTCCCCCCCCAACCCCGTGGAGCCTCAGGGTCTCTCTCACATGTGCTCATGGAGTCCTCCTATGTTCTTTTTCTGCAGCCACCTGTGGTCCTGAAAAGCCATTTAAAGCCCATACTTCCCTACTGCCACTGATGGCTCTGCCTCCTCCCCCCTCCCGCCCCATGGGCCCCATCAGAGGCCTGCCATTACCCGAGGATGTTTCGTGGGAATCCTAGAACCACAGCACCTCTGAAGAGTCCAATTGTGGCAGTGCTCTGCAAGCCCGCTGCAGTGGAGGCACGGCGGCTTCCCCTCAGGGTCCGTCTGTCGACAGGCCAGTCCTCACCTGGGTCTCCCCTGCAGCCTCTCCCTCCTGTGGCCCATTTCTCTGTCTCTTTCCCCATCACGCAGATGCACAAGTTTCTTCTCCTGGCAGCCTTTGCCCGTCCAGCCCTGCAAATAGAGCTCAGGGGCCATCAGCTCTGCAGCACCTTTCACAGACTTAGTCTCTGAGTCCCTGTTGTGCAGAGATGCCATCCTCACCTCCCAACACACACACAGAGCAGCGTATGAAAAAAGCAGAATGGGTAGCACAGACAATAGCTGCCCCAGAGTTTCCAAAGAGGTGGTGGCTGGGGGGCTGGCACCATCAGAGAAGATTTCAGAGATGAGGATGACCTGAGTTGGGCCTTTAATAAGTAGCAAGCAGAACCATCCTGGCAGAAAGGAGGGCAACAAGTTAGAAGTGAAAGAGCGTGACTGGGGAACAATGAGCATACCAGCTCCCCTGTAGCAGGGTTCCTGCAAAGGAGACTGTATCTAAACATGAAATGTGTAATAATGAGTCAATGTGTCAAGACAGGGATAGAAATTCAAAACCGGGCCTTCAGAAAAAAGTTGAGATGGAAGGTGCCATTCACATCCAATCTGCTGTCAGTCTGGTTTTGTTCCTTGGTGGGTGATCTGCTCTTTCTGGAAACTTTCAGAATATTCTTTATTCTGTTATCGTTTGTCTTATCTCTCCTATTTGGCATCCTGTGAGCCTTTTAATCCTAGGTCTTTTTTTCTTTCTTTAATTATAAGAAATATATTTCCATTATTTCTTCAACTATTCCTCCTCTATGTTTTAATTTTCCCTACACTCGGGATGCCTCTTATCTGGATGTTGGCATGTCTACATCTACTCTGTGTATTTTTTGTTTGTTTTTTGCTGTGTCTGTAACTTTCTTCTTCTGCCTCCTAGAAGAGCTCCTCCCCCGATCTTCCAGCTCACTCGCTCACTCTTCAGCTGTTTATCCCACCTATTGTACTGTGTGTTTCAGCTGGTATATTTTTTCATACCTAATCTATCCTTGTATTAGTCAGCTAGGGCCAACATAACAAAATACCAGAGACTAGGGGGCTTAAACAACAGAAATTTATTTTCTCACAGTTCTGGAAGCTGGATGTCCAAGATGAAAGTGTCCGCAGGATTGGTTTCTCCCAGGCCTTTTTCCTTAGTTTGCAGGTGGCTACCTTCTCACTGTTTCCTCACATGGCCGTTTCTCAGTGCATGAGCATCCCTGGTGTCTCCCCCTCTTCTTATAAGGACACCGGTCCCGTTGGATTGGGGCCCCGCCCTTATGACCTCATTTAACTGTAATCACCTCCTTAAAGGCCTCATCTCCAAATACAATCACATTGGGGGGTTAGGGCTGCAACGCATGATTTGGCAGTGGCCGGAGTGGGGAGGTAGGGAGTGGGGGACGATGACACAAGTCCAGAACAATCCTCATGGTTCTCTTTTATGGTTTATTCTTCTTTCGCACCACAAATTTCTTTTCTTATCACCTAAGAATATTTATCACGCTTATTTTAAATTCTTCTCCATCCATCTAATGCACGTCAGCTGGTGCATGTGTTCAGCTGGTTAGTTTCTTTTGCGTGAGTCTCACTCCTTAGGTGTTTAGCTATTCTGAGTTGTGAGTTCCCACTCCTGTGGGGGTACCAGCTCGTCTCTCTATTCCCCTGGGGGTATTCAGCTGTGATATCAGTCCTGACAAGGCCCAGAGACAGTAGGAGAAGAGCCAGAGCAGAGAGCTCTGGCCTCCACTGTCCTACAGGTGATCACTCCACTGGCCGACAGGGCACAAGATGTCTCCTCTGGTCAGATCTCACTTCCGGGACTCTGAATTGTTATCCACCAGCCCTGGCATGGGGGACCACAGAGGAGTGAATGCCGAGAGAAGCTGGTCTTCTCAGTTCTCAGCCCAGCAGGGCTGGTGCTGCCCTGATACCACCCCACGCACCCCTGCCCTGGCATTCGGGACGGGAGCTGCTGATTTCCGCAGAGACAAGGCAGGCGATGGAGTGAGGCAAGGGGAGTGTCTCAGATGCTTTCCTCCGGCCTTTTTGCCCTGCTGCCCCATCCACCCTCTGCCCCAGGCTGCAGCCACCTGCCTCCCCACCACATGTACCAACTCAAACAGCTTTCAGGCTCCCCAGGGTTTCTCCTAGTTTTCCGGTTAATTCCTGAAATCCAGCTTTTCCTTTTGCCTCCATAGTTTCTCCAGCGCTATTCTGAAATAGCCCAACAGCAACCTGAACTGGTTCACCATCTGCATGGAAACCAGAAGTTGATGGTGATGTCTAACCAAAAGAGGAGGAGGAAGAGGATGAGGAGGAGCAGGAGGAGAAGGAGAAAAGAAGGTGGCTAAAATGCATCCCTTTCTACCCGACAGAGCATAGTCCGAACTCTTTCTCCACCGTGTTCAAAGCAGAGCCTTCCCGCCCCATCATTAACTGGCACTGCTCATTCATTTAACAAACACGCGGAGCCCCTGCTGGCGCTGGGGGGGCACTGGTGAGCCAGACAGTCCAGCTCCGTGCCCCATGAGGCTGCAGGCTCCAGGCTGTGGCGGGCACTGCAGGCCGAGGTTCCCAGCGCAGGAACAGTGGGAAGTGTTCAGCTTGGATGGTGAAGGAACGGAAAGGAGGGCGGCGTGGCTGAGCAAAGTGCTCAGAGGTAGGGTGTTAGGAAGTGAATTGGAGAGGGAGGCAGGGCCAAATCTTGCAGAGCTTTGTAATCAACTGTAAGGAGTTGGAATTTTAAGTACAGTGAAAAACCACTTCAGAGTTTTAAGTAGAGGAGAGGCATGATCTGATTTACACTTGTAAACACCACTCTGGCTGCTGTGTGGCTAATGGACCGCAGCGTTATCTAGAGGGGAATCTTCTTGGCATGAGGAGAAGAAATCCATTCAGTTGTCTTGAGTAGGCATCCCCTTCTGGAATTTATTTGCCCCAGGAGGGGACATTGGTATGGTTATCCCACCCAGTCTAGCTTGCAGTATAATGGGTTTTTGGCCTTCAGGTTTATAAATCAATCTTTTATGACTTCTTTAGAATGAATCAGGCCCTCAGAAGCTCTGGGTGAGTGGATAAAATTGAGTTTCTAGATCTGCAAAGCTATAAACTGAATCCTGTCCACAGTCCTGCCTACCTGTGAGGTCCTATGAGCAGTAGGTCTCAAATCCGTTTCTGCTGCAGCCATCTGCTTTAAACCATTTTCGTGTTTGTTGAATAAACGAATGAATAAATGAAAACACATAGATGGCTGGCCAGTAGGCTAGTTGGATAGATGGATGGAGGGATGGAAGGAACCAGTGTGTGTGTGTGTGAGTGTGTGTATAATAGAGAGAGAGTGGGCAAGTTGGCGACAGATAGGGAAAGGTCCCAGGGATGAGGGAGAAGACGGATCAAGAGCAGCAGTGAAGAAGTTGATGGTGCCTCTTCAGCCGCCCGCTACTTATTCCGGACTCCCCCCCATCAGCCTTCTAGGCTCTTTGGCTGCCTAGAGACCTATGTAAATGGCCTGAGGCAAGTGGTCACGATCTTCCCCAAGTCCTTTGCTCCTGGAGGGCAAATCCACTCGCCCTCTCTCAGCCCCAGCAATTGCATTCACCCCTCTCTGGGCCTACACTCATTCCACCTCCCCAGATTTCCCTCCAGGCCTGGGTAGGGTTAGGAGGACCCAGGAAGAAAGAGGGGGACTCTGGGGCTGCTGAGACACCAGCTCCAGGTTCCCAGTAGGGCCAGAGATGAAGGTGGAAGCAGAACCCCCCCCACCATAAAGCTAGTTCCCTGACCCCCAAGGACCCACCCTGCATAAAGGGGGGGCTGTCAGGTGCCACCGTGATGAGGTCAACACCAAAATGCTCATCTCACCAAGTCGTTGATCCTGCTCCAACCTGCTCTTGAGAAAGGAATCCAAGCCCAACATGTAGATGCAATCTGGGAGAGTGACACCGTCAGCCGGGAGCCACCCCCAGAATTCTGGTCTGACTTCCTGTGTCAGATCAGCTGATCAGCTCACAGGGATCCAATGGCCTGGACTCCAGAAAGAGAAGAAGGCTTGATATGGAACATGTGCCGGCTTAGCAGGATCAAGAAAAGGAGAACAGAATGCCACCCTTCTGCTTGGGAAATCTGGCTTCTGATTCTGGGGGGAAGCCCCACTCTGCTCTGTGAGCTGAAGGCTGAGAGGGCCAGTAACAGAGCTTGTGCAGGGCCTGAGATGGTGCCGCAAGGCTCGCTCTTGTTCTCATGCAAGGTTCTAGTGGAGACAGATGCTTCCCACATGGGCTGAGGCAAGAGGCTTCTCTCCCTCGCTTTTGATCCTTAGACACGGAAGTCTGTAAACAGGCGTCATCCCACAAACGGTTTCCAGAAACAGAACCTCGCTCGCTGACCCGCAGCCCCACCTCTGAGCCAGATGACCACATTCCCACAATATCCTGCACCCCAGGCCCCTGCAGACTGAGGGCCGTGCCCCCACGTCCCCGGGGAGCTCATCTTCACAGCAAGGAAAGGCCTGAAGCAGTGGATGCCCCTGGGGGCCCTTGTCTGTGGTCACCCAGTCTCCCTGCCCAAAACTATCTTCCCCAGAGCCCCGAGCTCCATTACTGCCCTGATACAGACCACAATCCTCCCTCCAATTAGCAGAAGAAATCAGATTAAAGCAAACTCAAGGGCCGAGAAAAAAACACTCTCATCGATGCCTGTAGACACATCAGTTATTACAGATTCCCTGTCTCTCTGTAGGCAACTTGTAATAAATAAATAAATATAAAAACATTTCCTTAAAGTGAGCATACTCTTTGATTAAGCATTTCCACTTCTAGGAATCTATCCCCAGAAAATAAGCAGGAAAAAGAAAAAAAAAAGGAGGAAACAACGTTAAGTGCCCAACAATAGGGGATTAAATGATCTCTTGTACTTTGAGTCAACAGTTACATACCCCTGTCAAACTTAAGTTTTGAGTACACATCCTGATAAATATGTATTTATGAATTTATGTATGTATTTATAAATATATGTATAAATACATAAATATGTATGTATTTATAACAAGTTATATATGGGTACTATTGAACTAAAAATGTGGGCCGGCCCCGTGGCTTAGCAGTTAAGTGCGCGCACTCGCTGCTGGCGGCCCGGGTTCGGATCCCAGGTACGCACCGACGCACCGCTTCTCTGGCCACACTGAGGCCACGTCCCACGTACAGCAACTACGAAGGATGTGCAGCTATGACGTACAACTATCTACTGGGGCTTTGGTGGGAAAAAATAAATAAATAAAAAATTATGAACTAAAAATGTTATGTGCAGTAAAAAATATGAGATGGAAATTTTAAGCAATATTTAAAATTTTTTAAATTTTATTTTATTCATTAATACTATAGAAGTATTTAAGATTAGAGAGAGAAATGTGATTTTGGATATGCTCAATTATTTCTTAAAATCTTAGTTAACACTTTGTGATACAACAGTTGAAAGTTCTATATATTTCTATACCTGGTTATAATAGTTGCCATCATTGAAAACAATCTTTCATAAAGACAGATACAAATAGGAGAAAGGCAAAATTGAGCACGCTTACTAAATCAAATTAATTTTTCACTTTCATCTACTAAGTATACAGAGATTTTTACTGAAATTAGGCTAAGTAAATTCTCTACTTCTATGACATCAATCAATAGGTCTTACATTTTTTATATTTTTAACAAATGTGTCCAAAACACTAAAAATTTCATTGGAAGATCTTTAAACAAGTTAGAAAATTCTGTTTCCACATTTTAAAGCGCACAAATGTGAGAGTTTTTATATATAACTGCATTGTTTTCCAGCAATAAAATCACATAACATTGGAAACCAAATTGCTCTCACTATTTCTTTCAAAAAGCATTATTTTATCATTCATTGTTAAAATGTCCCCATAACTTGAAGGGACAGATACCATGTGTTTATTTTGAAAGTTAAGAAAGAATATGGAGGGCCGGCCCCGTGGCTTAGCGGTTAAGTGCACGCTCTCCGCTGCTGGCGGCCCGGGTTCGGATCCCGGGCGCGCACTGACACACCGCTTCTCTGGCCATGCTGAGGCCGCGTCCCACATGCAGCGACTAGAAGGATGTGCAGCTATGACATACAACTGTCTACTGGGGCTTTGGGGGAAAAAAATAAATAAATAAAATTAGGAAAGAATATGGAAAGCCACAAAAATTCCAAACTCGTCCTTATATTTATTAACTCTTTTAAGTAATTTGCTACATGATACACATCCAAACATAAAAGATGTTTTTGCTCATCCCCTATGTCCTTAAAAAAATATTATAAAGATTCTACTATATATTTGAAGCTTCATTTTATTAACTGAACCACGTCACTGACACTCGGTGTAGAACTTTGCACTTCCAGCTTCAAACTCTTTGCTACAGTAGTTTGTGAATAAATTTCGAGTGTGGTAGAAATTATCAGCTGGCATTTGTCTAGCACTGACTGTGTTTCAGGCATGGTTTAAACACTTCACATATATTAACTCATTTAACTTTTGCAACTCCCCCTCCTGTAGGTACAATTATTATCCACATTTTACAGACAAGGAAACTGAGGTGCAGAGAGGTTAGATAACTTGCCAAAAGTCACACAGCTAGCAAGCAGCAGCACTAGAATTTGAACTGTGACAGTTGGGTCCAGGAACAGTTCTTTTCCCCACCATACTAGACCATTATCTACACATCCAAATCTATCTATTGATGCTCAAGAATCTTGTTATTGGGGTCAAAGCAAGTGCTCTCTCTGCACTTACACCAACCTCATTTTTCGTTGTTGTTTTTAACCATTATCGAAGACGTCATTTAATATTGAGAATATATGTCCTTCAATTATCCTTCCAGCAGTGGCTTACAAAAAACGGAATTCACGTGTTTTGTTTTTGAAACAGAGTTGAGCGATGCCGTAACTGAATCGTGTTGGAAACGTGCTTGCATCCAGCCGTGTGGAGAACTCCCACCCTGCACAGGGCATGCGGTGCTGGTTACTGCAGGTGTTCCACAATTGCTGTCTATGCATCTTCCAACAGCATTTTCTGACAAAAACATTTAAGTTCGTCCCCACATCTTTTCCATGTGTTATTTTGGCCAGTTTTACCCTGGCATGTGGCTTTTAAGCTTCTAAACATTTACTACTAGTAGTTGAGTAAAAATGTTTAAGTCTGGAAATATTGCACGTCTTTAAACCTTGGTGGAGAAATGCTGACACCTGTCTTGATGTTTACTTGTTTCCTGTCTTGCCCATGGTGATATTCTCATTAGTTCTCAAGGTATAACACATGATTAGATTATGGCCATTATGAATGAAATGGCTAACGCATCCATTATTCTTTCAAAATGTCAATCTTCCCAAGATGTTAATACATTTTTGGCTGACTTCTTTTCAGATCTGTTTATATTGTTGTTATTTTCACATCTCATAAGAAGTATGATGCTCATACTGGAAGCTGAAGAAGAACCCACCCTGCCGTTTTCTTGGTCTCCCTCACCCCAGTGGATTGTCTGCATGCAGCTCATTTTGAGGACCACAGGGAATACTTTGCAGTCATTAAAAATTATGTTGTAGAAGGCTGTATATAAGGACACAGGAGAACAGTCACAATATACTGAATGGAAAAGGTCAGGTCCAAAAGCAGGATATATAGGATAATTTCATTTTATATATAAAAGTGTATACACACATATTTGACATTTTCATATAAATGTCAGGAAGTGGATCAAAATGTCTGTCTAACAACACTTTACGCCCATTATGGCCTGTGCTAATCTGCGCCCTTTGGGTTGAGAGGGTGTGGGAGGTACACCTCATCCTGGAACAGAGAGAACACGTCTGGCCCTCAGCATCAACACAGCAGCAGAGACAAGCTTATGCAGTCGGCGGATGGGTGGGGGAGCCTGGAGTCAGGACTCAGCTTTACGGGAGCAGCCCAGATAAACCATGAGCTGCCTGAGAACTGCGTGGGCACCAGGTACCTGGGGGGAAGGAGGGCGGAAAGTACAAGCCCCAGGCACGTTTCCTAGCTTCCGGCTCTGTCCCGGGGCAGACTTTTTGTCAGCAATGACCTGTGTTATGGTTCTTCCAAGGGAAGCTCATGAGACTTCCTGTCCTGTCCTCCTTACGTGCCAGACCACGTGGTCTGGGTCCTCCTGTCAGGAGGAGAGAGTTGCTTTGCACATGCTAAACAGAAATGGGGCAGCTAGCATCTGGGAAACATTAAGCCACTGGCCCAAGGCTGTGGGTCCCAACCTCCTGTTCTCTCTGGTTCTGCTCTGTTCTGGTCCCTGTGGTCCCTCGTCTCCACGCCTCCCTCCTCTGAAGGCGGGGCTGTCTTTGGCCTCTTGCCCAGGCTGACACCACACAGCTGTTCAGTGCGCGCGGCCTCTCTCCTGACGTCTATCTGGGCAGGTCTTCTAGGCCCGAAAGGAGCCCAGGGCAGATCCCGAGGTGACCCGGGACTGATCACCCGTCCTTGGCCATGGCCCTTCAGAGTCGCACATCCCCCTCCTTCTCCTGCGCTCACCACAGGAGGGCTGGTCTCCAGACCCAGAGACAGCAGTGCCAAAGGCGAGACCAAGGAATCCCCGGAGAGCTAGGGAAGGAGCCACCGTTCTGAGTTGCTCATCCTCCACCACGCCCTGGGCCTCCTTCCTGTTAGGCACATGTCTGAAATGTGAGGCTTTTACTGGTCCTGCTGCTGAAACCAGCGCTGGGTCTGTCAGCCTAAGGGAGGACACCGAGAGGTGTCTCCTCTTCCGGGACCAAAGCCTCAGATCAAAGAGATAATAAAATGATAGTATTATTTCCTATCGCTGCCAGGTATTGAGCCCCAATGAAACAATAGGGCCTTTGCACACATTCTTTCTGTTAATCCTGTCAACAGCCCCGAGAGGGTTGGTCCTTTCATCTTCATTTTTGTAGAAGAGGAGACTGAGGCTCAGAGAGGTTTCATTTGCCCAGGATCTCACAGCAGCAGGTGGAAAACCTGGGACCGGGTGGACTCAGCCATGTCTGTCTGGGCAGCCTGTGTTCCCTCCTCTAGGCAGCGCTGCTCACATTTCCACCAGTCAGCAGGTAATTTTAGAGCCCCGTCGTGAGCTCCTGTCCCAAGGTCCATTCTGGTGCCCACCCAGGAAAGGGGCAGACCCGTGTGGCACTTGGCGACCTGGCAGCAGCAGCAGACACAGGGTCTCAGAGACCCCTCCCACCTACTCGGTGGGATTTCCCTCCACAACCCAGGCCCAGCTTCCAACACAAATGCCCCTGGATGAGGCCTCGTCACATAATACAGATCATCTCTGAGAGTTGGTCGGAACCAGGTGGGCGGCACTGAGATTTGAAAGTAGAGGGGGAGCCGTGATGGAGGGGAAGGGGAGCTGAGGCCTGAACAGAAGCATTTCTCATGCCCTGTGGAGCCATGAGCTTCCTGGGCCCCAGAGCACAGCCCGCTGCTGCTGTGGGACTTGGGATGCATGCAAGGGAGTGTCTGTGTGTACGTGTGTGTGTGTGAATGTGTGTATCTGTGTATGTGTGTGTGCATGTGGGGGTGAATGTGTGTATGTGTGAGAGTGTGCATGTGTGAGTGTGTGCACATGTGAGTGTGTGTGCATGTGTATGTGTGGGTGAATGTGTGTGCATGTGCAGGAGTGTTTTGAGGAGACGCAGATTCTCACCAGCCCGAGTCGGGGATTGTTTTCTAGTTGGAGCACCGAAGGCAAACATGTGCTCTGCACTCCTGCCAGCTCCGACCCTCTGTCTAGAGCAGCCTCTTTTATGAATGAGAAGAGAAACCCCACGCAAATTTAAGAGGCCACCAGGAGAGCTGATTAGGATTTTTAAGAGCTAATGCTACCACCCACGACTCACTGTTTATGAACAACCCTTGCTCCCTGTCACTATCGTAAACTGTGTGCGAGACTGTATACACGTGGGCCCGGCGAGGCCCTTGGCAGGCAGGGAGTCAGCACTAACCAGGTGCTGGGTGGAGCGGCCCCACCGCTGCCCGAGGAACCAAGAGCCGAGAGCAGGGAGCAAACAAAGGCAGAGGAGGCAGCTGCTCCCACGCAGCTGTGTGGCAGGCTATTGGAGGTGACAGATCCCCTTAAGTTATGCAGCCAGGCGCACAGAGCAGCCCGCCTCCCATAAATCAACAGCAGGCCCACATCTTCTGGAAGGCTCCTGCAAGCATGGGGGCCCAAGACACACACTGCTTGAGGAAGGAGGGAGGAAAAACGGAGGTGGGAGAGCGGAGGTGGGGCAAGAACCCCAGGGATGCCCCCGTCTCCGCCTCCAGAGCCCTGGGACAGTGCCCAGCCTGGCGCAGACAGTCCTCTGGCCCGGAGGGAGCGGCTGTGACTGTTCTCTCAGGAGACTTTGCTTCTGCTCCTGACTTGCTCAGCTGAAAGGCACTTCTTGCTGGGAGCCACCGTGAGCTCATCTGCAAAATGGGGCAGAGGCTTCCAGCTCTTCCAGTTCTGATGCTGCGACTGGGCAGAGCGTCGAGGTGACATTCCACCTTGATGGGTGGAAGGAAGGTGGTCCCACTCGGCAGGCGCTGAGCCCACCCCTTCATTCTGCAGACGAGGAGACTGAGTTTCAGAGAAGGCGCAGTCATGGCCAAGGCCAGTGACAGAGCTGAAAGCAGAACCCACGTCCCTTGGTGGCCAGCCCAGCACCCCATGCAGCAAGGTGACCAGGTCAGGTCTCTGCAAAGTTTCAGAAATGGCACTTGCTCTTGGAAATAATGACACTGAAATAAAACCTAACAGGTTTACAGCTTAAAATAGTGATTGTTTAATTAAAAAATATATAAAGGCGTCAGCCCCGGCTCTTTAGTTTTGCTTTGGCTTCCCCACCCCTACCCCCTCACTATCGCAGACAAAGCAGGAATTAATCACTATTATTCACAGAGCAGCCGTTCTTGCAGGCGCCATCAAAGATGCTGCTGCCTCCGGAGGAGTGCACAGCCTCGTGGTACTGACTTCCAACACTGTGGAAACTAAGGGGAGGAGGGGGTGGTGCGTAGAGAAGAGAAGAAGAGAAGGGCTCCAATCTGGGTCCCACTCTCTCGTCAACAGCCCGAGGTCTGCCTCGTCGTGTCTATTATATTTGTAATGCTGTGCAAATTCATGAAAATCACATACATTGGGGAACAGCCTGCTTCCCTAAGGTAAAACTCCTTTTAGTATCTAGAAAGGCAAAAAATCTCTTTTGACCATAAAAAAAGATCTTTTCAAAACGAATGGGAAAGTTGCACAGCAATGTGAATGTGCTAATGCCACTGAACACTTAAAAATGGTTAACATGGTAAATTTTATATTATGTATGTTTTACCATAATTTACAAAAAGGAAAAAAAATATCTGATGGCAATAAAGAGAGAAGTGTTGGATTGTTTCCAGATCTAGCCTCTGCAAAGATTGTACAAGCCCTGCGGTGCTCATAGGAGTGGAGAAAAGTGCTCAGCCCAGGGGGTCAGCCCCACCTGAGCTCCCAGCCCCGGCCAGTGATGGCACCCAGCATGGGCACACTTCAACTTGGGGTACCTGCTCCATCCTCTGCCCTCACCCTTAGACTCCAGGGCAGATCCGAGGCTCCTGTGTCCACAGGGCCAGAGTCAGGGCGTGGCTGAGCTCAGAGCATTGAGTCCAGGCGGCTCCTGCACGAAGTCTAGATGAAGGGGGAACCCAGTCTCAGGGGCTGTGGTCCAAGGCCACAACCCAAGGGCAGAATATAAACACTCCCATCAAAGGGAGTTCACTCCACGTGCCAGACACACAGACAGACCTTGCCCTACTGGGGCCCTGGGAGATGCACCTACTACTGTCTGTGCAGTCACAGGGCCCTGGTAGGGGTTATGTCACAGAGCCCTAAGGGACCAGTGACCCGCAAGTGGGTCCTTTTGCCTGGGGACCACAGAGCCAACACTCGCGTCAACAGAATGAGACCGGGTTCAGAATAGCAGAGTAGAAACTTTATTTGTTGATCAAGGAAGGGTGAAGGAGCGCTCTGCTCTAAAATAACTTCTCCCCACGGGGAAGGTGACCGGCGTTCTTATGGTATGTGAAGGGGTGAGGTCTCCGCGTCATCACTGGGGGTGGGGGCATTTGGGGCATGCGCAGGTCTCCCCTTCTGGCACACGGCGCCTTTTGTACACATTTCCTTTGCGCATGGTGCCCCATCACCATCTTGGGCCTTTCTGGTTTGGACAAGTTCTGTGATTTGGCCGTTTGGCAATGTTCTACTTTGGTTCCTACAAGAAAAATTCTGCCTTGGTTCCTATAAGCAAGCAGAACTTAAAAATGAAGCATTAGACACAGAAAATGTTTTAAGGACTTCCCTGGGTGACAGTTACAGGAACACAGAGGCAGGACGCTGTCTCAGAGAGGATCAAGTTCGAGGACCTGTGCTGGGAGGGACCCAAGGCATAAAGTTCATGTCATAAAAAGTGACTTCAAAAGATACATGATGGATTCCTCCAAACATTAAAGACAGATTTACCATATGATCCAGCAATTCCACTCCTAGGTATATGCCCCAAAAAATTGAAAGCAGGGACTCAGATACCTACCTGTACACTAATGTTCATAGCAGCATTATTCACAACAGCCTAAAAGTGGAAACAACCCAAGTGATAAATGGACAAATGGATAAACAAAACGTGGTATATATATATATGTACATATATTATGGAATTACTGTTATTCAGCCATAAAATGGAATGAAGTTCTGACCTATGTTACAACATGGATGAAGTCTGAAAACATGCTAAGTGAAATAAGCCAGACACAAAAGGACAAACATTGTATATGAGTCCACTTATACAAGGCACCTAGAGTAGTCAAACTCGTAGAGACAGAAAGTAGACGAGAGTTACCAAGGGCTGAGGGGAGAGGAATGGAGAGGTTTGTTTAATGGGTCCAGAATTTCTATTTTAGATGATGAAGTTCTAGTGATGGCTGCACAACAGTATGAATGTACTTAATGCCACTGAATTATATGCTTAAAATGGTTAAAGTGGTAAATTTTATGTTATATATATTTTTCCACAGTAAAAAAATTCTTCAGTTACTTAACTCCTCAGGGGAAAAAAACCCATATCACTGCCAGATTACATAAGGCTTCCACAGGCTGCGAGGGAAGAAGCAAGCAATCGAGTTAGGTGGACTTGTGATGCCTATAACCCTGCATGCCAGATTTTCAGACCAAGCTGCCCAGTGAAAAAAAATAAAATACTGGAATAAAATAGACACAAACGCCTTAAAAGCATCAATAATCTGACCAGATAGAAACTACCAGGCTAGAATCTAAGGGGAAAAGGGAACCCAGAGAGGTAGCAGAACATCGAAGCTGCTTTTACTCTGAGGGCTATTGCTAAAACGGGCAAACTAAACGGGTTTCAACAGGCTCTTGGGGCAAGGAAACAGAAACCAAGGCCTGGGCCCTGCCGAGGGAGGAACCTAACAGGACTACCTCCTCACATGAAGACCTGCACTCGGGGCAAACCCACTCCCCTCCACAGGCACACGCAACCCGGGGGGCCACGGGGAGGTAGTCTGGGCTGCTAGCAAAGCACAGCAAGGGAAAAAAGGAAAGGGAACAACACCCCCTGGGCCACTGGGCCTAGGATGGATTTGTAACCTAGACTCACAGGGAAACTCAAGCTCAAAATGTGGTGTAAGGTGGTCCCAGATGGATCCAGCCTACTCGGCACGCACGGGGTCAATTGATTTTAGCTACCACACAAGCACCTTTACCACCTCCCCGTCACCACCTCCACCGCCCCGCTCTGCCTCCTCGCCGCCTTTCCTGTCCTCCACCCGCACTGGCTTCCTCCCATTTCCTGGAAGCGCCATACTCTCCTGCTAGGGCCTCTCTTGTGAGGGTCCATATTCTCTCTGCAACCAGCTGACTTCTACGAGTCTTTTGACCTCAGCCCAGGGGCATTTCCTCAGGGAAGCTTGCTCTGACCCCAACTCTAAACCAGTCCCTTTGTAAACATACCTTTGTTCCTTGCTGTCAGAGCACTTAAATCAGTTTTGAGTTATGTATTTATTAGTGGGATTATTTGATTTATATCCCTGTCCCTCACTAGACTATAAACAACCTGATAGCAGGAAATATATCTGGTAATGTTCATCATAAATTCCAGTGTTTAACACATAGGAAATACTCAACATTGTGTGTGAATGGCTGACTTGCAGGAGCTCGGAAGACTTGGGGTTTGTCCCAACTTTGCACTTATCTTGGGCCCTTTGACAGGCACTGTTCTTTCTGCAATTTAGTTTCTCCTCTTGTATAATGGAATAATAAGACCTACTCACCTACTTCCCAGGGTTCTTATAAGGACCAAATAAACCTAATATATTAAAAATGTAAGGAATTTTATTATAGGATTGTAGCTGGAGTGATATCCAATTTTGTTATGTGAACAACATTTATTGGGTACTTACTATACATCATGCACCATGCAAGATGCTTCAAATACATTATCTCATTTAATCCTTATAAAAACAGTGAAGAAGGTATTGTCTGAATTCTTTTGTGTGTGTGTGTGTGTGTGTGTGTGTGTGTGAGGAAGACCCGCCCTGAGCTAACATCTATTGCCAATTCTCCTCCTTTTTTTCCCTTTTTTTCTCCCCAAAGCCCCCGTAGATAGTTGTATGTCATAGATGCACATCCTTCTAGTTGCTGTATGTGGGACGCGGCCTCAGCATGGCCGGAGAAGCGGTGCGTGGGTGCGCGCCTGGGATCCAAACCCGGGCCGCCAGCAGCAGAGCGCACGCACTTAACCGCTTAAGCCACGGGCAGGCCCCTGTCTGAATTCTACATATGAAGAAACTGAAGTCCTAAAAAGTTGAAGAAATTTGCTTTGACTCCAACTGAGAAATTCGGGATCTGAACTCAGGTCTCCCCAATCCCAGCGCCCGCAAGCTCTTAACCGCCAGCTCAGCATCACCAGAGCTGCGCTTCGCCCAGCGCTGCCGAGGCCGCAACCTCCACCTTGGAACTGACAGTCTGGTTGGCTGGGAATCAAGGAGGGAACGTCAGAGGTCCTCTCCTATCCGTGCCCTTCCCAAATTCCCTGAAATAAATTTAGAGTTACCAGAGCGCAGATTCCCTGGGGTAAAGACAGCCCGGCCAGCACCCGGGTGTGTTGGGGACCCCTGTTCTGCAGAGCTCCCTGACCCGCCCCCGCCTCCCAGAGAGTGCCCCACGACGCGGTGACGGCGCCTCTTGTGCCATCTGCCCACGATCCGCTTCGGTACCTGCTGACTTGACTCTTGCCCTCCACCGGCAAGCACGCGGTTGGAGCAGCCCTTGAGTGTCTAAAAGAGCACGGGGTCGAGGGGCGGGGGGTGATTCTAAAGGAAGTTCTTTTTCAATTAACAAAAGGTTAAAAAAAAAAATCTTTCAACCTTCAGACAAAAACTAGCTTTAAATTTCTGCCACTGTCTCCAGATCCAAAAGTACTGTTTCCTAAGTTTTTTAATAGAACTACACTTCAGTGTGCTTTGGAATGGGTTTAGTTTCCATTTTGTTCTTTGGAAGGCCTTCATGTATTTACCGCAAAGTTGTTTTCAGCTTCAATCACTCGAGGAGCAGGAGAGCCCCTGTGTTCAGTGCCTGCCTGGTGATGTGTACAGGTAGGTCCTTAAAGTCCCCTCTGGGGAGTAAGGATGGAGGGCGACAACCTGAAGAGTTTCCACGACTGTTTTCTAGGACCCTAAGATCAATGATTATAAACAAGAAAAAGTCAAAACAGTAAGAGCTTGATGATTATATTTTGAACATCTAACTAGATTATGAGTGGGTAGCTATTTTATTTTAAAAATACACGTACCAAGTTTACTTTCTGCTAATAGGCATTTCCAACGCCTACTCTAAGCTCAAGGAAATTAAAACACCGCACACATACATACACACACACAACCATCTCAGGCGTATTTTCACAGAAGATAATGAACAGAACAGACAAATCAATCTGACAGGTAATTTATCATTAACGGTTTGACTTCATCAGTCTAGCCACAATGCATTATGAACCAGGAAAATTACACAAGTCAAGAGGATGATAGTATCAGTGTTTAATGTTTATTTTCCACTACCTGGCAGCACAATTATTCTCAGTAAAATATAACCATTCTCTAAGAGAAAAACTTTAAGCAGTTCAGCTAATAAAATAGTACTACTAAAGTTTCAGCTACTTGGAGAAAGAGACCATGTGCCTTTTACTGATGACTGGTGTGACAACTAGAAAACCATGTAGATTCATCACTCCGTTTAGGTGAAATGAAGGGAAACAGGGTATCCTCCGGACAAATAGCTTCTATATTCACTAAATGAAATATGTTTTTCTCCTTCCCTTCGAATGTCATGCAAAATGTAGTCATTTTTAAAATGAATTGACAGTTCTGTGTTGGTTATCCCAACCCAAAGCAACATAGGACAAAGCTGTTGAAAATCTTGTGTCACTATGGAATAGGTCAACACACGTCACCTGTACTCTGGTGCCTAAGCCCAGGCATAAACTCATCCAAAAATGATGACACCAGAGTCTTAACAGATCACACCACCTACCAGACTTTTCAGAAATTGAGTTTTCGAAAACAGGTGAGTCGTGTGAGATTAGCCTCAGACACAAATATTTATGTCATATGGGGAAATTTTTCTTCCCAATTTTGAAAAATAGTGGAATACAACTTTGAAAAAATTTAGATTCCTTACCCTTCAAATGTAATTTTAATGTTCCTGATTCTACCATTATGTCCCCTTTCACCAGCTACCAAAGCAGCTGGGAATCCAAGAAGAGCTTCAATTTCAAGATAGTGTCTTCTTGGAAGTGGAAAGATGGTAATTACAAGAACACCAATGCCAACGGAAGTGAAATGCAGGGTCTACAGCTTAATCAGGTTGATCTTCTACCATGGAGAAGAAAAGATTGAGGGTGGCTATAGGAACAGTAGTAGTAGTAACGATAATAGTAACAATAAAGCTGTAGCGAGGGCTACAGTCTACAGAAAACAAGCACTTACAATTGGGAATGATAAAAGAAGAGGGGGGAGCTTATCTGTTTCTCATTCAACTTTCACTCACCATCTAGCATCCATTGACGATTCTTGCCGGAATTGTGGTTGTTATCCTCTTCCTTCCTTTGTTCATTTTTCTGCTGGATTGTTGGTCGTCTACTTCTTACTTTCTAAGAGCTCTTTATATATTAGGGAGATTAGCCCTTTGTCTGTGACAGATTCTCTCGTTTCTGTTTCTTTTGTGTCAATCTTGGTAAGTTTTTTCCTCCTGGAATTTGTCCATTTTATCTAAATTTTCAAATTTATTGGCACATTTCCATAAAATCCTCTTATTGCCTTTTAGATATGTCTACAATTTGTGATGATGTCCATCTGTTTTTTATTCTTGATATGGGTTATTTTTTCTCTCTCTCTCACTCTGTGTGCATCTAGCCATGTTTTTATCAGTTTTTTTCAAAGACTCATCTTTTGGTTTTACCAATCCCTTCTATTGTACATTTACTTTCTATTTAATTTTTTTCTTTTCACTTTATCATTTCCTTCCTTTCACTTCTTTGGGTTTAATTTACTGTTCTTTGCTTATTTACATAAGATGAACTAACATATTTTCAATATTATTTAGTTAAAATATTCAAAAATTTCCATTGTGATTTCTTCTTGGACCCATGGATTACTTAAAAATGTGTTGCTTAATTTCCAAGCATATGTGACTTTATAGTTACCTTTTTGATACTGATTTCTTGCTTACCTCCGCTGTAGTGAGAGAGCACACTCTGTATAATTTGAATCCCCTAAAAATTGTTGAAACTTTGTTTCCCAACATATCGTCAATTTTGGTAAACTTTTCATGTGCACTTTAAATGAGCGTGCATTCTAATATTGTTGAGTGCACTGTTCTACACTTGTCAATCAGGAAAATTAATTAATGGTGTTGTTTAAATTTTTTATATCCCTGCTGATTTTTTGTCAGCATTTCTATCAGTTATTGAGAGAGATGTGTTAAAATTTCCCACCATGATCATGGATATGTCTATTTCTCCTTTCAGTTCTGTCAGTTTTAGCTTTCCATATTTTGAGGCTATGTGAATAGGTGCATGCAATTTAGAATTTTTGTGTCTTTCTGGTAGACTGGCCGTTTTATCAATATGAAATGTCCCTCTTTATCTCTAGTAATGCTTTTTTGCCTTAAGTCTAATTTGTAACTCCAACAGTTTCCTTTTTTTAATGTTTACATGGTATATCTTTTCCATGTAAACTTTTTGTATTTACTTTAAACTTTTAAACCTTTAAACTTTTTGTTTTTACTTTAAACTTTTCTTTGCATTTTTATATTTAGGGTGTGACTCATACAAGCAGTATATTTGCACATTTGGGTTTTTTTTCATCCAGTATGATCAACTTTTAAGTAAAGCTTTTAGTCTGTTTACATTTCATGTATTATTTTTATGTTTGAATTTATCATCTTACTACTTGTTTTGTTTTCTATTTTTCCCACCTATCCTACATTACTGTTTCTCCTCTCTTCTTTTATTTTTTGTTTTTTTGCCTTCTTTTGAATCTAGTGGTTTTCAGTACTATTCTTCTGTTACCATAAGATTACAATATGACTCGACTTATTAAGTCTGATGTAAATTAGTACCTTCACCACTTACTAAACAATGCCAATACCTCAGAACATTTTGACTCTATTTACTTGCCTCTCATCATTTGTATTATTATTGTAATGTATCGTATCAATGTGAGCATACACAAACACACACACACACACACACACACACACACACTGCAGATCATACCTACATATCTACTGCTTTCTAGACTTTTCGTTTCTTCCTAATCTCCATAGTTTCATCTGGGATCATTTTTTCTTTTGCCTAAGGAACTACATTTATTATTTCATTTATCAAGAAAATACTAGTGACAAATTCTCTCCATTTTTATTCTTCTTAAAATTGTCTACTTTTTCTTCCTCTGTGAAGGATGTTATTGTTGAGTATTAAGGGGGTTTGGACACAGTTCCAATGTGTGGAGGAGGGGGAGGTTCCCCACAGCACCAACAAACAATTCTTTGACACCAGCTGGGTGTCCTACAATTCAACTCAATTCTGACACTATCCACGAAGAGATAGCGTCAGATCCCACAGGTTAAGGGTTCAGTCCTACAAGACTGCCCGCCCCCCCACTTCAAATGCCAGTGGCAAGCCCAGGTTGTCACTTGTGCTTCTGACCAACAGGCTACAGATCAGAGGTTCCCATGGCCCCCTCCTTGGGTTCAATTAATGTGCTAGAGCAGCTCACAGAACTCAGAGAAGCATTTTACTTACTAGATTACTGGTTTATTATGAAAGGATAGAACTCAGGAACAGCTAGATGAAAGAGATGAACAGGGTAAGGTATGTGGGAAGGGGCACAGAGCTTCCCTGTCTTCTGCAGGTGTGCCCCTCTCCCAACACCTCCACGTATTCACAAACCCGGAAGCTCTCTGAACCCCAACCTTTTGGGGTTTTATGGAGGCTTTATTACATAGGCATGATTGATTAAATCATTGGCCATTGGTGATTGATTCAACCTCCAGCCCCTCTCCCCTCCCTGGGAATCAGACGGTGGGACTGAAAGTTCCAACCCTCTAATCACATGGTTGGCTTCCCTGGCAACCAGCTCCCATTTTCCGCTGCTTTCTAAAAGGCACCTTACTAACATAAACCCAGCTGTGGTGGAAAGGGGCTTGTTACGAATAAGACACGCATTTTACCTTAATGGCTCTGAAGTGATTTCAGGAACTGAGGACAAGAGGCCAAATATTATGACAAAAGATTCTCCCATTGCTTTTATCACTCAGGAAATTCCAAGAGTTTGGGGAGCTGTGAGCCAGGAACCATGGACTAATACCAAATGTATATTTCTTATAAATCACAGTATCGAAGTATAGAATTCTAGGTTGGCAGTTTATTTTCAGCACAGTACTATTTTTGTTGAGAAGTCAGCAGCCAATTTTATTATTGCTCATTTGAAGGTAGTATGTCCTTTTTCTTTTGTCTTTATTTTTGGCAGTTTCCCTATGATGCCCTAAGACGTGGTTTTCTTTGTATTTATCCTGCTTGTGTTTGTAGAGATTCCTTGATCTATGTCTTGCTGATATTCAATCTATTTTGGAAAATTCCAGCCATTATGTCTTCAAATAGTGCTTCTACCATATTCTCTCTCACTTTTCCTGGAATTCCTACTACACATATGTTAAATTTTTTTCACCATGTCCCATATAAACTTATGTTCAATTCTTTATTTTCTATCCTTCTGTCTTTCCAAGTTTCAGTCTGGATATTTTCTTTTGACATATCTTCTGGTATGTCGGGGGAAGAGGGAGAATCTCCCTCTGCCCTTTCCCTTAAGGTTCTTCTGGCTGGCCAAATAATCAACAAGACAGGTTAGCAAGAGAAAATAATACCAAGTTTAATAACATGTATACATGGGAGAAAGCAGGGACACTGCGTTTCTCAACAGAATAGCAGAAATTCTCGTCTTAAATATCATTTTCAGCCAATGACAAAGGAGGATTTTGGGGGTAGGGGAGTCAGTTACAGGAGATTACCACTAAAGCACAGTAAACAAGAGTAAGGTTTATTATACAGCCCCAAGGCCTCATCTTCCACATTGATAAGTTACTAGAAATGAGCTCACCCCCCCTTTTTCTCAATACAGAGAGGGAGATACCTTTACAAATGGAGACTTCCCTTGTAAATGATTGTCTGACAACTCCTCTCAGGGCCATCCAAAGAATGTGGCCAGAGAGACAGGACTCCCGATAAGATGGGCTTGTTGGTGCCTTTTCTATTGTAACCTCTATCCTAAATTATCTTTTATAGCAGTCATGATAATAACCCCTTCCTAAAACAGATTTTTTGGTTTTAAATTCTTTAGGCAGTTTGGGAGGGGAAACTCAAATATTTTCCTGAGCTCTCTGAGTCCTTATTGTCTTCAGCTCGAAATAATCCGCATACCAGAGTGGTGCTTCCTGGGGCAGCTTGCCCTGAGCACCATCAGGTACAATTCTCTCTTTAATTGTGTGTAATCTACTAACTCATCTATTGAGTTCTTAATTTCAGTTACTATATCTGTCAGTCCCAGAATTTCCATTTGAATCTTATAATTTCTAGTTCTCTGCTGAAATTCTCACCCTTTTCATTTAATGCATTGAACATACTAATCACAGCTTTTGTAAAATAGGATAAGTCCAATATTTGGAGCTCACACAAAACTATTTCTATTGTCTGTTTTTTCTGTTGATTTTTAAATTATTGCTTTATTCTCTGCTTGGTTTTTTTTTTAATTGAATGCCAAACTGTGTATGAAAAACTGTGAGTTAGATGTTCTGGATGGTGCTATAGTTCTGAAGACCGGGTAAGCTTCTTTTTAAAATTTTAAACACACTTTCCCCCCTTTTTTATTGTAGCATAATTTACATGCTGGGAAATGCAGAGATCTTAAGTGAATAGTTTGATGAACTTTGACAAATACATAACCCATG
The DNA here is from genome assembly GCF_020826845.1 of Diceros bicornis minor. Lineage (NCBI taxonomy): Eukaryota > Metazoa > Chordata > Mammalia > Perissodactyla > Rhinocerotidae > Diceros > Diceros bicornis. The sequence continues at coordinate 30,029,432 of NC_080775.1, forward strand.
CTCCCATCAAAATATAGCACATTCTATCACTCCTTATGCCTCCTTCCCAATAAAGTCCCTCTCCCCACAAAATAAATTTCAAGAGGTGAGGTGAATGTATAAATAAATTGTGATATAGACACTCAGTGGAATACTCTCAGCAATAAAAAGACTATGATACACACAAACACCTGAGTGAAACACAAAATGTTATTCTTGAGTCAAAGAAGTCAGACAGAAGAGAGTATATGCAGTATGGCTACATTTATATGAAACTCCAGGAAAGTCTAATTTAATCTGTAGTTATAGAAAGCCCATTGGTGGTTACTTGGGACCAGAGGTAGAGGATAGATATTGGCTGAAAGGGGGTATATGGAACTTCTAGGGATGATGGAAATGTTTTTTTGTCTTGATTGTGGTAGTGGTTTACACAGGTGTATACATTTGTCAAAACTAATCAAACTATACACTTAAAATGGGTGTATTTTATTGTATGTAAACTGTACCTCAATAATATTGATTTTAGAATGTTATCCAGCTTTTCTAGTTGTTCTCAGCTGGAGGGTTCATCTGATACAAGTTAATCTGCCACAGCCAGAAGCATAAGCTTATTAATATAATTGTGCATATTGATTATGTCAGCCATATTGCTTAATATTCCCAGTTCTATATTATTTGCAAGTTTTTATGCTTTAAGTCATTAATAAGAATTTTCTTACAACATGGTATTAAGACAAAGTCTTAGGTCACTCAGAGATATTCTTGTAGTATACCACCAAGCAACTTTATTAACACTCTCAATGTTCAACAGCTGGATACTTCTCTAAAAGTACCAGAAGCGAACTTTATTTTTCTCTCTTTATCCACAGGACATCGTGTGCAATTTTGTCAAAGCCTTTGCTCAATTCAAGATTGTATTTACAGCATTCCCTTCATCATCCAACTTTTTTTTTTCCCTCGGGAAAAAATTGTCCGTTTTGAGACTTCTGAATATTTTGTCTATTATTGATCAAACATCACTGACATATGTTCTTGGATTCCATCTGCAAGTTCTTAAAGAATGAGACGCATACTGGGATATAGTTGGTCTCGTCTTGGAGACAGAGTAGTTTAAAACTTTTCATGGCTTTTCTTGGTTCTGTAATCACATCTCTCCATTATTTATTTTATCCTTCCCTGTTTGAAGATTATTCTGCTTGCTGGCGATGTAGGCCTTTCTTGTACTTCTTGATCTGAATATAGCTTAAAAGGCACTTTCTGTTAACTAGCATTTTCTTGAAGTTCATTGGAAATTTACACCTTCTGATATTTTTATCAACATGTACTGTTGTATGATCATTTTGATTATATGCTCCACATAGTCAGCTTCACTTCATCCTTCGGAATCTGTATTCATCAGAGGGCTTCCTCTGCAAGCATGCCAGTTTCCCTCTCTTCCCACATTGCCTCTTATTAACTGTACACTTGAAATCTCACATTTTTACACTTTGCCAGGAATTCATGGGACTATTCATTTTTAAACTCTCAAGCCATAAGACATTTGTCTCTGAGTTTTCTGGAGTCAGACTCCATACCTGGTTGACTAAACTATTATGAACTGCAGGATAAAGGGATCACTATCCCCCACTGTCCTATCATTTCCAGACCACCAACTAGCTCTTCCTTATTTATTAAAATTATCCACTTTTAGAAGCTCGTCTTCTAAAAGTGTCAGCAAGGTGGGACTTGATTCCAAACCTTTTCTTTTAGCAAAAGTCAGGATAGTTAAAGGCCTCAATTCAATGGATCATTTCTGTATATGTTATCTAATCTGTATTAAGCAGATATCATTCAGATCTTCCAAAAGGTAAGTGGCATCATGTAATTACACTTAAGTGCCACATATTTCCTTTTAGCTTCACTTAAATGCCCTTCATCATGCGTCCAATCCTTAGATTCATGTATTTCCTTACAAATAAATGTCTTATTTAGGTATTACACAATTTGCCTTTCCTATTCAATCTATTTTACCTGAACCTAATAGATCTATCACCATTTTATGGTTATGAATTCTGTAAATTCTTTTTGTAAGCTTCTGCAATACCTACAAGATTATATTTAGCTTATGACAAAACATGAAGTTCATCCTATTTTTTTAATACTCTTTGTATCACAGATACCTGAAAGGAAAATATTGGGCCCAAACAGCCCTTATTGTAAAGATTACTGCTGTGTGTGCTGCCACCTTGGTGCTTCTATCTGTTATGTAAGTTTTCCCTACTTTCAATTCAGTGGTTATATATGGGCTTTCTTGTCATTCCCTTGAAAATTTAATTTGAGCCATCTTGATGAGTTTAGTTTCCTGCTAAACATTCTTTCTGGTCTATTTGAACCATCATCCCCTCCCAGAAACCGGTCATTCTGTTATCGCCATATTTAATACTAACAATAAAAACAATTAAAATTTTTACAATAACATACTTCAGTGATATGGTGGTAAATGTTTAAGAATTGGCACAAAATACACACACACATATACATAAGTTTATTATAAATTTTACTGACATAAATATCATGATAAAATATACAATACTCTCTATTGCAAATTCCATATAACCAATTTATTCTCAAAGAATGTTTTCATTTATTTTTGCCAAACGCTTGCAGCCATCCTGTGATTGCAGTCGGTGAATGAGTGTAACCTGGTATGAATGTTGGTTGACATTTTCATTTACATTAATGAGTAAGACAAAAGTTAAACATATATGTAAAAATTTCACTCATTTGTCAATGATGTATGTGACTTCCTTGCTGAATTGGATGATAGTTTAATACTGGAGGCATATTTCCTCAATTTTTTGTGTTTTTCACAATGTAATGGCTACGGATAACAACACATTTTAAGTTTAATCTGTATTAATATTTTTCCCAACACTTTCTTAAATCTAGACAAATCAACAAAACAAAACATCAATCCTTGATTTGGTCTAAATATCACCATCAAGGCCAGCTTCAAATTACCATGATGTCACTGAATGTGGAATTGAGAAAAGATGTGTCAAGTACACTATTATATAGTATTTCCACCACACAGATAAAATAGAACCTTAAGAACATGGAAAATAGTAAAATGTAACAAAATCATAAAGAAATGAGAAGTTTTGACTATTGTCTTCGGTTTTAAATCATGCCCACATCTCAACTGAAAAAAAGATGATATGCAAATCGATAGGGTCCCTCTCCATCTCTTTCTTTTCCTTACAATGCTATTTGTTGAAGAATTCAGCCCCTTTGAGCTGTAGAGTTTCTCAGTCTGGATTTTCTTGATTTCATACTTATGATGTAGTTCTGTGTCCTTTGTATTTGCTGCAAATTGCAAGCTGGATTCAGATCCTGATTCAGATTCAAGGTTGAGTTCCTTTAACCAAGTTATAAGAGGTCCTGTGTTCTTTCATCAGATCATCCCGGAGACATGCAGTGTGTAGTTATTTTTCTTTTTATGATGCTTGTAATCATTGATGTCTAATGCCTATATTTATTAACTCAGTGGGGGGGGGGCTGTAAAATGGGTAATATTATGTCATTTCTCTATATAAAAGTATTCCAACTTTTATATACTTTTATATAGAGATACTTTGCCTCATCTGCCATTTGGTTACCTAGTGGTCAAGTGCATACAGGAAAGACAGGATGAATGCTTCTTTCCCTTTATTTACCAGGTTTCAAGAAGATAATAATTAGTTCCCTATCTTCTTTTCTTTTTTTTTTAATTTTTTGTTTATTGCAGTAACATTGGTTTATAACATTGTATAAAATTCAGGTGTACATCGTTATACTTCTATTTCTGCATAGATTACGTCATGCTCACCACCCAAATACTAATTACAACCCATCACCACACACATGTGCCAAATTATCCCTTTCGCCCTCCTCCGTCCCCCCTTCCCCTCTGGTAACCACCAATCCAATCTCTGTCTCTACGTGTTTGTTTATTGTTGTTATTATCTACTACTTAATGAAGGAAGTTCCCTATCTTCTTAAGGCAATTATCTTTTTAAATATCACTAATTCCTGATAACTAAAGCATATTAATAGGTCTCAATTCACTGCAATTATTCTCATTATTGAAGCTCACACTATCCTATCTTTGAACCATGGGATCCTCTTCAAGTTGCCTCCAGATCCTTTTGACAAGATCCTAGTAATATTTGATAGCTTCCTTGCTATCTGCTATAACAAGATCTTCCAAGGGCATCTTGTACATTTCCTGTTCCAGACCTGGCTGGAATCAGCCATATCTCTAAAAAGCCTTCATATCTTTTAATGAAAAATTATCTTTCAAGGTCAAAATTTAGGTGCTAGAGATGTTCTGCGAGTTGGTCACTTTTTCTAGGTCTTTTTAGTGGACGTAGTTAGTAGATTACACATACTTACATATAGATAACAAACTATCTCATGACTTCATATTGATACTACTCCCTATTCAAATTAAATACCACAGAGTTTTTACTTATTACAGCTGTGACTCCTTTCTTCCATTCTGAGAATTCTGATTCTCAAGGACTCAGGAGATGATAGAATTAGAATATCCCAGGGGCCGGCCCTGTGGCGTAGTGGTTAAGTGCGTGCGCTCCGCTGCTGGCGGCCCAGGTTCCGATCCTGGGCACGCACCGATGCACGGCTTGTCATGCCATGCTGTGGCGGCGTCCCATATAAAGTGGAAGAAGATGGGCACAGATCTGGCCCAGGGCCAGTCTTCCTCAGCAAAAAGAGGAGGATTGGCATGGATGTTAGCTCAGGGCTGATCTTCCTCACCGAAAAAAAAAAAAAATCCCAGAAGTAGTCATTTGTTTAATCTCCTATTACATGCACAACAATCAGAATAATACCACCAATATGATTGCTGAAAACACAATTTTTTGCATATGTTGTCCCCATTTTTTCATTGTAAAAATAGTACTAAATCTTCATTTGTAAGGATATATGTAGTCATTAAGGACTATATATTCTCCCTAGAGGCCTTCATTTAGTTTTATTTCAATAAGCAATTAAATATTTAATGCTCAACCACCAGTCCTCATGCTGAGACATTTTAGTAGTCTGAAACTCCTTCTGTAATAGATTATTACAGATGGGATTATGGAAGAGGACTTCTTGAATTCTTAAATGCTGATACCAATTTGTGCCTTCTTATACTTGAAAATCAATTTTTTTGGATAGAAAACGCTTGACTTTCTTTCCTGGAGAATCTTAAATACATTGCTCCATTTTCATCTGGTATAAAGTGCTGCTGTTGAAAATTCTGATAATCTAATACTTTCCCTTACAATTCACGTCTTTTTTAAACAGATGCCTAAAAGGTTTTGTTTTTGTTTTTTTTTTGTTTACAGTCCAGTAATTTCACTAGAATATGTCTTGGTACTCATTATTTTAGGGCAATATTAGTTATTTGGTGTGCTCTTTCAATATGTAATTTCCACTTTTTTCTAATTTCAGGACCGTATTCTTGAAATATTTTTAATGTCTTGCTTGCCTTGGTTTTCTTCTTTATGAACTATTAATTCTGTTTGATCTTCTTTGTCTATCTTCAATGCCACTTGTTAATCTTTAAAAAAAATCTCTTTAAATCATTTTTGATTTTTAAAATTTTCTTTTTACACCTTCTATTTCTTTTAAGGCATTATCTGTTTTATGTATCTGCTCTTATGTTTCTATTTACAATTCTGAAATACTTTGTTTCTAATTCTCTCCTGAGTTCTGTCACCTTATTCTTGTAATTCTGATTGATGTTGTGCTTTTAAGTCATATCATTTTTTAAAGACTTGGAGCTCCTTTGCAATAGATTATAGTCTTGTGGGCATGTGCTTCTGGCATGCTTCCATTTTCCACAGGGATGTTATTCTGCTCCTTATTCTTCTTATTTTATATGGGATTTGCCCTCGATACTATTTTGCTCATTTTTATGTAAAATTAATTTTCCTAAACTTTTGGAATGAGACAGGAGTCAGGAAAGCTTTGTTAACCTCACAGTTTCATTCTGGCGTTGTTTTTGCATTGTGATAAACAATATGGCAGCTTGATTCCTGGGATTTTCTAGCTCTACTTCCCTTCTCCACTTTGATCTAGACCATCTCTCTTGTCTGTTGTCTCTATCCTGTCCAATTTTGATCCCACTCTCAGCAACTTTTCTACAGTGTGAGGCCTTGTCCTGGAACGGAGCTCTAGCAAGTTGGTTTTGAGAATTCCTAGCCGCTGGCATGTTTCAGCCCCTTTGGTCCTGATGGTTATGTTGCGATTCTCCTGTTCTCAAGTCAAATGCTACCCTATTGCTTCTTTCTTGTTCTCTCACGGAGACCATTATCAGTGCAGATCTTGGAGCTGTTGCTGCTTTGTCCCCATCTGCTCATATTTTGGGGCTTGTGAGGATACTGTTACCTAGTTTTGCTGTCAATGTCCTTAAGTTGTTTTAATGTGGGAATTGAAAAATTATGCCGTCACCACCATCTTCCCAGAATCCTCTCCATATATTTAACTTTAACACAGGAAGTATGATGTGGATTACTTGTGTGACTACTACTACTGTTGTTAAATCCATACTTTTCCTGACACTTTAGTTGAGAACGCTCCACTTCACATTTTACTGTTTCATGCCAGGATCAGCCATCTTCTGTTTAAAACCAGGCCTTATTCATTGACACTATGCTTCATCAAAGCATTCAACGATTTCTTGTACTTATTTACAAACTTGCCTTACTTCAATTCAACTAGTACTCAAGAATTAGGTCATTCTCAACACATGCTACCAGATTATGTAGCAATAAATCTCAGCTCAATCTCAGTAGAGTGTCATGACCACAATACTAGTAGCTGTCTTGGAATGCACACTAATAAAACCACTGAGTTGACCATTTGGGGTTCACCTACTCAATATGGGTATGTCAGAATTAAATATATGCCAATCTGAAGACTGTAAACATGAGTAGGGATTCTGTTTTGCTTACCATTGTTTCCCCAGAGGTTAACACTATGCTTAAACACCTAAAACAAAATCACTGCATTTGTTGAATGAATAAATGGGATCTTAGCTGACTGCTTATATTAAATTCTCTTCCCAACCTCTTATTCAGTGGAAGATGTCTCAGAACTACTGATCATTTAAACTAGCAATTTCATATTGTGTGATGCTGGCTTTGTGGAACCATTAACGCCAACTGAATATGCTACAGGCATTTACGAGAGTAATATGACAGATAAGAAGGTTCAGTCATTGTTACTAGCAATGCTCAGGCAATCAATTTGGCTAATTTAACAGGTCAGGAGAGAGGAAAATGACCAGGGAGGGCAGTTATAAGTTGTAGCCAGATGTCAGAAATGTTGCATCAGATCTGGTTCCCTAACACAAGGGGTTGAACTCAGGGAACCTCATAGTCAGAACTGTGTCACTCAAAGACATTGGGATTCCCCCTTATAAAAGGTTTAGTTTCCTTCTCAACACAGCTGTGTTGGCTTCCCTAAAGGCCTTTGATTCCTGTTTATGTCCACCCTCTCCAGGAAGGCTGAACACTTTGGACACAAGGGCCTCAATAAGTCCCAGTATAGCCTCTGATTGTCTAAGGCAAACAGCAACTGCTGAGGGAGGGGAGAGGTGGGGAGATAAAGGAAAGGCAGAAGACGAAAAGACACAGAAAGAAGCATTTCATGTTTCAACGTACTTCTTAATGAGAAGATGAGAAGAGAGTTTTGTGAATTAATTTTACTAGATGGCAAAGCTTCTTCACCCTATGATTTGCTTAAATCTGAACTGAAGCATTTTGTCAATGGGGTTGGGTTAGAGTAACTAACAAACTATTGTATTCCCTACCTAGAAATTATAAGATACTTATTAATAGAAAGCCTTCACAATGGGGTTGAAAATATATCAGTAGCATTTTCTTCAACCAGAGTATAATATGTGTTAACTATGCATAGAAGTACCACTCTAAAACAATTTGGCCTGGGACTCTTGAAAATAATTATTTTTATAAAAAAACAAAAAACGCAATTACCATCTAGTCTATGGGATCTATATATACCACGTCACTGTCCATACTTTAGCAAGCATCTGGTGAAATCACATGCAGTCCAACTGACTTGCTTTGAGACTACCAGCAATTTCACCAGCAATTTCCCTGTATCCGTAGCTAGATTTCAGCTCCCATTTAAAGTGAAATTTTGTATGTAAGTTCTTCAAGATTTCCATTACTTCATACAGGGTGTTATTAAAAATCAGAAGTAAATACAAGGTGAAGGAGCTTGGATCCCAAAGGGAAGCTCTAATTAGAACCATTTCTTTCATTAATTGTTTAGACATAGTTTCTAAAATAAGATCTCAGAAAAATCTTTCCACCAAGGTGAAAATTCCTAAAATATAAATGTAAGAATGTTGTGACATAAACCTCAGAAATGTTAATTATCTCATAGTACAGCATTCCTAAATTTCCCAGAGAACAACGTCAACTGAGGCTTTTTTTAAGCCAGTTTCAAACTGATTTTCACCCAACTGCAAGCATTTTGATGGAGCTGTATTAGAAGTCAAATCACATTTACCACCCTTCCAGCCCCCAATACGAGAGCATATAGGGTGACAAACCAATATTCCAAGTTTGACAGACCTGTTATAAAAATGTTATTTCTCTCCTTGATTTTAAACTCTTCTAGTGTCACATAGGCATGAGATAAGCATGAGGGAGAATTACAAAATACTATATAATGCTTTAGGTCACGTATTTTTTGAGGGAATTTTGCATTTTGCAATTGCTTATTCCTCACAACCAATCTTCTAGAAGAGCGCTGTCCAGTAGAATTTTCCGTGAGGATGGAGATGTTCTATATCTGCACTGTCCAATATGGTGCCATTAATTCCATGTCACTATCGAACATTTGAAATGTGGCTACTGTGACTAATCGAATTTTTAAGTTTTATTTAATTTTAATTTAAATTGCCACATGTGGCTGGTGGCTGCAGTATTGAAAAGCACAGTTCTAGAACACAAGTGAAAACAGCTATCCATATTAATCAGAAATGAATGTACACAATGGCTTGTCCAGGAATGTCAGTGGGTAAAAACAGAACCACCGAAGTCTGATTATTTGCCAGGGGAGGCAGAGGGATGCTGGTTTGCTAGCATACAACTAGAAGAAGAAGAGACCAGCAGACAGCAATACCCCTGCCATGCCACCTCTATATTTATAATGTACATAATATATAAAGAAAATGGGAGTTGCAACGTGCCATATAAATAAAAATTAGCTTGAAAACAGATGCCCACAATACGTAGACAAGTTACTTGTTTCTTCCTCAAATGATATTATTTGAACATGCCAGAATAAGCTTTAAATTGATCACAAACTTAAAGAGAAATAACATAACTAATCAAAATACTTCTTTCCTCTGACTTCTCATTCTGTGCCACTAAACAGCCATAAGGCTTCAGGCATTCACAATCACTCGGGGCCTCCCTAAAATAAGACTGAATGTGAGGGTCCTGTCCTGCTTTATCAATCGATGAGATTCAGTTTTACTTGAGTGTCTAAGATTCCCATTTCTCTTGCCTAAATATAAACAATCTCTCAAAATGCCCAGGAGGAGAAGGGAGGCCTTGAAAGCTATGCTGAATCTTTACCAGTCCCTCTACCATGACCATACAGCGGTTTTCATTTCTGCCTCTGCAAAGGCCCTGGTGATAATAGCTTCTATAGCATCATTTGTCGTTCAGATGTCACTATGGATTTCATCAACATTATGAAGTTCATGACATTATAAGGTTCAACGCTACTTGCAGTGTGAGCCACAACTATTTGAATTACCCGAAAGACTTGGCTACCAGTAATAATAATTAAATCTTTACCAAAGATTGCTTTTCTGAAAATATTGAGGAAGTAAAATAAAGGGAGGGGAGGGGTGATGAGAAAAAGTAAAAAACCAGACTTTTCTGAATACGTATTGTAGTGGTTCGTTAAACAGTTACCTTGTTTTACAAGTGCTCTGTTGATGAGAGCACCATGAAAGTGCTCTTTTTTTTTCCTTTTTTTCCTGGGGGAGAAGGGAAGCAATGAAGGAAATGAAAGAGTTCATTTAAGTGCCATACTCACATAAGGCTAATTTGTAAAAGCTCAATCCAGCTGAATATATTTACAGCCACCACTGGTCCACAAAACTTCAGTTGAGAAGACTAATTGAGATTCTTCAGGAGAACTCCCCTGTCTTTAGCTGTTACAGAACGTCTCATTAGGCATTCTGGACTTCCCCCTTCTCTAGAATACTAAGTCTGACTCTGCTTGGCCTGGGTTCACAGCTTGTGAATTTCCAGTAGATTCTAATACATCATTATTGTAAGATTCTGTTGTGCAGCCCCTTTTGTCTTTTATTTTTACTTTTGGTTTTCAAACTGAAGTTGCATTTAACAGGACTGTATTAGTTATATTGGAATACTGTTTAAAAAAAAAACAAAAACAACTATGCCCACCTCCAGGATTGTAACATACAGGCTAAAGCCCCTATTAAAAACCTTCTCCAGTCCTGCACTAGAGTAGTGCTCTCTACAGAAGAGCTGATGGCTGGAGTTCAGAGAGACTAGTCAACTCCATAAAATCTTATTTTCTACCCATTTTTAATTCTCTACATAGATGCAATATTTGACTTTTTTAGACCAGTGAGAACATAATGCCCATTTGACGATTTTTATTTTCCCAATTGACTATTTTAATTTCCTTCTTTACTAAAACGACGTTAAAAATCTGTGTATTTTTTTAAATGCTTAAAGATGTTGGAGAAAATGTCATGGGAAACTACACGTTTACTTTAAATATTTAATTAGAAGCCTCTCCCATGAGCTGGGGAAAAAATCTCTTGGCACAATTATGGAATAACTTTTTTTCCTCTCCCTGCTATCCTAATATCTAATATTACAGGCTTACAAAGAAGCACAGGATGAAACTAAAATAGTATAAAGGTCTCCAGGTATCTATTACTATTACCATTATTATTATTGATGAGTTTTCATTTGTATGTAAGGAATGGCTCGTGCACACACACACGTGTATGCATATATAACACATGTGCCTAAGTCCAAAGTTTGGCTGAATTATTCCATTTATGCTTTTCACATAAGAAAAAAACATAGATTTGCCTCTATCTAAAAGGTAACATCATTTTTTCAAAGATATTTCATAATTAACATTTTCCAGTGTAAAAGGTGAAATTTCTTACTGCTGTAAAATTTAAATAAATATTTTTCTTCTAATTGGAATGTAATAACATATCTGAATATACTTTTTCTTTCAATTTCCAACTACTTTTTTAAATGACATTCTGAAGGAAGGCCTCTTAGTAAATGAAATTCCACTGACAATTTATTTCAGCCTTTAATATATTTTCTACTAAAAATCAAGCTGTCAAGACAGGAAAATATTACTGGGTTATTACAAAAAACAAGTGAAAATTTTTCATTCACAAAGGATGAAAACAAGACATTGATCTCACTGTACATACAATATTACAATAAACTGATTAGCTGTAGACTCATAAAACATTTAAGACTTCACATACACACATATGCACTTTGAAACAAGAAACATAGGACAATTTTAATTTTTGATATGTCCATAACTACCACAAGAAAGAACATCACTGATTTGAGTCTAATTGTTTTCCTGGCATACAATCACTATATAGGCCAGTCCTAAAGCATATTGTATTGTTAAGGAGATCTTTAGGCAAATATCAACATTCTCATTTTGGGGCTTTTACTCCTTGCCCAAACAATCTGCTTTTCCATAACTATCGAGTAGCTTGGTTTGTTATCAACTTAACAAGATCACAACAACAAACAATATTTTTACCAAAAAGCTCAAGTGAGAAGTTTTTAGACAGCTCATACAAAAAACATTTGTTCCCAAGGAAGGCAATCTGTAAATTATAAATGCAATTCTAAGAAAAAGTCTTGTTTACAAATCATTCACTTTCAAATATTGATGAAGAATGGGGGGGGGGCGGTATTGGTGTGAAATGGGGGAAATATATTTGCCACAGGAAATATTGGATTCAGTTGATTTTTTTAAATGAGGTATAAGAGTATGCCAGTAAATGCAAAAGCAAAAAATAAAAAATAAAAACCAAAATGTATATTTCTAATGGAAAAATCTCTAAACCTCTTATAGTTTTCTTTATTCAGATTAGACATTTCCTATACAGCAGTTAATCTAGAAAAATACATTTTAAAAAATCTTCAACAGACCATGCTCTCTGTAACAAAACCTTCCAAACTCTGTTTTATTATACAAATCAATCTACATTAGTAATGTAAAAAGAAATTCTCAAATTTAGTAATGTCATTTTCCATCTGACATCCATCTAATTTACATGTGGGTTTCTACTATTCATACTGCAGTTAGAATTCTGTAATAAATTTTTTTCTAATGTATTCTGTACATATTAAATAATCTAAAAGGTTCCTCTTGTAGTGCATTTACCATTTAGCAAGTCTATTCAGTATTTTTCCAGTACCATTTGCATTACAGTGATTTGCCTGTAAATGTAATTAAAATCTAAAAGTGCACACAGTTAACTTTCTCAAATAACGGCCTATTTCTGGAGGAAACCTAATATTCACGGAAAAGATGACCAATATCATGATTAGAAATGTAGGGTTAGAACATCCTCTGAGACTATACAACACAATTATACACATAAGCTAAAGGACAGTAAGTCTTTAGCCTCTATCTACATCAAATAACGTCTGTTTCCACAGGGTCATACCAAGAACTCAGTATGGCACTAGATATAATCAGGATTGTTAGCTACAGATCAGTGTAGCACAGACAGCCCAAAAATACCCTGAACTGACTTATGCTAAATGAAACTTCAGTCTATCACAGTGTTTTAAGTAGTATTAGTGTGCTGCCCAAACAAGCATCTAAATGTCCAATAAGGGAGCTGTGCAACACAGTGAACGGCAGCAAGCCTTCATCAAGGGATTACATCTGGGTTAAAATGAATTTTAGCACTTAGACTGCCACTGCATGCAGAAACCCTGAAAAAGAAATACACAGGTTTCAAAACGGATATACTTCATTTTGTTTAAAATGCCCAAGAGTGTTTTCAAAATAACTGATAGTACTGTTCTATCAAGTGATGAACCTAACAAATCATGAGAAGAAATTCTACATTATCCAGTTTGAGAAAAAAAAAAAATGTTAGTTTTTCTACCAAATTATCCAGTGTATATGACTGGTTAGAATTGCAAGTTTTGATTTTTACTGAAATTCAGAGTATGAAATGCAAACATTCAGGATAAAATTAATTCAAAATTACACACAGTTATATCAACTTGCAACAAAGCAGCAAATACGAGGGCCTCACGCATGTCTTGACTCTCCCATTCCCTTCTGATCCCTCAAAAAAGTGCAAAATCAAAGAGTCACTGCTTGGTCCAAAAATAAAATACATCATGTGTAAGGATTTGAAATCTGATGGAATCCAGCTTCTGTTCCGAGGGTTGTCTTCAATAAGAATCAACGTCCGAAGATGGAACTTATTTCCAGAAGAATTAATTCTACAATCTGATTTTGGTAGACAGTATGAACGGCTATATTACCAGTCTCTTTCTCTGGCTTTAATAGAGTGGGACCAAAAACAATTGCTATACTCTGATACGTCATTCGGTTTTTTTCTCCATTTTCTATAACTCTAAGGGGGAAAAAAACAAATTGTTAAAAGAGAAAATAAAAAATAGAGAGGAAAAATTCTTCAAACTGTATTATTAACATAAACAGTTTGCATTTAGAAATGAGAAATAACGCTCGTTTTCCTAAGGTACATGTAAACTATTTATCCAAGTAGAATTCAGTCCAAATGCCATGTGAGGCTGTCTGTTGGATAAATACAGCTGAAAGATGTAATTATACATACTCTAACAAACTTCAAATGTGTGACATTTTAGCTTAGTGTTTAAAATAAGACACAGACTTAAATATGAGTTACAATTCAGGTAAAAATGATTACTCCACTAGGTTGATAGTGGAAAAAAATTTCACTAGGGCAGAGATTAAACTTTCAATTTTACTCATTTTATGTTATATATTTTTTAATCTCTCTCACTGGAATCATTTATTTTAGTACTCTAGTGCTCTTTCTATCAGAAGGAAAAAATCAGTTATTAAAGTGGCTATACAGTAACAGAGCAATGATGGCTTTATTTTAAAGTAATTTAATAGTCTTCATTTAATAACCAATCTCATCTTCATATTAACTTCAGCAACAATTTTTGAACACCTGCTACGTGCTAGGTATTATATAACTGCTTCACATATAATACCTACTGAAAGGAATTTTTCATACCAAACCGAACTATGTGGAACGGAGACCCAAAGGAGCTGAGCATCCTTCTCAAGCTACAATGACGGTGAGCAGCACAGCTGCCTCTGAACCTGGGCCTGTGTGACCCTGGCCCCATGGCTAACACACCACATCTCATAACTGTGCAGTTCTCGTACTTTTTTCCCCCCTAATTACTATTTCTTTTTTGTGGTGAAACTCTTACCTTTTGAGATGTCTGAAAAGAATCTGCATTGTATCTTGATTTGGCTTTGGCAACTGTTTGATTAGGTCCTTAACAGCAGCAACTCGCTGTCTTGGTTCTTGTTCTGAAACAAGATAACTAGAGATGTTGCACAAAACTGAAAGCAGTGACATAGTTTGGGACCTGATATTTGGTAATACACAGTGACATCTGGTGGTCACATTTAAAATTTCCGGAGTAAAACAATCCTTTGAAAAAACTTAAGAAGAAATCAAACAGAATACAGCAACTTAATCTGTACAGAAGATTTTCAACATCTAGAAAACTGAGTAGAATTACATACTTACTAATTGCATTCACAAAATCATTAAAATGATTAAATGTAAAAAGAGGTTCTGGTAATTCTCGAAAAAACATTTTGAGTGCTCCAGTGATGACATGAATATCTTCCCATTTACTATCACTCAAGTCCAATTTCTCATCTGAAAAACAGTAGAAATGGGAAATTTTTTTTAAATTACTTTAAACCAATTCTAACAGTTATGAGTGATTATTCTGGATATAACAATAAGAAATATCTTACCATGATTGACTGCAAATCTCAGTTTCTGGATCACTGCAAGGTTGCCACTTACTCTGTATATGCCATCAACATCCAAACCTAAGGGACAATAATAACATTTTTATGTTTAAAGTACTTGTTTGCCTCTTCTAAAGATGCTTGCGTGTTTCAGAATTCTTATCCATTAACATTACCCTAAATCAAATGGGCAAATAGTCTTTTCCTCTAAATGGCTTTTTACAGATGCTTGGCAGAGAGAGAGGAGGTGGAGATACACTCTGAATTCTAATAAACAGCAACAATTCTACTTTGTTTATCATGTAGACTGTGAATCATTTCAAGGAAGTTATCTCATTAAACCTGAAATACTAACAATTTAAGATAAACTTCTGCAAACACCTGGGGATAGTTCAAAAAGTAAAGTAGATAAAATCAGCCCATCCACTTTTTTTTGCATGCTATTTTATAATGTAAATGCACATATTAAAGCACTCTCTTAAAAATGTCTCTCATATTAAGAGCTTGTAATAAGTAAACTTAATATAAGTTAGCAACTAAAATAATGGTTCTATAAAAACAACTGATAATTTGATAAAGTTTATTAATTTCTTTTCTATGTGGAATGGAATCATTTAAAATTCACACAATTAAGCCTAAAAAATTCAAATATTCATCAAGTGATAATGCTGCACACATTTAACAAAGCACATTATCTAATGTGCTATTCATTTAACTTCAAATAAAGGCAAGTAGCATGGTGTCTCTACTGTCATGTTGACAAGAAGAGTCAAAAAGGTGATGAGATCTGTAACCGGCAAAAATTAAAAGTTATGCAAATATTTTAATTGAACAAGATGTTTTTGATGATATACAGATATAAGTTAATGTGATTACAGTCAAGATACTGTTAATTTATATAAAACTAGTATAAATATTATAAACATGTTAAAATTAACCAAAATAGAAATTAGTTTAAGTCTTATTTTACAGGAAATGACATAAGAAGGATTTGTCTATTTAGACACTTTACAGTTGATTTAACAGAAAATTTTACAATGTTATAAACCAATATTACTGCAATAAACAAAAATTAAAAGGTAAAAAAAAAAAAAGTCATCTCATTTTTATTATAAACAGAAGAAACTTTCTCTTAGTAAACATAATCTCCTTACATCTTCCACACTGTCAAATCATTTCTTAATAAGTTCAGTTTCAGAATCACTACCTTCTTCATTTTAGCAAATGCCAACTCCAAATGGCTTCAAAGAATACTATATGCTTAATGAACCATAAGTACCCAACATTCATTAGAAGCCTGCAAAGGTCTTAATTTGAAACAGGTACAAACATGTAAGTTTTTTGCAAATAAGATGCTTTTCTTAACATCTTACTGACTACGAAGAACTTTTGGTTGCATCACTCAAAATCATAAAAATCCTAGGGAGTCTGATAGCAAAACAATGGGTTAGATATGCTTAACATTTGAAAAACAAATCATTTTCTTACCATGTTCTTCAACATGTTCAATGCATAACTTCACAAATTTTGGCACTGTGCCATTCTCTCTCTGACACAGATTAGCAAGATTGGATCCAAATACCTGATCTGAAAGAGATTTATCTTTAAAAATAAATCACCTTACTAAAATTTAGTTCACAAAACGGCTAAGCCGTTCATAGTGCAATAGAAGACACTCAGTGCATCCAGACATTGTTTACCATGACTTATGCCTTCTATACAGCCAGCCCTGGTAGTCTAGTGGTTAAGATTCAGCGCTCTCACCACTGAGGCCCAGATTCATTTCCCAGTCAGGGAACCACACAACCCATCTGCTGGTTGTCAGACTGTGGCGGTGAGTGTTGCTGCGATGCTGAAAGCTATGCCACCCATGCATTTCAAATTTCACACACCAGCAGGGCCACCCAGTGTGGACAGGTTTCAGCAGAGCTTTCAGACTAAGACAGACTAGGAAGAAGGAACTGGCCACCCACTTCAAAAAACTGGCCACGCAAACCCTGTGAACAGCAGTGGAGCACTGTCTGATACAGCACAAGGAAGGTGAGAGGATGGTGCAAAAAGACTGGGCAGAGTTCCGCTCTGCTGTACACAGGGTGGCTAGGAGTCAGAATCAACTCGACGGCCCTAACGAAGGCCTTATATGATCTGCCCACCCTTTTCAATTTCATTTCAAACAATTTTCCTTCTTTACTAAACTCCATGCACACCCCAACTCATTCTTGCCTGAGAGCCTTTTTACTTTCTACTCTTTTTGCAGAGATCAATATTCCCCCCAAATTAACTCTGTCTCAGCTAAATGTCATCACCCCAAGAAAACCCCTCTGACCATCCTATCTAAGGGAACCCAATTCCAGTCACTCTCTATTTTATTACTATATTAGATTCTTCATAGCAGTCATCACTATTTTAAATTATCTCATCCATCTCTCATTTTTCTATAAGTTTCATGAGGGCAGGGACCTCGTAATTCTTGAACACCAACAGGCATTTATAGCACCTAGGCTCATGCTTAGCACTTAGTAAATATTCAAATATTTTTAAAATTATTAAAACAAGCATGTGCATGCCCATCATGTGCTAACACTTGATTTCACAAATATATTTCAAAGGTTGTTCTATTAATCTTTCAACAGTTTTGAAATGCCATGTTAGTGCTAAATAGTCAGGAAGAAAACCCAAAATATTTGAAGTGATGAATAACACCATAAAGTGGCAACAGTTTATATTTCTCAATGAAAAGGCCTGGTGAACAAATTAGCAGCAGTTTCTATTCATTTATTTGTCATCAGGTTTTTTGTTTTTTAAAAGGTTCTAAATATGCTAAATTCATATGCATTATCTGGGAATATCTGTTTATAACTCTTAAGTTTGCTAATTTGATTCACTTATTTAGCTGAACTCTTCCTACAAGTTTTAAATATCTTTTTAATGAAATCTATTTGTATATTTTAATTTAGATGCTTTGTAAACAGATGTTCCAGTGATGGTCCTTATGAGAAACTTCACAATCAGAGACAGATATATATGTTATATATTACCTTTACCTATATCTCTATTTACAAATAAATATCACTGTTTTGAGTCATGTATTAGGAAATTTTACCTCTGGAATTAAACATGCTTGTAAGAACTAAAGGTATATAAAAGTATATGTGATTTTTAAATACTTTCTCATTAAGAAAAGATCCTGTTAGTGCATTATGGTGCTTATAAATGAAATAACAAACGTATAAAAATCAGGAAAAAATACCTTATGCAGTCATGCACCACATAAAGACGTTTTGGTCAACGGTGGACCGCATACATGACGGTGGTATCATAAGGTTAGTACCAGATAGCCTAAATGTGTAGTAGGCTATACCATTTAAGTTTGTGTAAGTACACTCTATGATGCTCACACGACAACAAAATCGCCTAACGATGCATTACTTAGAACGTATCCCTGTCATTAAATGATGCATGACTGTACTAATTTTAAAATTACCTTAAATGAGAACTGAAGGAAAATAATCAAGAACGTTTGTTCAATATTTTTCTTTTTTCTATTAAGTTAGTGATCATTTATTCAAAATTTCTTCTATCACATCCGTGTAGTAGAGGGTTTTGAAAATCTTAGTTTGGTATTTATGTTTATTCAATGCTTTAGTTAAAATAAACTCTTCACATGCATTAAAAAAATCTATCTTAATTACTCAAATGTATTTCAATCACTGAATCCGATAACTCCGTGAATAAAGACTGAGAACATTTTTTACTGCTTGGAAATTTTTCAGTTTTTAATTTAAAATGTCTTATTTCTGATTTTGCCCAAAGTTCATTATTATCAACATCACTTCTACCTACCTTTAATATAACCTTTTTCACGAACAGCTTGCAAAGTGGGGCGTCGTGTAAGAAACTTCTTTAAGTTTTTCTTGGTTTTCTTCTGTTCTGAAGAATCTATGCTAGACACTTTCATGGCTTAAGACAGACAGACAGTTAGCATTTCATAAAACAAAAACTTTTTGGATAAAAGCTTTTCCACCTAGCACTCAAAACATATTAATCTCATATGTAAAAATTCCAGTTATAAATTCAGCTATTCTAATTTTAATATGGTTTAAGAGTAACATGTGAAGAATCAAACTAACACAGACCCAATTTCAAAGTGATAAACCAAACAAAACATTTCATTTATATCAGTAAACACTAACCACAAACTGTATCTTCTTTGGTATATATTCCAAGACATTCCTAAGTTATTCTAATTTATATTCATCATTTCATAAATGATACTACTTATCTTCTTTGACTCTACATCAGTTTTAGAAGGTAAAAAGACCAGCCAAAAAAAATCAATAAAACATAAAAAAATCCCTATCCTTACTGAACTAGAAATCTGGATACAGATATAGATACAGATATCTATCTATATATATATCTACATATATATATCCATCATAATTATTTGTACTGTATGCTAAGTCTTATCATAATTATCCATACTCTGAGCTAAGAATGGGACAAAATTCAACAAATTTCTTGAAAATAACTACTATATTTGAGGAAAGTTGAGAGCACAAACAATATATTAGTAAAGAATTAAAATAATAAAATTTTCATGTGTTTACATTGTTATTTGGTGATAATGTCAGTAATAGGTCTAAACTTCGTTAGAATGTGGAAGAACAAAAGTAGAACTGATTTTCTAATCATTTAGTTAATTTGAAGGCCAAAAAATTCTCAGTTAAATGCGGATTTGTTAAAATAGATTTAATGAAGTTCAGAGTCATAGCTAATTGGCCTATAATGGGCCTTTGTTAGAAAATGCTACTCTTCAAGCTGCTGGCCTTGGCTCTGGTCCTTTACGTATACACGATCTGGAGACAGGATGCACGCAGCTGCACTTGCACAGGCATGTCCTAGTCCAGAGACGGCTGCCTAGTAACTAGGGTACACATACCATGACTTTTCACTTCTTAAAGTCTAAGATTCTACCTAAAATCTTAAACAGTAATTGTGTATTTTCAAATCAATAAAGTTCAGCCTCCTGGAGACCTCACCAGAAGTGCATTCTAATACATTTTTTCTCTTGAAGTATCACAGTATCTTAAAATTAATATGATGCTGTAGGGATGCATATGAGGAGGTTAAAAATAGTGAGGGGCCAGCCCACTGGCGTAGTGGTTAAGTTTGCACGTTCTGCTTCAGTGGCCCAGGGTTCACAGGTTCGGATCCCAGGCACGGACCTACGCACTGCTTATCAAGCCATGCTGTGGCAGACGTCCCACATAAAATAGAGGAAGATGGGCACAGATGTTAGCTCAGTGCCAATCTTCCTCAGCAAAAAGAGGAGCATTGGCAACAGATGTTAGCTCAGGGCTAATCTTCCTCACCAAAAAAAAAAAAAAATGACAGTGAGTTAACAAGCAGAGAGAGTACTGAAACACTGAGATTGCAACTACTTAATCTTATAACTTAACACTGCAGATTCTGCTCAGCTTTTATATATTTATTTAAAATCTTTGAAAAGCCAAAAGAATAAGCTCACTCAAACCATTAACAAAAGAGGGAAAGAATAACTTACAACGAAGTTTCTTAGGATCCTTCTGGTCCTTTTCTTTATCGTGCTTTTCTATTCCTGGTGAATCCGGTGTCTCCTCTTCAATTGCTTCATCAGTTTCTACTGTCTATTGGTTAAAGATTTCCCAAACACATATTATTTTTGATGTAACAGCATAATTCTCAGAATGATCAGTAATTGACCCTTCCAAATGATTTTAGGGAACCAGTTAATACACAGTAGGAATGATTTAGATATGTGATGAATCTTTTATTCTTTTTTCCCCCTAGACGGCATTAATTCTGAATTTCAAAAAAGAAATAATTACTGATAATTCACAGGATAATGAGTTTACACTGATGATGAGGCTATGTTGTCTCATTTTGATCAACTGCACATGAGTGGCAGTAATAACAGTTAAAAGGTCAAGCTAGGACATGTGGTGACAGAACAGGAGGAAGCTACATCCTGAGATAACAGTGCAGGATAAAGCTGACTAGCCAACGGCGCCGTCATGTTCACACCAACAGCCGTCTTCAACTATACTGTGTCAATAGTCAATCATTACTCACAGACTCAAGGATGTCAGGAATTGAAAGAGACCCTAGAGCTCATCTGTAGCCTAACCAGGGTCACTTTTACGGGTTGAAAAACCAGATTAAGTTCTCAAAGCTAAAAACATTGCTTTGTCTTTCACACTGAGGTCTTTATTCCACCCGGAATTTATTTTTATGTAGAGTGTAAGGAAAGGTTCCAACTTCTTGAATATCCAGTGGACCTAGCACCATTTACTGACAAGTTTATTCTTCCTCACTTTTCTACAGAGCTACATCTGACATAAAGTGTCCAAATGTACGTGGGTCTGTTTCTAGGTTCTTTATTCTGTTCCACAGGTCTGTATTTCTATCCCGGTACGGATACCACATAGTAGTAATTAACATAGCTTTATAAGTCCTGACATATGATAGGGCAAGTCCTTCTACTTTCTTGTTCAGGAGTGTCTTAAATATTCTTAGCCCTTTGCATTTCTATATGAATTTAGAATAAGTCTGTCAAGTTCCACCAGAAAATCTACTGGGATTTTGAATGAGATCCAAAAATCTCAACCCTATAAATTTATAAATCTTTTGGAAAAATATTATATCTTTACAGTAGTGAATCTTTTAATCCATAAACATGATATACTTATCATTTAATTAGGTTTTCCTCAACGTCTCCCAATAAAGTTTCATAATTCCCACCGCAGAAGTCTTGCATATCTCTTGCTACATTTATTCCTCGGTATCTTTTGCCACTTTGTAAACAGTATATGCTTTAAAATTTCACAGTCAATAATATGTTCCTCTCTTTTCATGTGGCTTATTCCCTGATCCTGTAGGCTTCAATTTAAAAAAACCGCTTTCTCACTTTCTCTGCAAAGCCTTCCCTGATCCCTACACTAGGCAGACCCTACTTAGTGTTTTTATAGTATGTTGTACATCCTTTACTATCATAAAACTCATCACATTTCATTATATTAACTGTTCAATTGTCTGTCTTCGGTAATCTTCTGTCTTTGACTGTGAGCTCCATGCAGAAAGGTGCAGCATCTGGTAGCATGCTGCTATATCCCCAGTGCATAAGGCACTCACACATCTGTTAAATGAATGCAGCCATCCTGGCTTTCAAGGAATAGTGAACAGATTACTGTGACTAGAGCCGAAAGCCCATATTGGGTAGAGTAGACGGTACATTTGAAAAGACAGATTGAGCTCAGGTTGTTGGATTTTAATGGGAGTCACAGAAGGTTTCTGAGCAGGAGAGGATTATAAAATTGACATTAGGAAGTTTCACATAGAACTTTCTATATAGAATGGCATTAAGAATGGATCGGGGTGAGGTGAAATAAGGAAAACTGTTTAGGAGGTTACTCTTATCTTAGTATAAACATATAAAGCCCTGTCCATGGTTTCAGGAATAAATGGAAAGGAAGGGACAAGATTCAGAAATATCATCCAATATTACAAACTACAAAGGAAGAATAAATATATTGACTAGTGAATAATTTGCTAGAAGAGATAAAAGTTGGAGGAGGAAGAGTTAGAGAATATGCCAATTACAAATATGGGTGTTCTGAGCTGAGTGAAACATAAAATTTTGGAGCTTAAAAGGATACTTGGACACGATCAAATCCAACCTTTCTATTTTCTAAGTGAAAAAACTAAGGTCCATCGCGGTGGAACACCGCAGTGAGATCACAAACCTTATTAATAATGAGGCTTCACCTATCAAGTCTCTGTAAGACATCTCGATCTCTACTAAAGCCAGTGATTCCAACTTTTTTTCTGTCTCCGTTAAAGACCATAATACACTTCCATAAGTATTCACTTTCATTTTTGTCACTGACATATGATCCCTAATCTGGAGCTGTGTCCCCATATGGTGAAGGGGTAAAATATAGTCTAAAAAAGCACAGCCCCTATTTGTTTATTACTGCTCTTACTAACACAGCTTCAGAATATACATTTGAGGTTCTTTTTGGTTGTTACAGATACAAGAAGAAATTTACCAGGAACATGAGGATACCAAACACCTACCTGGTTGGGGGAGGGGGGAGAGCCAGAACACATGAGAACACAGGGGGCTGGGTTGGGGGGTGGGGTGGGCGGCAGCTACAGAGGTGTCACTAGGAAGGAAAAAGTGCTAATGCAGAGACTACAGCCTCATTCATTTCACAATTCTGCCTAGGCCCTGTTTCCACCACATACTACTAACTCACTCAGTTACTGAATAAATACTACGTACTAGGCACAGTTTAACTGTCCCTTCGTGAACTATTTCTTGTTGGACCAATGCCTCATGTGAAAATTATTTTAAATCCACTGGTAGCAAACACTATATACATGAGAATGTTAAATCATTCACCAATCCCTGCGAATTGCTAAATTGACCACTGTCTTTCCCATTTCTGTCAAAATACATATTCAAAAAGTGTTTTGTACATATGAATTAGAAATTAGATATGTAACAACCAATTAGAAAGCCAAAAAGAAAAACAGCTCTAAGCAAAAAAACTTTACTTAAGTCAAACACATACCTGATTACTGATAGTACTACTAAGGACTTTAAACCAATCATTAATAACAGTGTCATTATCAGACTGAATTAGCAGTTCTGTTCCTTGACGGGTTTTCAGCTTTAGAGAAAAGTAGAAAAATAAAACAAAAGAATATGGTTAGTGCTTTCAACCAAGTAAATGAATACATCTAATTTAAAGTCTGTGAAACCACCCTCAGAAGATTAGATGTTATATTAAGTGATGAAAGGTGAAAGTACTACATACCAATGGAATATCTTTTAGTATAAAATAATACCAGCTAAATTATTTTTATAAAACATTAAGTTTTTCTCACAAATTCTCAATAAAAATCTCAATTTAGGGTCCTAAATTCCATCACACACATGCTATAAAACTTGCTGAAATCTAGTATACTTTGTCATTAAAAAATAAGTTCAGGTATCAAAGCTGTGCATTTTAAATTAGAATTGAAACATAATTCATCTGTAAAGAAATAAAATCTATGATATTTTTACATAAATCTGAGAAATTTTTTTCTCTCTCTGGTTAAAAAATAAATGTAGAAAATGAATATATAAGGAGTTAGAACTTGGATTATTTTCCATTTAATAGGTAAATATAATGGCTTAGTACAAAGAGAGGGCACAGACTATAAATGTCACATGCCTTCTGGGCAGAAATAGTACCAAATTAAGTGCCAAATCATTAACTAACTCAAGTAAAGATACTATGTATTAGAAAGTCATGCGTTGCTTAACAACGGGGATACATTCTGAGAACTGCACCGTTAGGCAATTTCGTCTTCGTGTGAACATCACAGAGTGTGCTTACGCAAACCTAGATGATATAGCCTACTACACACCTAGGCTGTATGTACTAATCTTATGGGACCACTGTCGTATACGCGGTTCGTCATTGACCGAAACATAGTTACGTGGCACATGACTGTATACGAAGGCAATAACCAATTTACGCACAATCTCTTTGGTTCAAAGTTTCTTACACTTGATTGAGGAAGACTTTTGAGGTAGTAGGAGAAAGCATTCCTCCTACTTTCTGGTTGGTAACTGATTTACTTTTTTCCTAGAGGAACATATGGCAATGTTTCCCAAACAATATTCTGAGACATATGCCTCAAACACAGTTCCCGAAGTAATGTTTAAAAATGTATCCCTCAAAAAATAAATAAAAAACAAGTTATGTGATATTAATTTGGGAAATAGTGGGTTGAAGAAAGTTAAACAAGGTTCTCTCCTTCAAGACTTCTCAGGGCTTTGATACTCCACAGTGTACTGAGATTTTCCTAAGGGAGGAATAAAATATACCCCATTTCCCAAATGTATTTGATCATGGAATCCTTTTCATTCCTGGAATCACTTATTGAAACTGCAAGGCTAATTCAGGAAAACACTAACTTCCTTTCTTGCATTTCTGTCTAGGGAGTTGGCCAATCAATCAACCAATATTGCATATTCACTGCACATAAGATACTGTTAGAGGTTCGTTCTTAAAGATTAGGAAAAATACAGTCTCTCCGCTTAAAAAAGACAAAAAAGATTTTAATCACCTAGTGGGGAGAATAATTTACAGATGGTGACAACCCAAGGTACACTAAAATAAGTGCTATTTTAAAAGCATCAACAAAGCAGCAGCATCAGTGCTATGGCAATGTTTCTCATGCGTCTTGGAAGACAGGCAGCATTCACCAAGCAGAGACTGGCATGACTTGGTACTCAAGGCAGAATAATAAAGAGTAAAGATCACACACACAGGAAGACCTGGGTTCCGCTTGGAAAACAGCAACTAATCCCATCTGCCGAGACGACAAGATAGGAGGGGACCCAGACATGAGGCTATAAAGGAAGGCTGGGATTTGGAAGACTGTTTGCAAAGATAGTCTCAAAATTTCTCCGATCTCTGCATACACACCCCTCTGCCATGTGACTTTGCTGCTCCTCCGTCAACAGGTGGACTCCATTCCCCACAACTCTGAATACTCGGCTAGCCTCCGTCTTGCTTTCAGCAACAGAAGGAACGGATGTGTGACTTCTAAATCTAGGCCTCAAAAAGCCTTGCAGCTTCCACTTTCACCCTCTCGGAACGCTGACACCAGCACGTGAAGAAGCCTGGGGTAGCCCCCTTGAAAGGAGGCTTTCTCGTGTGGAGAAAGCCCAGTAAGCAGCGGGCAGCAACAGCAGCACATGAACTAGACCGTCCAGCCCCAGTCAAGCCATCAGATGACTGCAGCCTCACAAACGGTCCCAGTGAGATCAGAAGAACCACTCAGCTCAGCACAGGACAAGGTGAGCAAGCAAAACGGTTCTTTTCTTAAGCTTCTAAATTTTGGGGTGGCCTGATATGCAGCAATAAATAACTGATACAGAATCATATATTACTGTGGAGGGTTTTTAATGACAAAAGGGAAAGGTTTTAATTCATTTTTCAATATCTGACTTGGAGGTAAAGGAAACTATATCCTTTTTATAGCTGCTGGGGGAAGGCAAGATTTGTGGAACAAAGGCTTGTAATATAAACAATTTATGCAAATGAAGCCTAGATCTCTACACCAGCTTTTTTTCTTAAATTATGATACAAACTGACTTAATGACCAACTTTCCCTTAACTAGTCACATTGAAAGATTATTCCCCAAAATAACGCAAAAAAAGAACATCCAATTACTATGGTTAAGAATGTGAATTATACTTAGAAAAAAACTTATTACCTCAAATACATTCTTTTTGCTGGATTTATCCTTTGAAGCCATCTCAATCATCGCCCCCTTAAGGTCCACTGTGAACTCTGGCTTGGACTGATTACTCCCAAACTTCATTTCACAAAAAAGAAAAAACCTTTGTGTGATATTCATGTACACGTGTGTGTATTCAAAAAGAATTAAGACCAATTTTATATTATTAACAATAAATCAAATAGGTAATTACCTCAAATTCTTCTTCTCTATATTATAAAATAACAATTCCTACTTGAAAGTTGAAAAATGTCTATAAGACATGAATAGGAAATAAAATGGCTCAACTTCCATTATAATAAGAAAACTACAAAATAAAGCCACACTAAAATCTTTTTTCACCCATCAGTGTAAAAAAAAAAAAAAAAAAATCCAAAGTTTGATGAAAAACTGTTAGTGAGGCTACAGAGTAATAGGCCCTCACATGCAAGTGGGGTGTAAGTTGGAACAACTCCTAGAGAGGGAAAAGTGGTAATACTGCATGTGCACATTCACAAACACACATACCCTTTGCCTTACCAATTCCATTTCTTGGAATTTATCCTAGACTATATATGACTGTAAAATGATGTGTTCAAAAAGGCAAGGCCATATTCTTATGTTTGTATAAATAATATTGGGCAGATAGCAAATGCTTTCCACCTAACAAACATTTTCTAAACCTGATTTTGGGCTTTCAAGAGTTATTTCCTTATGGACTATTTATGTTCTCAACAATGAGCAATAATTTGTAAAAACAGAAAACTCTAAGCCCTACATTCTTTTATTTAGCCTTTGTTAGAAATTATAACTAGGGCCAGATGCTATAAAGCCTCAGCAATTTAATGAGGAACTGTGAAAAGAATAGGAAGACAGCTGACATGGGTGGTTTGAAAAGAAAAAGCACTTAGCTAGCTATTATATTTTGTTAACCAGATAAGGAAAAGATCAGCAAATAGCAGAAAATTTATGTTAAATACAGACTTACTCTGTATCTTGCCATCATCATCTTAAATTTTTGTTTAGTCTGTTAACTAAGAATAGAAAATTGCATTCCTATGTTATTGAAAGGTTTAGAGGTTTTAAAATCTTTAAGGGTTAATGAATTGTAATCTTAAGGTCATAAAGATTAGTCACAGGAAATTTCATTTGCTAAAATATTTTCAAGTCAAATTATGTTTGTCATTGGAAAAGGATCTTACCCACCAACCTTGTGATAACTTTATTCACTATTCATAATGTCAATGACTACTCAGTAGTTTCACATTTAACAAATGGTTCAACTTCATCTGTTCCCTTTTACTTCATCTTCTCAGCTAGCAACGTAAATAAGGTACTTATTTTAACAAAAAAATTTAGGATATTATATGGAATTTATTAGTGGAATCACAACAAAATATAAGATATTATATGGAATTTTTATTAGTGGAATCATAATAAAAATCACAAGGAAAATTTTAACTATTCTACAAAGTCTTGGCCTTCTCAAATACCGTCTGTCATTCGAAAGACATTTAATTAAAACCGTAAAGCTACAATGGGCACAGATAACTTTCTGAGCAAAAATGATATATCTCAAAAGTTATAAAATTTAAATGTACCCATTTAATAAAATGATAAAAATCAATTTAACTTGTTGTCATTACTGGCTCTGTAGATGGTTAGCTATAAGCTAAGATACAAACAACTAATCAAATAAGATGTAACAACTAAATATAAATACAATGACATGACATGCTAGAAAAATGCATTCAATATGGTTGGCAAAATTTTGTTTGTTATTCATTCTTCTTCAAAATCTAGTCCCACTTTTCTCTATTGTAATCATCCCTCCAAGGGCAAAGAAAACAGAATTTTGTGGCAAGGGGCATGCAACAAGAGCACATACAGCGACAGCTGAAACAGGATCAGATTTTACACATGCGACAGCAGGCCGACGACTGACAGAATTTTTCCAAGAAGAAAGCAGCGAAAGCAAGAGCTCAGAGACTGAGCCGTGTTGGCAGAATGACTTGATGGAAAAAGGGAAGAAAATGACGATGTCATAACAATGCTCAAGGGCAAAATGACATACAAGAGAAAAGCATAATGGAACCAGACAGGACAAAAACACAGTTCTACAAGCTGACACAACAAAGCAAAGCTAAACTTTCAAACATTTTTGCAAATGCCCTAAATTTACCTCAGAATATTTTCTGACTTTGTAATTATGTAAATTTGTTTTAAGATGAATGCTGTATAGAACGTTATACACTAAACACACTTGTCTTAGCCTATATTCACAACAGAAGACTTGATGGGTAGCACAAAGAAGTCACTTCTGGCCCTCTGCCATCTTGTTCAGCCCCCTACTCAGAAATCCCTGAGCTTCCTCCTTGTGACCTGCTGGGCAATGTCCTCTGGTATCCCTTTGCAATCCCCTCTTGGGAGTGGCCCTACCATCCAGCTTGCATTCCCCTTCCTCTAGGACAGCAGTTCTCAACCAGAGGCTATTCTGTCCCCCAGGGGACAGCTGGCAATGTCTGGAGACATTTTTAGTTGTCACAACTGGACGGGTGCTACTGTCATCTGCTAAACAGTCTACAATGCATAGGACAGCCCTCAAAACAAAGAATTATCTGACCAAACAAGGTGACTATTTTTAGAAACTTGAAATCAAATATAAACAAATTTGAATAACTACCAATATTTGTGGGGTGATTTTTAAAATACTCAAGGAATATGACAAATGACAGCTGAGAGGGAGCATAATATACGTCACGTCGTATTGTTAACTGTGCACTTGTTGATCCTCCTCATTATAGTGTAAGCTATGAAGATATGTTATTTACTTCTAAGCTCCCAAGCTTAACACAGGCCCAGAACATGGCAGGCTTTTATGTCTGTTGAACAAATGAGGTAAATTGAGGTGAGAAAAAAGCAAGTATAATTTATATTACTGAGATAACAATCCAGTGGATAACTAATATTTTCCAGAAAACAACTAGAATGTATCTATCCTTAAGGAGAATGAAATGCTCACTGGATTTTTGCATGAAATAGCATCAATGCAAAATTTACGTTATACAGTGGAGTTGCATGCTGCATATGTACATTTCATATACTCAATTTTAACTATTCATGGAGCCAAAAATAAATACAAAGCACGAGTGATTTAAAAAAAACAGAACTTCAAACAGTATGGGTGATTTTGCTCAGCACTTCATCAATGAGAATACACCCTGGAATGAGTAGAACTGCGTATTTCTTCAAGCAGATCTCGGTACAGGTTTTTGCACTAAGTGTGAATCTAATTTTTAAAGAACCATAGTTCTATAATATGGTCCCTTAACATATATCATCCAAACTCAACTGAAGGAAAAGCAATCTCTTCCAACATCAAAGGAAAAAACTGGCTCTGCTAGAGACCAATTTCTAACATAGCATCTCCCTAAGAGACACTCAGGGGCAATTTTCACTATAGGCGATTTTTGTCTCTTTGGCTTATATGCTAGCCTTAGAATCTCGTCCTCAGGAAGATGTGATTTCACTGTATTAAACAGGATACATTTTACCTCCAACAGATCTATTTAGTGACTGAGCAGAGAAACAAAGTTAGGATTCTTTCTAATCCTTTTTGAACAATCCTAACTACCGAGTTAAATAAGAAGCATCTTGCATATTCACCAATTTTTAATATTTATGAATGCTGCACGTATATGCCAAAATACATCATATACACTTATTTAAATAATCCTACTTGCTTTTACTTAGGCCATTTAAATTAGTTTTCATTCCCTTAATATGTGTTACATATGGGAAGAAAAAGACAGACTGTATTTCATTTAATTATATCAATCTGAAATGATTATAATATATTGTATTATTAATAACATATTAATAAAATGTCATTTAAAGGCAAAAATTCAAATAGTGAATCCCTAAAGTTAAGAATTCTACAATTCCAAAATTGGCTAGCTCAGTGAATTTTTAACTATGCTTCTGCTATTGCCACGTGGTAATACAGTAATACAGCTTTAGCTGATGAATAGAAATACCTCACACCCTTTGTCAGGATTAGTTTTAATTATGAGTTCTAAATTACTATGAGTTGTAAATTACGTAACGTCTTCACGAGTGAAAACCTTAAATAAAATGCAACCAGCCTGTACTAATGATTCTACACTGGGGTATTCATTTAACTCTTTAAATTTATAAAGAAGTTTTCATTTTCTTTAAATTGCAAACAAATCTGCCTACCTAAATGATGCCTCAATGCTCTATCTACTTGCTTCATCTGGACATACCACAACCTCTAATCTTGAAGTTTCAGTAATTACCAAATAAATGACCATTATCCGGCTTTCTTCAGGTATTTTTTTTTTTTTTTTTTTTTTTTTTTTTGTGAGGAGATCAGCCCTGAGCTAACGTCCGCCAATCCTCCTCTTTTTTTTTTGCTGAGGAAGACGGCCCTGGGCTAACATCGGTGCCTATCTTCCTCCACTTTATATGGGACGCCGCCACAGCATGGCTTACCAAGCAGTACTTTGGTGCGCGCCCGGGATCCGAACCAGCGAACCCCGGGCCGCCGCAGCGGAGCGCGCGCACTTAACCGCTTGCGCCACCGGGCCGGCCCTCTTCAGGTACTTTTTATTACTTATTAATCTCTAATTGCTTCTCCATCCTTTTCCTTTCATTCATTTCCTTCATTCAATTTCAAATAAAAGCTGAGCCACAAGTAGGAAGAAGAAATAATTGCACGGTCTTCCAGAAATGCACTAACACAAACAAAAAAGTACCATATGCTTTATCTCAGGGGAAGAAGGAGAAAGACATAATTATCAATTTACTTTAAGATAATCAAACCAAAATTTCAATCTTTTAATATGGAAAGCATATCACAGGTTAGTTCCACTGCACTGGCTGAACAGAGAGCAAATCAAAGGTTAGTAAAGCAACACAGAAGAAATGTTCTAGAATGTTCATAATCATGTTCAATCCAGCAGAGTTTTAGGTTGCCATATCAGAGTATTTGAGGACTAACATGTTCTGTGGTGTTCCTGGTTCAGAACAATGTTACATGGCTGCATTACAGGTGCAGATAACTAAAACTGCTTGACTTTTATAAATGGATTTCTCTTTCATCAAACACAAGGTCCACAGGTCCTGTTAATTTTAAAGCAACTCAGTAATTCTAAGAAAATATTGGTTAAGGTAGGATATAAAGCAGACTAAAGACATTAGATTAATTTCACTTTAAATTTATTTAAGCACTGACACTTCAAACTCAACTGCCAAACATTTTTGGAAATATCCACAGCATGGACTCTGGAACCAAAATGCTACCCAGATCTGCCACTTAGTAGCTATAAGAACTTGAGCAAGTTACTTAACTGTTTTATACCTCATATTCTCATCTTCAACAGGGGAAGAGGGGATGATAAACAGCACTGGGCCAGAGTTAAGAGGATAATATATACATAATCCTCTGCACTTAGAACAGCACCTAATACATATTAAGCATTCAAAAAGTGTTAGTGTTTACGTTACTAATTATAATTTTTAGTATTTGTATTACAAATAACCAAGGAGTAACGATAGTAAACACTCAAATATACAAAAAGCTTCAAAACTCCACAAGTAATGGCGACATTCCTTTTTGTTCTAAAAGCTGGCTGACATCACATACAAACATGGACATCTGAATCACTGACTAGTGTCCAAGGGTCAGACCATCAGATTGCAATCCAAGGTGGGGCTTGCCACATTACTGCTTATTTTCTGACTAAATATCTGAAACAGCAAAGTCACAGACACAGAAAAGGTTTAACATCCTGAAGATGAATCAAGAAATTTATTTCTTCTATAATGCCCAAGTAGTAAGCCCAACTCTTCAGTTCCATGGATAAAATAAAATTTGTTGATTTTAATAATACTAATCAGACTGTTCTAATTAGCCCTCTTCTTTCTCTTATGAGTCAAAATCCATCTTTAAGAGAACTTCATTTACTTTTATTTGCACATTAGGTGTAGCTAGAAAGACTTTGTAATACTTCATGAAACTCAGACACAATACTATCCATATAATTTAAATGTATAAATACAGCCTCTAAAGAGAAAAAATACTTACCCAACTTGTGCTACTTCCTTGAGTTTTGGTAAAGAGTAAAGATGAACCCTGCAACACAGCCCAAGAAGACAACCAATTTTTCCTGTAATTATAAAGATCACCAATTAAAGCTCCAGTATCCAGTTTTTCCAACCAAATTTTAAAAATTAAAACCTATTAGCTGTTGCAATGTTGTCTACAATTTACAGTAATTACTGACATTCTAACTATTTTTATTGGGGCTAAAATGCTAAAGGAAATTACCATCATTTTATAGTCCCAACCTAACCATAAAGGCCCAAAAACAAATGAAGTTAAAGATACACGTTATCCAAATAACTATACCTAATTATGCTCGCATGGGATTAATCCAGCACATTTGTGATCAAGGGCACAAGTTTATTTTAAAGTCACATGAACTATATTTGGCAAGAATTCTTATTCACAATTAAAAATTAGACAAACATGCTTATCTTACCCAATTCTTCATAGATACATATTGTTTTATATTTCTTGGTTATCTCCCTTTCCCTAATAAGGCTACTGTAAGTAAGCAGTTGATACTAGGTACATTATAAGTATACAATAAATTACATACTGACTGGCCATTGAGATTACTATTACTAAGACGAGGTTTTTAAAAAATTTACCTAAATCACAAAATCAACATATATATATTTATATATCCAAACTCTGAATACAGAAATGTATAAAGGAAAAGGCCCCCATTTCTACTCCTTTTTTCAATCCACACTCCAGAGGTAACCAATGTTTACCTTATAAGGGAATTCAATTGTTGGCAAGCTAAATTGAATGTCAAGTATGTCTACTACAAGAATTTTTTAAGGCTTACCTTACAGCCAAACATATGGCTAGTTTTGTGAAAACTCTAGGCACTCAAAAGGAGGTTTATTCTCTATTTTCAGAATGTAGAATTTAATATCTATCAATTAGATCTACTTTATTATTTTGTTACTTTTTATGTCTACTTGAACTTCATGGATTAAGAAAAGTGGAAGAAAGTTTACTACTACTACTTAATTTCTATCTGTTTTTCCTTTTATTTCCTGCTGTTTTTGCTTATGGTTGTTAACTCTACTTATTTGGTGAATGGCTATTCGTAATGATTAGATCTTCCTTGTGGATTTATCCACAGTGTTTCATCATTTTAAAGAACCCATCTTTGTGTAGCTTAATGCTTTTCCCCCAAATTGAACTGTCTGCTATTAAGATCCCTATTCCTGCTTTACTTTTTGACATGCCTTTTTCTTTGATGTTTTTAACTATTCTACATCATTTTTTAGATGTCTCTTTTGTATATAGTATTTAGTTGATCTTGCTTTGTGCTTCAATCTGAGCATCTTTTTTTCAATAGATGAGTATAGTCCCTTTACATTTACTGATATGATAGATATATTTGGTGCTTATTCTGTCATCGTTTTGTTCTATTTTCATTTTATTTTATTACTTTGTGTGGATCTCAAGATATTTTGGAAGGACTTATTTTTATTTGTAAATTTATTTTACACTCAATCTTCTATCTGTTCAGATAACATCTACTGACTCCCTACTATGAAAAATGCTAAAATATATTTCCATTTTACATAGGCTTTATGAATTTAATGTTTTTTCACTCTTCACTAAATGTTTTTATTTTAGAAGTCATTTAAAAAAAAACGTGTTAAGAGGTAAGTTCACTGTAATGTTTAAATTAATTGATAAATATTTTTTAAATGTCTCTTTGGATTTTGAATTTAATTTTCAAAATAAGAAAAACTATAGAACTAATAAATACGTATCTGAGAACAAATATTGAATATATGAATATCAAATTAACAATAATTGCCTCAAGGACTGAAGCACTTGCGTGACTGAGTTGCAAGCAGAATTAGTCATTTTTTTCCATGGAACCCAAATTTTTTCCTGAAAAAATGACTGAAGGACATACTATGGTTATTTAAACTTGAGTATTTGGCAGGTAGACATCATCTCAAAAATAAATGAAGTGAGCCTGTCATTTCAAAGAAAATAAATGATAGTATTTATTGACAATAAAAAATTAAAGCTTTCAAAGAGAAAGTAGGATTTTGGAAAACTTGGCACATCTGCCACTGTGATGTTGACAATTTTCCAATACTTAATGACTTTTCTGATGAATTACTGATTTGTGATTCTTTGATATTATAAAATAAAATGTGTCAACATTTGAAAAATCAGCAAACTTAGTAAGCCGATATTTTCCAAATGACTTATAAAATGCTACAAAATTATGCATGGGTAAAGATTCATTCAAAGTGCAACAGAGACCCATGGATTTTAATATGACTGAGTACGAAAAGTTCACTGATAGTTAATAGGGACCAATGGATTTTAATGTGACCGAGTATGTAAAGTTTATTAATAGTTTTTCAGAGTCTTCATTGCAACTAACATTTGTGGCATTTTGGTGTAGCAGAAAGACATACACAATTATCTGAGAAGGCTATTAAAATATTTCTCCCTTGTCCAAACTTATCTGTGTAAGGGAGGATTTTCTTCATTTACTTCAACCAAAATAGTATGTCACAACAGATTGACTGCAGCAGAGATGAGAATCCAGCTGTCTTCCATTAAGCCAGATACGTATTTAAGACTTTTGACAATGTAAAACAATGCCACGATTCTCAATGAAATTTTTTTGTACTAGAAAATATGGGAGTTTTTCTTCATAAAAATGTTATTTGTGTTAACATGTTATTAGTTTTAAAAGAGTTAATAAATATTTTTAAAATTCCTCAGTTTTAAATTCTCACAGTAAATATCTATAGATATAAACTATATGACAAAAGTTCTTTGCAGTAGTCCATAATTTTTAAGAGTTGAAACGAGTCCCCAGACCAAAATATTTGAGAACCACTAATATACAGGGAATTAAAAGACTATTTTGCTCAATTCCACATAAAGAAATTTGAAGATGATGAAATGGATGATATTCTTAGAAAAACATAAATCACCAAAAGTATTCCAAAAATAGAAAACCTAAAAGACTAATTATCACAGGAAAAACAACAACAGTGAAAACACAGAAACTAGCCAAAGAACTATCCGCACTACATATACCCAAAAGAGAGAAAGAGAAAAATAAAGACCTAATTCACAAGTGACTTCTACCAAGGAACAGTTTAAGGAACAGATAATTGCAGTGTTTGTAAAGCTATTTCAGAGCACTTAAAAGAAAAATTTCCAAGTACTAAAATCTGACAAAGACAGTTCAATTAGAGTAAATCTAAAAAGCTCAACTACATGCAAATCTGAAACTCTTCCTTGAGCAACAGACTAATCTCATTTTGACTAAAAAAATCACAGCATTTTAGTGGTTTTTTAAAACTGGGGAAAATGCAACTTATCTTACAAAGAGTTAATTTCCTTAATTCCTTAGGAGGTACTACACAAACCAAAAAAGCCAACAACCCAATAGAAAAACAGACAAAGGGTATGAACTAACAATTCAACAACAACAAAAAACAAATACAAATAGCTTACGATACTCTACCCGCACTAAAAAGAAATGCAAATAAAACTACCATTTTCTCTCTAATCTCTATCAGCAAAGATCAAAGAATATGACAACATATTGAATTGGCAAAATTGTGGAGAAATCCACTGCTACTGGAAGTATGAACTGATCCAATGCCTTAGAGCACATCTGGAACATTCTATCAAAATGACCATTGCATAAGGTCTAGCAATTCCACTTTTGTAAAATTAATTCTACAGGCATATATTTATATACTTGCAGAATGAACTATGCAAGTTACTACATGTAATATCATTTGTCATAGCAAAAAAAACCTAAATATCCTAACTGTCTACCAATAGACAGGCATATGACAGGCATATTTACGTACTTGCAAATAAATAATGGTTAAATAAACTATGATACAGTCCTACAATATATAACCATGCAGCAGTTAAAAACAACGCGGCAGCTCTACATGCAATGAAATTCCCCAAGATGAAGTGTCAAAAGATGGTGTGTAAAAAATTAATCTATGCACATACAAATATATATATATATTCTATCTCTGGAGGAAAACACTACATCTCACTAGACTTAACTGGTTGCCTCTGGCGAGGGGAACTGATGGCTGGGTGACTGATTTTTGACTAAATATTTTGTGTATCTTTTTTTTTTTGCCATGTATATTTACTACTTACTGAAAAAAATTTTTTTAATTAAAGCTAATGCTTGCTCAGAATCCTCTGCCTTATGACTTCTGAATTTAATATTACCTTACAAAATATATCAAGACAAATGAAAATTTTCCTACATTTCATGACAATCTTACATACATTATATTAGAAAATACATTATTTGAAATTCTTATAAACCTTTTAATCATTTCTACTAGAATATAATTATTTTTGTAGTTTTTATTGATTTCAATCAGATAAACCTGTCAGAACAGTAATGATTTGTGTACTTACCGAACCTTTTTCCCATTTTCAGTAATTTTTGTTACATTTAATAATCCATATTTCTCTTGACCCTATGGAACAGAATAATACTGTTTATACATTATTCATATAGACACTGAGGGCCAAATTCTTACATATGACTGAATCAAAATGATCTGGTACTCTAAAAATTAGCTTAAAAGAAAAGATTAGTCAGTATGTAATATGTTTAGTTCTGGAGTACATTAAATATAGAAGTATTTTCAGTAATTTTATAATTAAACACTTTCTCTTCTCAAGTCATAGCAGCCATAAAGTATTGTGCCATCAATTAGATTTCCATATGAAGTCTATAAGTCAGCACTGGAAAAATGATGTATGACTTCCTGTTCAAAGAGTGATATAATGCTATCATGATAAATACCACAAAAAAGGAATTATTCACTTTGCTGTTATTTTACAACAATATAGTCTGAAAATTATTTAATACACTAACTCACTTTGTCAAAATATAAAAATAACTAGGTAGAACAAATGCAGTGATTGTATTTAATAAATTACTCAAAAGTAGCTGGTACTATGCATAAAACTGGCCTTAATGTGGCATAAAACATTCACTATGTGCTTCATTAAACATATTATCAGATGGTGAATTGGTCTCTGGACAAACCAGATATACTAATCAGCTCATGTCAAAAAGAGTGACACAGCTTTATCATCAAACCCCATGAAGGCAAAAGCCACAGTGCTCAAGTTAAATGCTACCTTAAAATTCTTCTAAGTGGAACTAAAGCAGGATTTTCTCTGCTTTAGCAGGCTATATTCAAACAAATTTTATTAAAAGGAGTTGGTACCTATGGTAATTAACATTAGTAAGCATTGTATGCACACGACAGAGCAGTCAATTTTACTTCAACTGAAACACACACACATAGACACACACACAGGAAAAAATATTCCCAATTCAGAATTTATTTCTGATTATTTAACTCATACCTCAGCTATTTTTTTCCATGTACTTTAATTAGAAAAAAACCACATCTTTCTTGTATGGGAGATAAAAATAATATTGAGTATCTTTTCTCAATAGTGTCTAAAAGATAACATTTTAAAGTTTTGCCTGGTCTGATAAAAACTCACATCTATAGACAAAGCTGACAATCTGTTATACTGGGAATTTGGGAAATACTCATATGAAGTTTTACTACCATTTTTTCATACAGCATAGGTTAGATCTCCTTAGATATGCACGTCTGATACTTTTCATAAGAGCTCTTTGTTGCCTCTCAACAAAAACATCAATTACAGTTATAAGTATGCACAGGATGTTAAGTGAGAACACTCCCAGTTTACTATCCCAATTTACTATCAGAAGCAGGGAGGAAAGAAAACTTCCAATGATAAGCAACTAAGCAACAACATTAATCTGAGAGGATGGGCACTGGTTATGTGAGCATGGGAACTGAAAGGGCAGAAAGGCAGGAATCCAGCCTATAAAAAATGCCAAAGCTGGAACTGTGCGGGGCAAAAGAGCAGAGGAAGGAAGGAAATACAGGTGTCAAAACACGAAGAAAAACAACAAGGACAGCAGTAGTGACAGACAGACTAAGCCTAAGGACAAGAGAGACATTCTAAATCAGGGATTCTTACCTGAATATGGATAGACTGAAATTGGTACAAAAAAGGGCATGTATATGCCTTGTTCAAGGAAAGAGTCCAGAACTTTCATGAAATTCTCACAGAGATCAAGACCCAAGTACTAATGCTCTAAGTATTAAGCACTAACTTGAACATAAAATAAGAACAAAATCTGCCACTTCCAAAATGTACAAATACAAAAACAATTATCATACAATGTGATAAGTGCTATGAGAAAGGTTTATCTAACTCAACCTGGGAAAGAAAGAAGGGAGTAAGAGAAGGCTTCCTGGAGACTCTGACACTTGAGCTAAGGAAGAGGAGTTAGCTAAATGGAAGCAGTAGATAAAAATAACAGATAGTACAAAGGCACAGAAGCTCAAGAGAGCATATCATAGCTGATGGCCTTTAAATTTCCTCAAAGTACTGGGTGAGGTGGAGAAGTAGCAAGTAATGAAGCAGTGGAAAGAATGAACTAAGAAAGGGTGGCGAGACCGGGAACCAACTAGAACACTACCGTCATGTGTTGCTTAAGGATGGGGATATGTTCAAGAAATGCATCATTAGGCGATTTCATCATTGTGAGAACATCATACAGTGTTCTCACACAAACTAGATGGTATGGTCTACTATGCACCTAGGTTATATGGTGCTAATCTTAAGAGACCACCGTCGTACGTGCGGTCCATCATTGACAGAAGTGTCGTTATGTGATGTATGCCTGTATTCTAATAATCACCATAAGACATACTGAAGGCCTGAACTAGGGCACTGACAGTGAGCAAGTGAAGAGGACCCAAATTTGAGAGACAGTCAGAAGACAGAATTCTGGGACTGGATGTGAAGGTAACAGGGAAGACCTGAGGAAAACTCCCAAGTTTGAGCAACTGGGTAGACAGTGGTATCCCAGCCTCAATGACACTTTCTTACGGAAGCTTTCCCTGACCACTCTTAAGTAGGAGCTCCTCCACCCCTCCCTTTATTTACTACTGTTCCCAGTTTGTTTCCTTTGTTGCACTTAATGCAAAGTACAATTACACATGTATTATTTATTCACTGTCTACTCCATTAAGCCGTATGTTGGGACCACGTCTGTCGTGTTCATCAATGTATGACCAGTGCCTAGTACAGCACCCAGCATGTAGTTGGTGTTCAATATATACTTGTTGAAGTAATTAACCAACAGATTAGCAGTGCTATCACCAGAAAGAAATATAAGAAAACAAGGTCAGTGATGGAGAAAATAAAGCTTTAATCTTAAACACTGAAGTTTCTGAATTTGACATAAAAGTGCCAGGTAAGTAGATAAATAATATAGGTCTGGCTATACAGATAAGAGATTTGGGGAAAAAATTTAGACCGATTTTTATTTCATACTATTTGGCATACCTTCTCTACTTAATATGATTCAAAATAAACCAATGTTTATATGTTGCTTACTAAAAAATAACTTCATAAAAAATATCTTAAGTCCTGTAAAAAATACCCATATTCACACGTGAATATTTCTTAGTCTAAATATAGTTGATATTCCAAGGGAAACTTATATTGAAAATAAGCAGAAATGTTTTAATAAGGATTAGCAAAATATGGTTAAATTTTAACCAAAAAGATTGTAATAAGATTATCTTATCCTAATAAGGCAAAAACACAATAAAATGTCAGTTCTATTAAGTAATCCGGGAAAACTTTCACAGGTTCATAATCACTTTGCAGGCTCCAGAATTTCTAATCAATGTTGCATTCACTTAGTAAAATAGGCATTTCCCTATTTCGGCTAACACGTATTATATACCAAAATCAATAGAGCCCATCAAAATCCTTATCTTCAGTTAATCACATTATAATTGTGTAAAATAAGATTCTTTTCATACAGAATAAGTAAACTTGAACAATGATAGAATGTTGAAAAAGAACCAGAAACTTTCAGAAGAGGTAAATCCACACAGAAGGCAACTAGCGATTGCCAGGGGAAGATGGGGAAATGTGGAGTGACTGCTTAATGGGTACGGGTTTCCCTTTGAGGTGATGAAAATGTCCTGAAACTAGGTAGCAGTGATAGTTGCACACGTTGTAAATATATTAAATGCCACTGAAGTGTGTACCTTAAAATGGTTAATAGTTAATTTTATGTTATTCGAATTTCACCTCAATTAAAAAAACTTTTTAAAGAACCAGTGTTATAAAAAACTAGATATTCAAATTATGTTTTTAAAACAGGCTCTAGAATAGTAATATTCAATGCAGAAAACTACCAAATTTGTCCACTAATACTTTTTTTAAAGAAAGTGTTGAAACGTCCTTTTCTCCAAAATGGGTAATGCATTATCATTTTTTTTTTTTTGTAAGATGGGCCCTGAGCTAACATCTGCCAATCCTCCTCTTTTTTTGTTGAGGAAGACTGGCCCTGGGCTAACATCCATGCCTATCCTCCTCTACTTTATATGGGACGCTGCCACAGCATGACCTGACAAGCGGTGCGTCGGTGCGCACCTGGGATCCGAACCGGCGAACCCCAGGCCGCCACAGCAGAGCTTGCGCACTTAACCTCTTGCGCCACCAGGCCGGCCCCTCCAAAATGGGTAACGCATTTTAATACTATAATTGGAAATACCAATTGAAAACCTCAAGTTTCCAAATTATATATATTCTAAAATTTTATTCAGGATTTAGTAATTTTAGTAACTTTAAAATGCATATTCTCATAGGCACATTGGGGCAAATAGAGATTTGGTTCTTAGATCAGCCCACAAAATCCTATTTAACCCGCTGTTGTTACATGCCGTCAAGTCGGCTCCGACTCCTGGCCACCCTACGAATGAGTGATGCCCACAATGTCCTGTCCTCGACAGCCTGACTCAGCTCCTGTAGACGCATGCCTATGGCTTCCTTTATGGGGTCAATCCATTTCACACTTGGTCTTCCTCTGTCCCCGCTGCCTTCTGCTTTTCCCAGCATTACTGTCTTTTCCAAAGAATCCTGCCTTCTCACGATGTGCCCCAAGTAGGACAGCCTCAGTTTTATCATTTTTGCCTCCAGCGATAGAGGCTTAATTTGCTCTAGGACCCACTTGTTTGTCTTTCTGGCAGGTCAGGGTATCCACAGAGCTCTCCTCCAACACCATATCTCAAACGAATCCATTTTTTTCCCGTCAGTCTTCTCCACTGTCCAGGTTTGGCACTCATACATAGTATTGGGAACACGAGGGTGTGGGGAATCTTGGCCTCAGATCTTTCCTAATTCTTTCATTGCTGCCCTTCCAAGTCTCCACCTTCTCTTGATTTCCTGGCTGCAGTCTCCATTTA
The DNA here is from genome assembly GCF_020826845.1 of Diceros bicornis minor. Taxonomy (NCBI): domain Eukaryota; kingdom Metazoa; phylum Chordata; class Mammalia; order Perissodactyla; family Rhinocerotidae; genus Diceros; species Diceros bicornis. The sequence goes on from NC_080775.1 coordinate 30,071,322, forward strand.
AATTGACGACTAAACCAAGGTAAACAAACTCTTTAGCAATTACAATGTCTTCACTGTCTATGCTCAAGTTGTGTAGTTCTGCAGTTGTGATTTTTGTCTTCTTGATGTTCAAATGCAGTCCTGCTTGTCCACTTTCTTCTTTCACTTTCGTCAGAAGTTTTCAAGTCATTGCTGCTTTCTGTCAGTAAGATGGTGTCATCTGTATATCTTAGATTGTTGATATTTCTTCCACCAATTTTCACTCCTCCTTCATCTGAGTCTAGCCCAGTTTTTTGTGTACGTTCTGTGTATAAATTAAACACACAGGGAAAGAAAATGCACTCCTGTCTGACACTTTCTGCCTATAGGAAACCATTCTGTCTCTCCATATTCTGTCCTGACAGTGGCTTCTTGTCCACAATACAGGTTACGTATCAGGGCACTCAAGTGCTGAGGCACGCCCATTTCTTTCAGAGTAGCCCATAACTTTTCACGATCCATGCAGTCACAGGCTTTACTGTAGTCTATAAACAAACATAGACTAACCTTCTGAGATTCTTTGGAGCACTCCAGTAGCCAATGAATAATCTCAATTAGATCTTGTGTGCCTCTCCCTTTTCAAAATGCAGCTTGGACATCAGGCATTTCTTGCTCCATATAAGGTCAAAGCCTTTGCTGCAGCACCTTGAGCATCACTTTACCTGCATGAGAAATTAGAGCAGTGGTCCTGTAGTTACTGCACTCCTTGGCATCTCCTTTCTTGGGGATTGGGATATATATCGAACGTTTCCAGTATGCAGGCCACTGTTTTCTTTTCCATATTTGTTGGCATATTCTTGTTAGGATTTTGACAGATTCAGTCTCTGTGGCATGAAATAATTCTAGCAATATCCCATCTACCCCCGGCGACTTATTGCTTCCTAGTACTTTCAGGGCAGCTTTCACTTCACTTTCTAGAATTACAGATTCTTCCTCATAGAAATCTTCCTCAAAGAAAGCTGTTACCTTTTGTCTCTTCTGTACAGATCTTCAGTATACTATTTCCACCTTCCCTTTATCTTCTCCTGATCAGATAGTGTGCTTCCCTGTTGGTTGTTCAGCATTCCTAATCTAGGTTTAAATTTCCCTTCAATTTTTTGAACCTTCTGGAAGAGACCTCTTGTTCTTCCTTTTTTGTTGTTCTCTTCTATCTCTTTGCACTGGCCATTAGAGTGGTTCTCTTTATCTCTACATGACAGCCTCTGAAAAACTGCGTTGAGGATTCTAATCCTACTTTTGTCACCTTTTACTTTTGTTTCTCGTCAGTCCGTAGCAAGTTTTTGTACTTCTGTCATCCATCTCGATTTTTCTTTTCTTTTGACTTCAGGCATTATCTTTTCATATTTTTCCTTAATAATATTTCTGGTTTTAGTCCATGGTTCTTCTGGTTTTTGGTCAATTAAGTTTAACAATGCAAAATCTGTTTTTTATGTGGACTTTAAATTTGTCAGATATTTAATCCATATTGCAGGAAAAAAAATTATTGATTTTTTAAAAATGTCTACACTATTTCCAAAAATGATTTGAAGGGACTATGAAAAATAAAAGTAATGCATTTGAAAACTAGAAATGAAATAAGAAAAAATGAACATGTTTAAAATTTATATTCAGAGATAGAATTTTAAATCTGGTTTGATTAGAAGAGACAATGACAATATCATGCTAAGTGAACAAAGCCTGTCAAAAAAAGCATATTACATGAGTCTATTCATATGAAATGTCCAGAACAGGCAAATCTAGCGAAACAGAAAGTAGATTACTGGTTGCTTATGGCTTGATGGGATGTAGAGGGGTGACAGCAAATGAGCATACGGTTTCCCTTTGAGGTGACGAAAATATTCTAAAATTGTGATGATGGTTGCACATATCTGACTATCTAAAAACCCATGAATTATACACTTTAAATGGATGAATTATATGGTGAGTTACATTTCAATAAAGCTTTTATAAAAACAAAACAAAAAAAAGAGAAGAGTTTGAAGAGGTAGACAGGCAATTTCCAGAGATTTTAAGATGACATCAAGCAGCTAACACCAATTATGGTATCATTTTCATTTCTAAATTTGTAGTTTCCTTTTTCTTACCACTAAGGCTTTATACCAACCAGATTTTATCTCACAAAAAATGACAAAAAAAATATCTCCTTGTATTAACTGGCTAAGAGTGGGAAAGACAGGCATGACTTGGTGGGAACAGGGTAAGTGGACAAGAGAGAGTAGAGAGCCGAGGGAGGGAGGAGAAGTCAAGGAGGGCCAAAGCCTCAGTGGGGAAGGGCAAGACACCATGGAAGAGGTACACTCCCCATTCCAGAGGGAAAGGAAGAGCTGTAGGTTTATGTCAAAACAGAACAGCCTCAGGTAGAATTAACAGAGCTGTTCGTTTTTCTCACCTGAAGATAAACAAAAAATTAAACTGAGGAAATACTGGTGAGGCAATTCCCTGTGATGGCCATCAGAGGGTACCATGAGTCCAGGATGGTCTAGATGCTTTCAAACTCTTCAGAAAATGGGAAATAATGTGCAAACAGTTCTTTGTAACTCCATGTGTAACACTTACAAATTCACATTTCTAAAATTAGTTAGAAATTCCATTTTACCAAAACATAAATCATTTATCAAAGGTCTTCTTAGGAATTATATATTACCCATATTTAAAATAGGTTAAAAAGGTTTCTGACTTCTCTAGATGGACTGATGAATTATAGTAATAGAACCTTAGATTCATGCAGGAATTCTTGACAAAACCACTAAAATCATGTTCACTTTTATCTTTACTTCATGTTTATGTAACCAGGACTGTGTTAAATAATGCAAAAGATAAAAAGTAGAAACTAGTCCCTATCTATCTCTTAGGAGTTTAAAAACGTTAGTAGGGAGAGGAGGGGTACATGGGGTAATTTTCACACCATTCAATGCAGTAAGTGACTTGAGAGTTCAGAAAAACAAGAAGAGATCATTATCATGTTGGGGTTAGTCCTGCAAGGCCTCCTAAAGAGTCAGCGCAGGATTTGACTCTAAGTGTAGAAAAACCAAGGACCACTGTAGGCAGGGGTAACTACCTGAGCAATGTCAGAAGGAAACGTGTACAACATGTGATATGAACCATAAAAGACCCGACTAGGCTACAGAATGGAGAAAGAGTCAGAAAAGTGAAACGGCATCTGTGGAATCTTCGCCTCTGACTAAGAAATCAGAAGTATGCTACTAAAAAATAGTCTGTTACAGGGGCCGGCCCGGTGGCGCAAGTGGTTAAGTGCGCGCGCTCTGCTGCGGCGGCCCGGGGTTCGCTGGTTCGGATCCCGGGCGCGCACCGACGCACTGCTTGGCAAGCCATGCTGTGGCGGCGTCCCATATAAAGTGGAGGAAGATAGGCACAGATGTTAGCCCAGGGCCGTCTTCCTCAGGAAAAAAAGAGGAGGATTGGCGGATGTTAGCACAGGGCTGATCTCCTCACAAAAAAAAAAAAAAAACAAAAAAAAAAAAAAAAAAAATAGTCTGTTACAGTTTCATAATATAAGGAAGTAAAAATAAGTGTTTGTCTTTTAAAAAGCTTTAAAAGTTTCATTTATTCAACAAATATATACCGAACAGCTACTAAATGGCACTGCAGTGGTATTGGGGTTACTCTGTTCCCGCTCTAACAAAGCTTTTCTTTGTCTAGTGGGGAAAAGAGACATTAATAGCAAGTTGGAGGTTTCTAGAAGAAACAAGAAATAAAAAGACTATTCTATGTAATCAAATAACATATACTTAAATGCTATGAAGAGTATTACAAGGAAACCTGAACAAATCCAGAGGATTAGAATAAAAATCTCTGAGGAAGCAAAGTGTGAACTGAGCTCTAAGGAATGAACAGAAGTTAACGAGGCAAGATGTGGGAGAGAAATGTTTCAGTGGGTAGAGGAAGGACCCGTGCAAAGACCTTGAGTTGAAGGCTCCTTTGAGGAACGAAAAGGGCAGTGTAGCTGGAGGAAAACGAGCAAGGAGGGAAGAGGAGGACACAAGAAGTATGAGGCAAGGCTGGAGAAGCAGTCAAGAGCCAGAGCATGCACAGTCTCGTAGTCCTCAGTAAAAATTTTAGTCTTTGTTCTAAAAGAAAAGGGAAGCCACTGAAGGGGAACAGCGGGATCAGCAAATTACAGGAAAGAATGGTGGAGGGACTACCAATACGGAGATCAAGTACAACTTCATCCAAGTTAAGTTGGTGTCTCAGGAGAAGTCACTCAGAGGTTTTTCAGTTTAGGGGAACTTAAAGCTGAGTTATGTATCTCTGATATTCATCTGGCATAGACGGGGCCATGTACTTTACAGTAGAGGAAAAAAATGGTGTCTGTGCTCATTGAGGAGGAGGGACATGCTTCTTACCTTTGGACTGCTGGCCTGAGGAAAAAAGGGTAAAGTGTAATTTGATAGTATTCTCTGGGGATTTTTATATTTATTTTTAAAAACCAAACAAATTCATCACTTACAAATATGGTATATAAACTCATCATGAAGATACCATATTTTGCACAAAAAGGGGCTTTTAAGTCAATAAAATCTGATGTTTAATTTAATCCTATTTTAATTATAATTATTTTTTTAAAACCAATGAAATTTAATAAAAGCCTAAGAAATATTTAAACATTACACTTAGAGAAAATTACTTTACTGAAATTGATTGAAATAACTGGACTATAATATACTACATGTTGCTACCATACTAACTGTATCTTGGTGCTTTGGTGAAGAGGGAGAAGACTCATTTTCAGCAAAGCAGGGTTTTGAGGCAGTTGGAGATTCCTACAAGAAATAAGTAATGAACAATGTTACTCTATTTTATATAATTATATTTCTCCCTCTACTCACAGTGGGAGAGCTTAACAAGGAAGGCTAAGAAAATTTTTTTTCCTAATTACTTTCTTTCTATATTCAGCTCTAAAACTAATATGGTACTGATTTGAAAACTACAGCTGTCATAAAGTTTATGAAACAGGGCATATTTTATACCAATTACAGTTAAATTTAAATACTGCATACAGAATTACTCAAAAGAAATGATACACGTTGCCTTGAAATCATGATATTGCATTAGCTTAAAGTAAAATCTAAACACTCACGGATAAAAATGTAATAGTCACCATACTAACTTGCTCTTGGTGTAGTAGGTATGAATATCCAGTACTAGGCGAGAAATAGTCACAGGAATTACCTGGCAACTGCCAGAATAAGAATTTTATTTTAGTCAACAGCTATGTAAGAAATTAAATTAAATTGCTATTAATATTTAAAGTAATTTTAATAGTATAGCTAACTTTTCAATTATTAGCAATAAGTAAGATTTTTAAAAATGCAAAGAAGAAACCTCAGATTTAAAGATTAATAACTCACTAGAAAAAGAAATGTTTTAATGTCTAAGCCCACAAGAAAATAGCAGCAAACCAATAATGCGCATTTTTAAAGCAATTCTGCTTTGTCAATATTAAAACATGGTATGTGATTTCTACCACAGGTGTTTATAAGACTATTCATGGAGGATAAGACTGAAAAAACGTTTTTTTGCTACCAAGAGCCAAGCTCCATTTAAATTTTCTCCATTCCCCTACATGCTTTGAATAATTTCAAGAAAAGAGAATTTGAAAAATAACATGCCAGTATGTATTATTAATTTTCCTATAAAACCAAATAATTTCTTTGAACATTCATCCTCACATCTGTATCAATCTACTTTTCTATGCTTATGAAACTGGATAAGGTACAGTCGCCAAACCTGGGAATTTGTGTTAAATCACAATGTAAAAAACTTTTAACTCTATGTCTATTCACTTAGAAACAAGTCTTCAGGGTTATATCCTATACAATTTGTAAATACAGAAACCAGGTTAACAGTGAAGTTTACAGGGAAAACTCCTGAAGGGACAACCTTACAAATCAAACATTCAAGGCCTACACTGTTAATGGTGAAAACATTAAAATCACATCAAATATATCCTTACAAAAAGAAATTACACTTAATGCCCAAATCTCAGTTTAGCCTCATTTAAGTATTTTTTTCTGACAGCTTCAGATGTTTCACTTTTCAATTTCCCGTCTTCTAAAAAGAGTCTAATATTAAAACAGTCTGAGTAAAAGAGGAAAGATTTGATGACCCACAAACTAGAAAATAAGTTATTGAATAAAATGAATAGTAATCACGGTTTTTCATAACATTATCAGTCCTACAGAAGAAAAAACCACACAGTAATAATGTATGTATAACAACTATAATTATTACAAACAATTATTTTACATTTATACATTTATTTATGTAGATTTATAAGTGTTTATGCATATATAAATATATCTTAAATGTCTACAAAGAGCAGGTTGTAGTACAAACCATATATTGGCAGAAACAGACAGATACATATACACACAGACATCACACAGCTACCTCCTCCAGGGTTCTCTGGCAACTGAATTAGGACCTATGTCATCATAACAACACTTGCTACATAGCATTAGGTTTCTTTGATTACATTTCAAGTTATACACACTTTACCCCTTTATCATATATTAGTCAGCTAGTCTGTCCTGAAATAGTCCCTCTTTCATAACCTCAAATCTTAAAAAGATATACACTAGGTGATGATAACAGAAAAGTTTATAATCGTCTATGACTCCATTTATAAAGGGTAAGGTGGGGGGAAAAAGAGAATTCTACCCCAAAATAAGCAAATCTCTGATCTCAAGAAAATCATAGTCTCACAACTCTGAAATAATTAGATGAAAAACGAAATGTAATAAGAACTTCATGCAAGTTATTCTAATAATAGACTGAAAATGAATCTCAAGAAAAATTAAAAAGGAGTAAAAAATTTTAAGTCTAACATCACCCAAATAATCATCCCTTTTGTTCTGGTACGAAGAGGGAGTGGAGTTGGTCCAACAATGGCTTTTGCCTTAGAGCATTATATGTGGTATTTAGGAGCTTTCTGTACACACTAAATTGTAATCTGGTTCTTGGAGTCAAACGCATTTTTCTATTAAAATCTCTAGGAATCTTACCTACTCAGGTTAATTTCAATGCTAATATATTTTGAAGCATTCTTCAGTAGCACAGACGCCAGAATTTCACTCCTTTAATATGCCATCTATATTCAACCACATAACATTCTTACAAATAGAAATCAGAAACTGGTCTAGTACTTTCCTTGTGCTATTAGTCCATCTTATAAACATAATGTGTGCAGACTGCTTCTGCAGCTCCACAAAAGTCCGCTTTTTAATTTAACAAAGATCAACTTTATAGTCGCTGTAATACTAAAAAAATACTCGTTTTGACTGATAGATTGAGATAATTTATAAAGAAATTGAAGACTGAAAGTATCCAAACAGAAAAATATGCCTGAGGAGAGAGTTCATCCTGTTTTCACTAACACACCTAAAAATGCAGGTAACCTGTTAATTATGCCAAAAGAGAAACCTGATGGTAAAAAATAAGAGTCCCCAATGACAAATACCTTTTTAAAATAATTTACTTAGTTTTGGGGTATTACTGCCACCTTCACATGATAACATTAGTATGCCTAATGTTCTGCAAATCTGTACTAATTTCCTACTCTATCCCCAAAATGAAGCCACAATGTAAACATGTAACTCACAAGGAAGTTAAAAACTTGATGACTTTTCCATTCTGATGTTTGCATCAAAATTCATCCCCTATTTGAAACAGAGAACATTACTTCCCAGACTGATAAAAGAAGCTCCTTGTACAGAGAGCATTTAGGGAAACAAGGAGTAAGATTTCAATTTTCCCTGGAATGGGGAAATTAATTAAATTTCTTTACTATAAAACCTCCTAGAGATTGAAGACAAACAAACAATAACAGATATGAGGCTTTAAAATAGGGTTATTAAAAAAATCTGTCACCTACTAGGCTCAAATGTATCAAGGTATACATCATTAAGCCACAAATAAGTCAGTTCCTTGTGCAAAAATCAAAAAAACTACAAAACCAAAACCCACTCCAGGACCAACTGATGCTATATACAATAAAACAGGAGTTATCAAAGTAATAGATTAACTAAGGAGAAAATAAAATAATAAAGTACTTGCCAAAATTCTCAACAGATTTTCTCCAAAAGTCCTACCTTGTCATTGGTGTCCAACACAATGGTGCTGTGTCTCCACTTTGTTAATACTATTGGTTCCTGCAGCCGCCTGTCCAAGCTCCTACTTTTAATTATTTCTCTTTGCTGCTGGGATGAAGCATTATACTAAAGGAAACAAAATATACTTCATAAATCACAGAAAGAAAAGTGAGACTTAAACATGCTGGCTCCCAATGACACATGACAGTAGGCAAAGTTCATCACAAGACACTAACATGAATTTTCTGGGCTCAGTTTTCTCATCTTTGACCAGCACTGTGGCACAACTGGAAGATCATCGATTTTGCTGTTGGAGAAACCCAAGTTAATGTTATATTTGGCAAAATATTTAATCTCCCCAAGTCTAACTTTCATCAACTTTAAAACAAATCTAACAAATATTTCATTCACAGAGCTGTTATAAGGATTAAACAAAGCATAAAAAGTATCAAATATTGCACTAGCAGTAGGGTCTTAATAAATATTAGTTATCATAATTTATAAAATGAGGTCATTGGAGGAATTAATATTTTAAGGTTCCTTCTACTTCTAAAATCCACATAAATTCAACTTTTGGTTTAGGTCTTAAAAATAATGCTTACAAACACTTTAACAGTATTTTCACATTTAAAGGGTCGTTTGTTCTTACTTTTGCTTTCACTTATAGGCTAAACATACTATTATTTGTTTCTCTGAAGTGGTAAAACATAACCAGGTCAAAGCTAGAGATGGTACTAGTTCTAAAGACCAATCCTGAATATATCAGTTGTGCACAAAGGATAGGCAATAACTGCTAAGAAAACTGCATATAAAATTAAGAACGCATTATCAGTAGGCATTAAATCATGAAGTGTTTGAAATGTCAAGCAGATCACCAAGCAAAAACATCGAGAAATGTGAAGTTTAACAGTTATGCTGTTTATACAGGCAATTTTAGTAAATTATAAATAATAAATTACAATAAAATAACAAAAGAAAACTAATCTGCATTTTAAGGGATACATTCTTCCTCTGAAACCAAAGGATACCTAATATCTACTCCCCTCACCCTTAAAAAGCCCAGTAAATCTTAAATTTTAATGACTCTGATTATAATTTCAATGAAAGTATATTTTGCGGATGCTTTGAATATTAAAAAATCTTCCAGCATCTTTCTCCACAACATGCCATTTCCTTCTCTCCAAAATGAGTCCTTACAGGCCCCCAAAATGTCTCCCAAAGCTGTTACTTTGTTAGCCAAAGCCAGGCAATCACATACGGGTGTTTGTTTTTAATTCACTGTTGCTTAACAAACAGCAATTTTAACATTTATCACAGAAGTTCACAAAGAGATAATTTCTAGAATAAACAAAGATCAAGCTTAAAGGTGAGCAAAAAAAAATTCTGTGCCACAAATCCCCAAGTGAAAAGAGACTCAATTATTAAACAGGACTATATTTTCCTTTCAATATAATCATCGTTAGCAACAATTAAAATGTATAGTTGTATGTGAACTTTAATGGATAACTATCCTAGCTTTTAAGCTTTATAATTACTACAATTGTTTAGAAATCCTTTCTATGTGGCAACAAAAATAATGTAAAATTAAACTGGGTAATAATCACAATTTTAAATGTGCTGATGGTTTTACTAGGCAACAGTACGTTCATAAAAGCAAATAAAGCATAAATGAAATAGATATAAAACCTAGTGTAGACAGAAGACAAAAACAGTGTCACATACTTACAGAAAAGAAAAATAAGACAACCCCACACTTAAAACACACACACACACACACACACACGTCTAGTTAAACAAGATAGCTAAAACTTAACATTTTTCTAATCCCTTTAAAAACACCTTTTTTGTTTTAAGAATTTTAACTGAATTTTTATTTGAATTATTTCAAACATAAACTAAAGAATATACATAATGAAAACCCACTATTGAGCTTTAGCATATCTAACATAAGACATTTGCTTCAGGTGCTTTTTTTTTTTTTTTTTTTAAAGAAATACAATATTATAGACATATTAGAGGCTTTCCGAATACATCTTCCAGAATCCGTTCCTCTCCCTCCCTCCCAGCAGTACCATGTAATTCAGTGCTCATCATTCTCATGCATTTTATACTTTGATACATACTTATGTATCTATAAATACATATTACTTGTGGGGTTTTAAATTTTATATAAATGGAATCATATCACATGCATCATTTGTCAATTTGCTTTTTTCACTCAATATGTTTTTATTTTAAAAAATGTACCCATGTTGGTGAATATGCAGCTCTAACTTATTCACTTATTTTCACTTCTATATAATATATGTAGATACCACAACTTAACCATTTTGCTATAAATAGCTATGTCCAAGGTGGTAGTACTAATTTACATTCCTACCAGCACAACATAATGCTTTGCACTGCCCTACTTGGTATTGTTGAACTCACACACATTTGTGTATATATAAAATAATGTATGTACATACGCACACATCTAAAAAATTCTAAAGGGTGAAATGTTATCTCAATTTTAATTTACATTTTCCTGATTACTTGTAAAATTATCTTTTCATGTATTTATTTCATGTATTTCCTCTTCTGTATATGGCTTAGTAAAATATTTTGCCTATTTTCAACCCGGTTACCTTTCTCTTACTGGTACATACAGAAAGAAACAGGAAGTTTTTTATATTTTTTGGATTCTAAACCTTTGTAAGCAAGTGAGTTGAACATATCTTTTCCTAGTCTGTAGCTCTTTTCCTCTCTGTGTAAGGTATCTTTTACATTAGAAGGTTTTATTTAATTTTGATGTAGACACATCTGTAAATTTTTCCTTGCATAGTTTTTCCTTATACAGTCTTGTTTAAGAAATCTTTCCCACTCTGAAGTTAAAAATACTATTTGATATATCCTTCTACAGCCTTTCAAGTTTGCTTATTACATTCACATCTCTAATCTACCTGGAATTAATCACTAAGTATGAAAGGAGGTCAAGATCTACATTTCATTTTTTTCTTTTTTTTTTTTTTTTAAAGATTTTATTTATTTATTTTTTCCCCCAAAGCCCCAGTAGATAGCTGTATGTCATAGCTGCACATCCTTCTAGTTGCTGTATGTGGGACGCGGCCTCAGCATGGCCAGAGAAGCAGTGCGTCGGTGCACGCCCGGGATCCGAACCCGGGCCGCCAGCAGCAGAGCGCATGCACTTAACCGCCAAGCCACGGGGCCGGCCTGACATTTCGTTTTTTTCATGTGTATAACCAATAATCTCAGCAATATTTATTGCACAGTCCATGCTTAACCCATTGATTTGTAATGCCACATCTGAGCTTTCTAGTCTGTTCTCCTGGTCTGTTTCTCTACACAGATGCCCTTCCTACCCCATCTTAATCACCACAGCAGGAGCCCCAGGCCTCATGTACCACCCCCTGATTCTCCCTACTCAGAAATATTTTGGTTCTTCACAGACCTTTGTCAGCAATAAAATTTAGCATGAGTTTAAAAAGAGGTGGGGAGGGGGATAGTAAATAGAAATGCAGTGAAATTACAGATTCAAGTGGATACTGTTATAAAACCAAGCCTCCCAATCCAAGATCATTAACAGTATACTCTACACCATTTACTCAGGTCTTCTTTTACGTCTTTCAGTTTCATTCTGAAATTTTCTTCATTTAAGATCTTATAAACCTTTAATAGGTGTATTCTTAGTTATGACTCTTCTTGTTGCTGCTGCTAACGTAGAGGCTCTTTATTCCCATCACATTTTCAAACTGACTTTTTACTTGATAAATGGGTAGTTTTTATGTTGATTTTATATTCAGCAACTCTGCTGAACTTGCATCAGTTTTGAGTTTGTAGGGTCTCTTGATTTTCTAATAATCAAAAGAATAATTGTATGTTTCTTTTCAACTCTATTATTTTTCTTTTATTTTATTGCTGAAAAGAAGCAGCTGATAGACAAGTTCTAGTCTAGTTCCTAACTCTAATGGGAAAACTACTGTTATCTCACCATGAAGTATGAGATTTACTGTAGATTATTTGATAAATGACCTTTAGCATGATGTAATGTATCATTATATTTGAAATGATTTTCTTGTAGAAGCATATAATTCGGTTATACTTTTTTATCCATTCTGAAAATCTTTTAACAGGTGCGTTTAGATCATTTATATTTAATGTAACTGTCTGTATGTTAGGATTAAGTCTGCCATTTGATTATGTTTTCTGTTCTGTTGATCATTCCCATTGCTCCTTTCCTGCCTTCCTGTGGGCTACTTGAGCAGTTTTTACTACCACATTTTAATTTATCTATAGTTTCTTGAGTCTATCTCTTGTTACAGTTTTTCAGTGCTTGTTCTAGACAATTTACATAATTTATCACAGTCTACTAGTATCAACATTTTACCACTTCAAGTGGAATGCAGAAACCTTACCAACAATTATATCCCTGTACTCTCCGTCCTTTATGATGAAGTCATCTTAAATATCTCCGCAAATGAGTACTACTTCAGAAATGTTATTATTTTTGTTTTGAATATCAAACATAATTTCAAAAACTCAGGACAAAAGTCTCATCAGATATTCACCCTTCCTATGGTTTCTTCATTTCCAATGTTCCAAGTTTTCTTCAGTTATCGTTTCCCTTCTGTTTGAAGGACTTCCTGTAGCAATTCTTTGAGAAAAAGGTTGCTGGCGATAAATCTCAATTTACTTTCATCTGAAAATATCTTTATTTTACTTTCATTCCTGAAGGATATTTTTGCTGGATGTACATTATGGGTTAACAGTTCTTTTCTTTCAGCATTTGAAAAACGTTACATCACTTCCTTTTTCATGGCTTCATGATTTCCAGTAAGACGTCCACTGCCTTTCAAATCATTATTACCCTATAAGTAACGTGTTGTTTCACTGATTTGCTTTCAGGATGTTTTTTTTTGGTGGTGGTAGAGGTGGTCTTAGTTTTCAGAAATTTGATTACAATGTGTCTGGATGTGGATTTCTTTGGGTCTACCCTATTTAGTGTTTACTCAGCTTCTTGAATTTGTTGGTTTGTCTTTTGCCAAATTTTGGACATTTTCAAACATTATTTCTTCAAATATTTTTCAGCCTTGCACTTTCTCTCCTCTCCTTCTGTAGAATGTTAGATTCTATCTAACAAGTGTTAGATCTTCTGTATTTTCCACAGATCTCTGAGGCTCTGTACATTTTGTAAAAACCTATTTACTCCTCCTGGGACCAGTAGGGTAGCCTGGCATGCTCTTCTCATGGCACTGGCAGAAGCTGGAAGAACAAGCCCTGGTGCACAAGCCCATTTCAGTGCTATGCGTGGGACACATTTGCTCACACCCTATCAGTGAGAGCAAGTCACATGACTGAACTCCGAGGCAGGACAATACACTCCCATCCACAGTGGGAGGCCACCACAAAAGTACACAGCAAAGAGTATTGATACAGAAGTGGGTAAAGAATGGATCCAATTACGCAATCTACCACAGTAGGTAATCTGGTCTTTTACCCTTGATGGCTTTTAAGATTGTCTCCCTATACTGAAGTTCTGCAGATCCAGTAAACTTCGTCAATATGTAGATTTATTTTTATCTGTCCTAGTCAGTATTCAGTTAAAGACCAATGCCTTCCTTCAGTTTTGGAAAATTCCCAGAAATTATATTTTCAAATATTATTTCTCCACCATTCTCTTCTTCTGGACTTTCTAGTATATGAATATAGGAAACTCTCCACCCATCTTCCATTTCTCTTAAGTATGCTTTAATGTTTTTCAGCTTCCTTCCTGTCTGCCTATAGTTTACACCATCCACCAAACTTTTTATTTCAATGACTTTTTCATCTCAAAGATCCTATTTTTTATCATATTCACCTATTCATGTATCATGTTTTTATTTTTCATAATTTCTTGTTCTTTTTAAATGAAAGCCTTCATTTAACTCTAAATATCCACAACATAAAGTTTCTATTAAGTTATTAAGAAAATTAATTTCATCTGGAGTATAACGTGCTGATTCTTGATTTTCTCATGTCTATAATAGCATTAGAGTTCTTCATACGTTTTATGTGGAATTTTGAAGAGCAGACTCATTTTGAGCAGGAGAGGTTTGTTTTGTTTTCTCTCTTCATTCATCCTTTATTTTTCTCTCCCAATCCTTCCTCCCATCTAGCAGTTTTGTGCTTTCCTCACCTAAACCCAATTTAGAACCAGGTATGTATAAATGTATATGTATGCATATTCTCCTACTTAGCTGTCATATGAACATGTTTCTTCTTCCCAAACTTATAACAAACTTCTTGAGGGTAAAGACCATGCCCTATGCATTTGCATACATTACAACACACACACAGTACTGAGCACCAAAGACGTATTCAGAAAATAGTAGTTAAATTAAGTTTCTCATATCTGCATTGGGGGTTACAAAACTATCTAACAGACCTTATTTTAGACTTACGAAGTGTGAAATTGCTTAGGGTACAGAATTTAACCTGCAATTTTCTTTATCATACAGCAACAATTCATTAAATAGTTGTTCTGGAACATCTTTCCATATTTCCTCATTCTCAGTGTATCCAACCCAAACCTCCTCCCCACATCCAATTTAAGTGGAAGTTCAAGAAACTGCCAAGACCCTCTAACTTTATCCTAGTGGCAAATGGCAGCAGAAAATAGATAAGATCACAAAACTAATGACTCAACACTGATCACAATCAGCACCCATTTCCATTGTTGTAGAACTACCCTTTAAGATTTTGGTATTTAACTCAGTCCCTTGCCTCTCTTCTTTCACCCAGGGAATCTCCAGAAGTAGGCTTCCTAATACTGAATCTATAAGTCTTTTAACCAAGGAAAAAATAGGAGTTAATAAGAAACTGAATAAGAATATTTAGTTATCTGGTTAAGTAAAGGTTCTAAATTGCTCCTTATGTAAGGTCATCCTAGAAGCCTCTCCTTTCAGTGGACCCTGGCCTGAGACAAATCATTCAAAAGAAGCCCCGTGTTTGATCTCATTACTCCAGGTAATCAGAAACTACTCGGAAGGAAGATAAGGGATAACAAAAGATTCTTCTATAACTCAAATGATATTTGAGGTACTGATAGGTCAAATTTACCAAATGGAACAAAAATTTAATATTATATGTTTAAATTATGTAATTAATATTATATTAATGAAATATTAGTCTTCTATAATCTGAACCATTTTCAGTGAGCTAAACTTTCAGCATATTTATCTTCTGGTTTCTTTAAGTCAAAATCAGATGTCATATTTTATAAGCCTCATAGAACCAATCACTGTATATAGTTTTTAATAGTAAATAGTTATGTCCCCAAAATATATTCCTATCCCAGCACATAAGGTACTATATATTTTGACCCATTCTGGTGAGTGATGTTGATAATGGGGGAGGCTATGCATGTGTGGAGGCAGGGAGAATATGGGAAATCTCTGTACCTTCCTCTCACTTTTGTTATAAACCTAAAACTACCCTAAAAAAATACAGTTGCTAAAAAAAAAAAAAAAACCACTATGGGATAATATCTTCATGACTCTTTGCATATGGGAGTTTTTGTAATTAAAATATTAAAATTACCTTCATTAACACTAAGACGTTAAGTTGCAAATAGTATTTTAAAAAACAATCTTATTGTCTAAATGTAAATTTTAATAGGACTTTTAATATAGAAAGTGTTAATTTAAACAACAAAGTTGTTAAAAATATGAAATAGTTTTTACGGTTGAGCTGGGCAAAAGAGAAAGTACCTATGTAAAATGTGTGATAAAGGATCAGAAATGCTTATTTGAAGATGTGACAAGGGTTTTTTAACTAGAAAATTCTGGGGCTGTACTTGACAGCCAAATTAACGAAAAGAACCAGTACTCCTTTATCCCTAGCCCCCAATCCTGCCAAGTTTCCATCAGAGCAACCTACATTGTTCCTTGAGATCATAACATTTTAAAAGCTGTCACAGTTATAATGGAGCTCTTCTGCTACTGACTCAGCACAGATTTGCAAGCATGTTCTTAGAAGTCAGGTACAGGCTGTATATCTTATTCTACTAGTATCAAGCCTTACAATTTCATAAAATAATTAAAGGCCAGATAACATTCACACAGGAAGAAACCACTTTTAGCACTAGTTTACTAGATTAGTGTTTCCCAACCGTCAGTCAATTTAGTAACACCTAGTGATTTTTTTCTATATCCATGTATCTTGAATTATATTTTTCTTTAAATTGACTTACTTTGGGAAGAAGACAAATTTCTTTAACAACAAAAGTCTATCTGATAACTGACACTACAGATTTGTCTACTAATTATAGCTGTTTTCTAAAACATTAAAATAATGTACCAACTGAAATTTAAATGTTCATTCAGATATCATTTAAAATTATCTCAATACTAATAGTGACAAGTATATGACCACTCTGAAACCTAGTGAGTTAGATAAACTCAGCCCTGGTGAACCTATCTGAAAAGAGAGACCCAGTGAGACCCTAGAAGATCTTATCACCACATGCTGCTAATGACAGACTCAATTACAACACACATTTACACAGGAGAATAAACTTGAATATTGAGTTGCTTTTCTTTCTCTTAATTAAAAAAAAGATTAAAAATTAAGACTAACTTCATGTAGAAAACTCAATATATTCAAGGAAACTAGATATAAGATGGCATTATTGATACCAAGGGGGATTCTTATTTCCAGGAATAATGAAAAATCGATTTCAAGTACAAAAGAATTTCTGAATAGGGATTATCAGTATTATATAGCAGAGATAATACACATCTTTGAAAAATTTAGCTGGTCAAAAGATTCTCAATGAATTCTCAAAAAACTAGTCTTGCTGCTTTTTAAAAGTTGAATAAGGGTCCAGCCTGGTGGCGTAGTGGTTAAATTGACGCGCTCCACTTCAGCAGCCCAGGGATCGCAGGTTCAGATCCTGGGCGCAGACCTACACACCACTCATCAAGCCATGCCGTGGCGGTGTTCCATATACAACATAGAAGACGACTGGCACAGATGTTAGCTCGTGGACAATCTTTCTCAAGCAAAAAGAGAAAGATTGGCAACAGATATTAGCTCAGGGCCAATCTTTCTCACCAACAAAAAAAAGGAAAAAAAAAAAGTTGAACATTTAAAAATAAATCTGCTGAAACCATTTTCAGATATTATTTCATCTACTAGTTCTAAATAGAAATTCAGTGTTAAGGTTCATTACCTTTGGCAATTCCCATTCTGACCGAGATCCATCTGCACTGTAGTAATATTGTCTACCATGCTCGTCAACATGCTTGAGCCACTATAAAAACAAAACAAGCGTAATTTTTAAAATTTAAATAAAAGTGAGTTTAAGGCTATACAACCAGAGATATTAGATACTATTCTTATAAATTTTATTCTACTTCCTCAAGAACACTGCAAAAGAAATTTAACAAACTTATACTAATAGACTTGCATTTTAAATTAGGTAAGAATAAACTCAATATTAAATGTGAATTTATTTTCTCTCTCCTTCTTCCAATGTCAAGCTAGTGATTCAAGCACCACTTAACAACACAATAAATACATAACATAAAGATACACAGATGTACATATATGCACTGGACACAAGGCCACATTCACCCCGAAAACAGGGCTGAGAAATTACCAAAATGAAAATTTTTTTCAATCGTTAAGTATAAAATTACTGAACAATTTAAGTCAACCTTCATGCAAACCCTTAGGAATTACTTCCTATAGCCAACACATCTTATTCAATATGATTTAAATAACAGTAACAACAAAACTTCATACAATATAACACAGGGAATATAAGGGGGAAAAGCCTAAGTATTGCTAACATAAACACATGATCCTGATTGTGAAATAAATGAAAACTACTGTTTCCTAATGTTCTAATGTCAAATAACTAAAGCAGGAACGAGGGGCAAAAAGCTACCTCCATTTATTTCCAAGAGTCTATTCTCTAAACTAGCATGACCAACCAGTTACCTTCTCTGAGGATACTAGATGTAACACACACATAAAATTTCAATATGCATTCCCAAACTAGTTAATTAATCATAAAATACTAGATTCATGGTTTTTGTTTTACATAACTTGGTTATAAAAGAAAAAGGGGTATAGGAAGTGAAGTGGTATATCACAATGCCATGTTGAGAAAACTATTTCCAAAAAACTATTTCCCAAGAAAAATAAAAAGAAACATGTTTATTGAAGAAGTCTAAACAGAATGATACTCAACAGGTCTACTTTTAAAAAGGTCTGTCTTAAATGGGTTTCAACACTACAAAAATCACTCTGTAAGCAGTTTAAAACCATGAATCAGTAGCTATACTGCGTTTTCATGTTGTCAATTGGCATAATTACAGAATTATAATAAAGAATATTTTCAAGAGTTTTTTACTTCTAAAACTTCAGTACACAACTATTTTATGAGAGGATTCTGCCAAGAACACTAGATGAGAAAAAAAGAATGTACCTTTTCATTAGTATAGTCACTGGTATATAAGGTATGCCCACGTTCATCCAACTCTTCTGACCAACCCCTTGGAGGAGAACCACACTGACTATCTGACTGGCTGTAACAAATGCTGTGGTAGTTTTCTTCTGATGAAAGAAGCTATAAATAGTCAGAAACATAAGGATTTTTCTTCTTTGAATATATATATATATATATATATATATGCAATAGTTGAAAATCGAAGCGATTGACTTTACTTGGCTATTAGTACTAAGATATCTTGAATAAATTTGAATATTTAATTTTCAAAACACTGTTTAGTCTTTTAAAGGGTATACTGTAAGTGGTGAGGTGAAATTAATAGTTATTTTATCACATTAACGCAACCCTAGAAAAATTCACCATAATAAAATTGAAAACAATGTTTTCAGACTGAGAAATAAAAATGCTACCTTCTATTTAATGCTGCTTTTGAACTGAAATCAGGTTAAAAAACGACAGGGGTGTGTATGTGTATACACACCTATGTGTAAGCAAAGTAGGGGATGAGGGCACTTTGCTAGACTGAGCTTCTTGAAAATTCTCACTCACCTATATCTCACAAGTTCCTAGCCAAATGCTTGGCAAACAGTGCTCAATAAATGTATCTTGAACTCTTTTTTGAAAGTATGTGGAATGGGGAGGAGGGAAAAAGACACTAGCTTTGTAACACTATATTTCACGTTCTAATTTATTGGCAAGTTTTCCTAACTCACTCAACACAATGCTTATTAAAGACTGTTGGGGGCTGGCCCTGTGGCTTAGCGGTTAAGTGCACGCGCTCCGCTACTGGCGGCCCGGGGTTCGGATCCCGGGCGTGCACCAACGCACCGCTTCTCTGGCCATGCTGAGGCCGCGTCCCACATACAGCAACTAGAAGGCTGTGCAACTATGACATACATCTACTGGGGATGTAGATGTAGATTTTGGGGAAAAAAAAAGGAGGATTGGCAACAGATGTTAGCTCAGAGCTGGTCTTCCTCAGCAAAAAGAGGAGGATTAGCATGGATGTTAGCTCAGGGCTGATCTTCCTCACAAAAAAAAAAAAAAAAAAAAAAAAAAGACTGTTGGAAACTAAACTTCAAAACAAGAAAAAATATTATTGAGAAAATTCAAACACAATACAGAGAGATTAAGAAATTCAGTGTGGAAATAATTTAGGTATGCTTTACTTTAAAAAAATGTGATAAACTCCAGACATTTAAAAGAAGCAAATTAGAATATCAAGAAAATTTAACCATTTCTGCTTTTTCAAGCAAGAGGCACCATAATGTGACTAAGTAGCAATTTGCTTACTGCACTTAAGCTTCATTCATTCAACCAATATGTACTAGGTTAACTCGCATGTGGAAATTACCCTTCCAGGGTCACTTGCAGGTAAAATAGTTTCTGCAATTAAACCTTAATCAGATAATATTTTCTACCATCGTAATTTAGTCTGAAACACTAAGATGTGTAGATCCTCAATATTGGAGAAGTAACTTAAAGACATAAATATCCTAAAACTAATATGTTCACCAAAACTGACATAGACAACTTCACAGAAGCCTTGCATAAATTGAGCTGTATATGTTTCCTAACAGTAATGTTTTTTAAAAAATGGACAACCTAAACAAAAAATAAGGATTTTTATTTGAGACCATTTAAAATGTAAGCTCATGTAGGACAAGTGCAACATAATCTTTTAGAAACACAATAAAAGAAGGCAATCTAATTGGTAAAATTAATTTAAGAAACAAAGTCACTAAATCATTCTTTTCATAAATATGATTTTTTAGTTGACAAAATGCTCACCATAATTTCCCAATTTTTGTGCAGTAAAATGTTCACTTCTACCATGAAAAGTAACCTCTGGTAACTCAACATGTTTTATTACACTACAGAGGTAGTGGTAGCTTTAAGAGTAGCTTTAAAATCTTAATATTTGCCACTAGAAAAGACACATTTAATGACAGTTAAATAAAAATTAAGATTATTTTTGGTAAGCATTCTCCAAATATTAACTGTTCTATACTAAATAACTCCATTCAGCAGGGTACCTGGCCTAGCAACCTTGGGGTAAATATTTTGCAGCAAATGTAGCCTAGTAGAAGTATGAGGAGGCCACACAGATGTTCCATTTATAGAAGAATGACAAGTAGGTACCCAACTGATTGCCCAGATGAAAACAGTTTAAAATATTACACAAAATTTTTTAAAAAATCATCTAGGAGTAAGAGGTTAGTTAAGAAATACTCAGAGGTCAAAAACTAAGTGGAAGCAAGAATCCAGAAAGATAAGTAGAATAAAATGACCAGCTTTCTCCTTGAAGTTATTTGCCAAACCCTGAACTAGAACGTTAGTTTTCAAGGCCATGCAGAAGTACTGGGGAACAGGACCCAGAACCACCAAAGGCAGGGAGTCTAAAAGGACACCCCACAATAAAGAACTGGAATCCCAAAGAATTATACTCACATATTATGGGTGAACTAGAAACAAACCTGGTCCCTCTATTCCACACTAGGGAAATCACAGGAATCTTCCCAAATAATTGGGGGAAATTGGAAGAATCCCTAACCACAAGCGAGTCTTTATGCAATCCAAATTACTACTACTTAGGTGGCCTATAAAAACTGAAAATTTAGTCACAAATGTTCATAGGATACTAGTTTTCCTAGGCACCTGGCAGAAACAAAGCATAGCCTCTCTGAAGGAATAAACTTTCAACCCCAGCATTAAAGACTTCCTATATATGAATTTCTAAGAATTATAATCTCACATTAAACCACACAGACACACACACACACACACACACACACACAAGATGTGAAACAAAACACCATGAGTGAGAGAGAAGAAAAACAGACAGCATAATGAGACTCTCAAAGACTTTATATACTGGAATTACCAAAAATAAAATATAAAAAAAGACTAAAGATATGACAAATAAATGCAATATATAGGGGCCGGCCCTGTGGCTTAGCGGTTAAGTGCGCGCGCTCCGCTGCTGGCGGCCCAGGTTCGGATCCCGGGCGCGCACCGACGCACTGCTTCTCCGGCCATGCTGAGGCCGCGTCCCACATACAGCAACTAGAAGGATGTGAAACTATGATGTACAACTACCTACTGGGGCTTTGGGGGAAAATAAATAAAAATTAAAAAAAAAAAAAAAAAGCAATATATGATCCTTCACTGGATGCTTCATTGCAGGAAAAAAACTGTAAAGGATATTACTTGACAAGTGATAAACAATGAATATTAACTATGTATTAAATAATATACCAATATTAAATTTGAGTATGATAAATGTGTTTTTCACCAAAAAAATGGTTTTGCTGGAAAATGTCCTTATACTTAGAGAATAAAATATTATGTTGTCTCCTCCAAATGGTTCAGAAAAAAATTACTGTAGGGTGAAGAGGTGGAAGGAGGGAGAGAGAAATAGAGTAAATGTGGCAAAATGTTAACAACTGATGAATCTTGATGAAGGGCATCTGGTACATGGACGCTCACTCTACTATTCTTTCTACTTCTTCACAGGTCTAAAACTTTTCAAAGGAATAAGATGGGGAAGCTCCTCCAAACGAATAAAAAATAACACATTTTTTAAATTCAAGGATTGGTTTAATACCAAATAAAGACATAGATGAAGAGAAAAATAGCAAACAGAAGCTAGATTTGGAAATGATTGAGAATGAAGCATGGAGAGACACGGAGATAATATTTAAGTGTATAAGGGAAATCAAGAGCCATGACAAAGAGAGTAAGGGTATTAAACAGTCATCTAATCAAAGTTCCAGAATGAGAGGAAAGAGAAAATGGGACAGAAGCTATATATAGATAATGACTAAGAATTTTCCAGAACTGATCAAAGATAGGACTCTATTTTTTTTTATTTATTTATTTTTTGTGAGGAAGATCGGCCCTGAGAACATCTGCCAATCCTCCTCTTTTTGCTGAGGAAGACTGGCCCTGGGCTAACACCCATGCCCATCTTCCTCCACTTTCTATGGGACGCCGCCACAGCATGGCCTGACAAGTGGTGTGTCGGCGCGTGCCCGGGACCTGAACTGGCGAACCCCGGGCCGCGGCAGTGGAGCAGGCGCACTTAACCGCTTGCACCACCAGGCCAGCCCCAAGATAGGACTCTTTAAATTTAGGAGTCCCAACAAAGCCCTGGCAGGAAACAGAAAAGATACCTTCACCTAAACGCATCATAATGAAATTAGAGATACAAGATCTTAAAAAGCTGCCAGCAAGAAAAGACAGGTTAATCTTAAAGGAATGACAATTGAATTTTCAACATCAACAATGGAAGCCTGAAAACA
The DNA here is from genome assembly GCF_020826845.1 of Diceros bicornis minor. Lineage (NCBI taxonomy): Eukaryota > Metazoa > Chordata > Mammalia > Perissodactyla > Rhinocerotidae > Diceros > Diceros bicornis. The sequence continues at coordinate 30,094,253 of NC_080775.1, forward strand.
CGAGAATGAAATCTTCAATGAACTAGGAAAAAACAAACAAGTAAACATTCAACTTAGAACTGTACACCCAGTAAAGATATTCTTCAAAAATAAGGACAAAATAACACATTTCCAGACAGACAAAAAATATGATTCTATCACTAACAGATCCACACTTAAGGAAATTTAAAACTATATACTTAAGACAGTAAAAAAGGTATCCAAGATAATATAATTTGCATAAAGAAATGTGATAAAAGAAAGTGGTAAATATGAGGATTAAGAGTCACCCTGTACAACAATAAGGGGGCTAAAAATAGAAATAAAATATAAGACAACAATAGCATAACAGCGTGTATAGTTCTTGTACAGCTTTCAGGAGCAAGAAGATATTGATTAACTTTAGACTCTGTAAGCATGCATGTTAACATTTCTAAGGCAGGGTTTCTCAACAGCAGCACTACGCACATTTAGGGCCAGAAAGTTCTTCATTGTGGGAGCTGTCTTGTTTATCAGGATGTTCGACAGCACCTCTGGCCTCTACCCACTAGATGTCAGTAGCACTTCTCCAGTTCTAATGACCAAAAGCGTCTCCAGACATTGTCTCATGTCCCCCAGGGGGCAAACCTGTCCCCAGTTGAGAACCACTGTTCTAGGGTAACTACTAAAATAATAAGCTTCTGAGTTAAGATGGAAGAGTGAACACCTGCTCTCTCTCAAACCCCAATAAAATAAAAGCACTTAATATCTTAAAAAGACCTAAACCCCCAAGAAAAGGGAGAACACAAGAAGAGACAATAGTCATAAAACTCTGGAAGCTGAGAAGCAAATGAACAAAAAATGAAATTATCCACAAAGAAAGCAAAATCTAAACTGGTGGGGTGGGGGGTGGAGTTGGAGAGGGAAAATGAAATCCAACAAGTTTACAGAGCAGAATCTTCAAATGGCTCCGGAATGACAGTATTAAGTACTCCTGGAACTGGGAGTGAAGGCAGGGGTACTAAAATCACCAGGATCTCCATCTTCCTGCCGGCTGCTAGGTGTGCATGCACCCCTCCCTTATCCTAGCAGAAGTACAGGGATTTACCCCTCTCAAGAGGGAAAAACAGGAAGATTCTGAGTTGGGAGACAACAGGGACAATTGGGACACAGGTACCAAACAGAAAGAGGGGGAGACCAAGGGACTCTACACAAACTGAATGCCCCCACTACCAAGACCCTGGCAGCCCTGACTTTCCAGGCAGAAGATTTTAAGACTTCTGTGGAGACTGATTAGTCTAAAAGGAAAGGCCTAATGGTTCTAACACTGGAGACTCCCCAACAAGCAGCTGACCCAGATTGCCATAAAGTGAAGTTCAAAAGGCCTTGCACTGTGAGAAAAAATTATTTCCAACCTAGAATTCTATACTCAGGCAAACTATCAATTAAATATGAGAGCAGAATACAGACATTTTCACACACACAGTCTCAATTTAACCTCCCATATGCAACCTTTCTCAAGAAGTTACTGGAAGATATGCTTCAGCAACTTTGGAAATACCTATTTATTTTTACACAATTTGCGCAAAGACTAGTAGTGTAAGCTGAGACTCTGATATACAAATAACTCTATTTATTGAAATGGAAAGCTAAGAAACATGTTAAAGGTTCCTGTGTGTACTTTACACTACTTTCAATTATTCTATAATTTAGCCCTTTCCCTAATTCTCCCAAATTATTAGATTTTAGTTTATTACTGCTACACAGGACAACTTATTTTCAAATATTTCTAGATATACAATTCAAATAATTTTCCTAACACTTTCCTTATTATTGTAACACGGGAACAGTTTCTCTCACTTTTCTCGATCTCATTCTTGAACACTAAAAGTACAAGTTATCACCAAACCAAAGCTATAAATAACCAACTGAAAAATAGGACAAGAAGAAGGGTTATTAACCACAAAAAGCTTTTACATTCTGCTGAATACAGGATGTGTTACCTGGTTTTTCCAGCTCCTACCTAACTGGAGTTCTGTTTTTACTGTGCAGCCAGCTGCTCTCTACAAGAGCAGGGTGTCCCATGCAGGTGCAGGGCCCCTCTATCAACAAGCAGGATTTAACTCTGTTCTATCAATCCCACCCAAGCTTCTCCTGCATATCTAAACAGCCCCAAGGAATCTCTCCAGACCTCTGAAATGAGTGTTTCTCAAAATATGGCTGGCCAAGTCACCGCACCACTCACCAAGACGTGTGCGGGAAGGTGAAACCAAGATGGGGGCGGAGGAGAGTATGAACGCTTGTTAGAGAAAGCAATGACTTCAGAGTGAATTGTCAGACTTACAGGACGGTCTACTTGCAGCAAAGGAATTACATTATACTTATGTCCCTTACATATAAATAAAAGTGATCTTGTACCTCTGACTGAAAAAAACTGAGAAGTATCTTGGTAGCCATACCAAACCAACAGAGAAAAGTGTCTGTTTTAATCAGATGAAAAACTTTGTGTTTTATTTTATATTTATTTGGCTAAGTCACCTTGTATATTTTCTTTCCTTCCTTTTGTAAAAAATGTCACTGCTTGGGTAATAACAATGATTGAATTAGTATCTTCTGGCACATGAGGGAAACCACTGGTACCAGGCAACTTCAATCCAGTTAATTCTCATACTAGTAAGCATGCTACCAGGTTAGCCACTGTCTACTAGTTAGAGATTAGGAAGTAACTAGCATTAACATAGTAAAACTTGGAAAAACTTTTAGTATCTTAGAGATTGTCTACCATTTTGATACCAAGAAACAAACCTATTCACTTGTGTCTCTGAATAACGAAAAGAGAGTTTGGTCACTCACTGGTTGACTCCTTCATGACTCATACCTCTTGATCTCCTGGACTCTGGGAATCTCCTTTGCTTGTGTTTGTATCCCGAGTCCAACGAGGTGGTTTCCAAGTTCTTTCCTGTGTTCCTCTGTTATAGTAATAACAACGTCCGGAACTATCTTTATGAGTTTCCCATTCTCCATTAATCTGAATTGCTGGGCTCCCAGGAAGCGGGGGGAGAGCAGACTGGGATATTTTCAGCTCTTGCAGATTAGCGTAGACAGGAGAATCTGGCCGTCCTTGATTTGGAGGTGTTGTTGCCTGTGAAAAATGTGACATATTTATGTTTCAACTGGCATAACATTTACACATTAAAATTAAATGAAACAAGATTTATAAACATATACACTAATTCATTTAAAAAGATATACAGGTGTACATGTTCTTTCTAAAGAAATAACAATTTAACAGTTTTAATATTCATAGTTTGATTGAAAAAAATATAAAAGCTTCAAATAGAATCCAAAGTGTGCTTAATAACTTTCCTTCACTCTGAAAGAATACTCAAATAGGGGGCTGGCCCAGTGGCACAGCAGTTAAATTCGCCCGTTCTGCTTCAGTGGCCCGGGGTTCGCCAGTTCAGATTCTGGGGGCGGACCTACTCACTGCTCGTCAAGCCATGCTGAGGTGGCGTCCCACATAGCAGAGCTACAACTCTACAACTACGACACACAACTATGTACTGGGGCTTTGGGGAGAAAAAAGAAAAAGAGGAAGATTGGCAACAGATGTTAGCGCAGGGCCAATCTTCCTCAAAAAAAAAAAAAAGAATACTCAAGTAGAAGTCTGAAGCTGTGGATTCTAATTCAAGATCTGGCAGTAACAAGGAGTATGACACTGGATTAGATCACTTCATGTCTGTGAAACTGAATTTTTTAATCTCTGTAAATGAGGGAACTGAATTAAACCACTAGGTCTCCTTTGGCTCTAAAACTCTATGATTTTAGGCAATTTTTTAAAATATAAAAAGTCTTACACACGGGTAACTCAGCATTTATAAACCATAAAAAGAAAGATTTTATATCATAAGCTCTAATATTAAATCAGGAATATAAGTGAAACATAAAGGAGATACAATACTTCAGCTTAGAATTTACTACATTCTATTCCTTCCGTCGTAATTTCTCAGTAGCCATAAAAAAATCATTTAATCTTCCCCTAGTTTCTTATTTGTGAATTGCCTAACAGTGGAAAAATAAGAATTAGCAGTAACTCTGATTTACATGCTTAATCTCAACCTACCGCTTTACTTTTTGTTTTTAAATGTCTCACTAGATGTCAGTCAAGAGCAGAACACTCTTCCTGCATCCTGCATGAGCACATTGTAAACCGTATTACGTTAGAATTCTAGCTGCCGAAGGAAAAAAGCCCACGTCCGAGAACACCTTTTTACATGTATGTTAGTATTTGTGGTTATATTTTTCCTTTTACAACAGGGTTTCTCAACCGCAGCACCACTAACATTTTGGGCCAGATAATTCTTTCTTGTTGGGGGGCTATCCTGTGCACTGTAGAATGTTTACTAGCATCTCTGGTCTCTAACCACTAGATGATAGTGGCATCTTCCCATTGTGACAACTAAAAAGTCTCCAGACACTGCCATATGTCCCCTGGGGACAAAACTGCCCCTGCCTGAGAACCACTGCGTTACCACATAAATCCTCGAGTTATATTCAGATATTCAATTACTTCTACAATGTACCTAGAGTTTTAGGAATGCTTTAAACATTGAATTAAAAAAGGGAAATGTGGATGGATACACTGGATCAGTTTTATTAAAATTAAAGTACTTTAACTTCTAAAATACTATTTGCTTATAAAATAATTATCCTGAATCTGAATTACAGAATTAAGCTTTCTCTTAAAAATAACCCAAAACATGAATACATTTGTAAAACGGTTACCTTTGGTCTCTTTACACATGGTAATTAGGCATACTCGATACAAATTAGACTGTTTTCCTAAAAATGTAGCTTTGAATTTAGACTACTACCAAACAACACCTTTCTATGAAGAAAATCGATCCATGAAGACAAATTTCCATGTATTTCTTTTTCAGACCAATTCCACATTCTGGTGAATTAGCCAGGATAACAATGCTTCTCTACTAAGATGAACTCTGTTAATATAACAAACAATTTTATACAGTAAATAGCTTCCCCAGAACCTTATCCAGAGAATATTTACTCAACAAGTGATTAAGTTCTTACTTTGCTCCTGATACCTTACTGGACTTGGGGAAATAAAGATGCCAAGAAACATTTTCTAAATGATGTTTATGAACAAATTCTAGTAATCTTTTTTTTCCTTAATTAATTAATTATTTATTTATTTTTCCCCCAAAGCCCCAGTAGATAGTTGTATGTCATAGCTGCACATACTTCTAGTTGCTGTATGTGGGACGCAGCCTCAGCATGGCCGGAGAAGCAGTGCGTTGGTGCGCGCCCGGGATCCGAACCCGAGCCGCCAGTAGCAGAGTGCGCGCACTTACCCACTAACCCCGGCCCTCTAGTAATCTTTAAGAAACAACTAATTCCTGTGGTTTTAACAGGCCAAATTTAAACATTTTTTCCAATTCAAAAGAACTTTAATGCTTCAATACAGTTTATCAGGAGAGCATAATTCTGAAATAAAAGCAGAGAAGAACTAAATGAAAGAAAATTATAAACCAATCTCACTTATAAATATAAATGAAAATATACTAAATAAAACTTCAGCAATCAAATCCAGCACTGCATTAAACAAATCAGGAAAAAGCAGAAATGTTAAGGAAGTCTGTCTTTAGGAAATCTCTTACTATAATTCTTTACACTAACAGATTAACATGATCATCTCCACAGACACATACGAAGCATTTAATAAAATTCAACATGGATTCAGGATAAAACTCTTAGCAAGTGAGGAATAAGTGACACCTCCTTAATTTGTCTTTTAAAAATTATTATTTAAAATAAACATCATACTTAGCAAGACACTGAAAAGAAGCATTTTCATTGAAGTCAAGAATAATACCAGGATGCCAAGTATTACTGCTTTTTTCCAACATTGTACTGGAGGTCCTAAGCAATGTACTAGGAAATGAAAAATGAATTACACTCATAAATACCTAGAAGGAAAAAAAACTCTGATATTTGTCATTGACATAACCAATACCTGAAAACCCAAGTCCATGACAACTACTGAGAAGTTTAATAAGCTGGCCAGATACAAGATCATCTAATCAGTTTCTCATAGAAGAGCAATGACAAATCGGAAAATGTAACCAAATAAAAACATGTCATTCTCAATAGGAAAAGAACTGTTAAACAGTGACAAATAAGCTCCTAAAAAAATGTGCAAAACCAAATGAGGAATACTTACGAAATTTTCCTCAGATACCTAAAATTATACTTGAATAGACAAATCTTTCTTCCTAAATGGAAAAACCGAACTTTGTAAACATATTACTTCTCCAAAAGTTAACCCACGAAGTCTACAGAGTCAATGCAGCGGTCAGCACGCAGCACAGTTAGTACACCGCCTAGCACACAGTGGCACCTAATGAAATTTGTTGAATGAACAAACAAATGTGAATAAAAAAATGCAAACATATATGCCCAAGTAAAAGCAAAATTCAAGGACTTGGAACTGGTTATATGTGAGAGGGAGGGAGGAAACTAGGAAAATACCACATTTCTAATTTGGGAAAATGGGTGGACAGTTGTGTCACCACTTAAGATAAAAACTATCTAAAAATGAACCGGATATCAAGTACTCAGGTGCTAAGGTTACAAACATAAATTAAAAAATGTCTTCTAGGACCTCATAAGATAGTAAAAGAAAGAGAAACAAAAGATCATTTAAATGCATAATAGACATAATGCTAGTGCTACACATGGGATACTATGGGAGCAAAAAGGAAGAGACCTGGAAACAAGTGACTAAGCCTTAGAAGTGAATAAACACGAGTTAGCCTGGTAAAAGCTGGGGATACAAGAACAAAAGTTTGGAAACACAAAAGCACGGTACAGTCAGGGAATGATGCTGACTCACAGAGTAGGTAAACGGAGCAACAAGAGGAAGGAGAAGCAGAGGACAGAACAAGGAGAGTTTGTACGGCATGTTAAAGAGCACGGCCACTATCCAGTAGCACTTAAGGAGCTACTGAAGACTTTAAGCCAGGAAGTACATTCTGATTTAAAATTTAGAAATATTACCGGGGCCGGCCCCGTGGCGCAAGCGGTTAAGTGTGTGCACTCCACTGCGGCGGCCCGGGGTTCGCTGGTTCGCATCCCGGGCGCGCACCAATGCACCACTTGTCAGGCCATGCTGTGGTGGCGTCCCATATAAAGTGGAGGAAGATGGGCACAGATGTTAGCTCAGGGCCAGTCTTCCTCAGCAAAAAAGAGGAGGATTGGCAGATGTTAGCGCAGGGCTGATCTCCTCACAAAAAAAAAAAGAAAGAAAAAAGAAATATTACCAATTTTAGAGGGACACAACTAGAGGCAGAGATTAGTCTGGAGGTTGATACAACAGTACAGACAAAAGATGAAGAGAGCTGCAATAGGACAAGGATGGCAGGACTGGAGAAGCAGGGCCAGATTCAAAAAATAATTAGAAGCTTCAATTAACATGCAGATTGTATGTTTGTTTATGTGAAGCATAGTTTTTGGTGTCCACCGAAGGAGAGGAGGAAGAAAAGAGAACCCTGGAAGCAGTTGTTTTACGAATTAAAATGAGAATACAAATATAAAGTTAGCACAGGGTCCAGCATGGTGACTTCTAGTGTTATTACAATTATTATTGCAATTAATATAATTAAGGGACCAGACAAAATAAGAGGATTCAGTAAAGGAAGCAGAAAGGAAAGTCAGAGGTAGAAGGTCTACCAGGAAAAGGTGGTATTTAAAAGTTTTCAAAAGGAAAACTTCAAGAGAAGGAGAACCTGACAGTATCAATCTAGCCTTCAGTATGAGGGCTGTGAAGCGATCACTAGATTCAGCAATTAAGAAGTCATTAAAAGACCTCAGCTTCCAGCCATGAGGATCTGAAATTGTACCTTCCTGCCACAAACAACTAGAAAAGTGAGTAAAATACAGGAAACACGTTTTTTCAGGCATTGTATGACAAGCAGCGCAGGACTATGGTCCCTGTGAGAAGAAAGAAATGCGGTGGTCCTACCACTCCCAGGCTTTCTGCCTGAAGGTGGTTTCCAGAAATCGGCACAAGGAGGGGAAACCCAAAGACAGCTTAGCAATCTCTGTGAGTGAACAGGACAGAGATAAAGGTTTACATTTATTATTTAAAGTAACAAAAGGAATAATACACTAAAGGAAAATAATTATATAAATATCAAACATTGTGAAGAGAGGAAAAGGAGAAAAGATCGGTCCCTAATCTTTTTAATTCAAGAATCTTCAAACTTTGTTGGTATTCTTCAAAATTGATAAACCAAGAAATAGAGGTGAAAGTGATGTCTGAAATCAAGAGATGAACAGTAACTCTAAGTAGAACATATCAGCTAGAAGTTTACTGACAATGAATGAATGGTAAAACTTTAATATTTCACATTCTTACTGACCACTAGTTAAATTTTTTGACAGATGTTCATTTGAAATGTTCATTTGCTGTTAGAAATAGTTTCTAGTAGAAATAAGAACTTTGTTTTCTTAATGAATTAACTCTATACTTAAAATCAGCTTAAGCCTTCAATTTCCAAAGTGTGTGAAAGAGAACACAAGAGGACTCAGTATTTTTGTTAATCTTCTAACCTGTGACAAGATGCAACTGTCCACATTTATTATCAACTGCATTTTGAAACCTCTGAGAAAAATTCAAGGGAATTACCATTGATTGATCACTAACAATTTTCCTTAAGACCACCTGAAAATATAAATCCTTAGTAGAAAAAATAGTGTAAAATAAACCAATTTTTACGTATGCACAAAACATACTAACTGCAACAACGGATGGTTAAGTAATTATACACCATTTTGTCTACTAAACCAAAAAAACTTTTTTTTTTTTTTTTAAAGAACATACTCAATGCTGGTAAAGGTGGAATGTAACAACTTTACTGCTGGTAACTTTAGCTGAACCTTTTTGGAAAACAGTTTGGCAGTACTCTTCAAAAGCTTTTAAAAAATATTTTTAGCACCTTGAACAAAGGGGGAAAAAATCCTAGATATAGAAAAAAAATTTTCCCACAAAGATGTTCATTCAAAGTTATTTACCAGAAATAAATCAGAAACAATTTAAACATCCAACAACAGAGGAATGGTTGAGTAAATAATGATCCACCATAGGAGGAAATACTACACAAGCACTGAAAAAGTTAACGGTTTTTTAATAACATGATAAATTTTATGAGGTTAATGAGAAAAGCAGAATATAAAACTGTTTCTAACTTCCAACTAAAAATTTAAAAGTATGGAGAAAAACAAACTAAAACATTATCAGTTTTCTCTGGATAATGGAATTATGTAGGATTTTTTTCTATGTGCTTTATTTTTTTTAGTTTTATTACAATGAGAATTATTACCTTTAGAGTTTGATTAGGACAAGAATCTGGGGCACTTGCCTAGTGCACTGGACTCATGAAAGTGACAGCAACTTTATTAACACTATATAAACTAGTGTTTCTTAAGGGGTGGTCAATAGATTACCTATATCAGACTCATCTAGAGGTGCTTATAAAAATTCTTGAGTCATATCCCAGAGTTCCTGGAGGTGGAGAATGGTGGAAGTGGTAGTCAGGAATCTATATTTTTAAGCACCCTATGCGATTTTTATGTGTACTGTTGTTCGGAAGACATTGATAAAACTCAATCTTCCTGAATGGACTTAGGGCAAACTAGACTCCTGGTCCAATAAATTTGGATTATAAAAACCATAAATACTTAAAGACAATTCTGAAGTCCATACCACCAGTTGCTTCTTACTCTGCAGCTAAGTCAAAGAAAAAAGAGTTAAAAGAATAAGCGGTAAGGGTCGGCCCCGTGGCTTAGCGTTTAAGTGCGCGCTCTCCACTGCTGGTGGCCCGGGTTCGGATCCCGGGTGCACACCGACGCACCACTTCTCCGGCCATGTTGAGGCCGCGTCCCACATACAGCAACTAGAAGGATGTGCAGCTATGACATACAGCTGTCTACTGGGGCTTTGGGGGGAAAAAATAAATAAATAAAATCTTTAAAAAAAAAAAAAAGAATAAGTGGTAAGAAGGACTTCTAATATATGAATCACATAAAAATTAGTTTTCTAATATTTATAAGACTTAAGTATTATGCACTTAAACTGAACAAACAACCTTGTTCATGAATTATCACCAACAAAATAAGTGGATTTTTCATACAAAAAATAGGAGAACAAAGAAACAAAGTTAATTTTATGGGCGGTATCTGTCATTAATTAACAACTGAATTGGGACTAGTGTCTCTGCACATGACCCAATTTTATATTTAAAAAAAGACTTGGCCTGTTCTACTTTATCTATACATACACTAAAATAGTCCTCCACTATCCACAGAAAGGAAAAATTGGGGAACCATATATAAGAACGTAACTTTATACTTAGATTGTACCTGAATCCTTACTCAAAATGTTGAGATCTGTCCTCTTTTTACCTTTGATGTTAGTTTGCTTCTAAAATAAACTTCAGAGAATGGCAGAAAACATATTAACTAAGGAACTACAACTCTTGTTTCTTAATTAGCATATGCTACTCAGTATTAATATTTAATATTAATATTAATCTACCTTACTATAAATGCAGAATTATATTTATATTACTGAATAATCAATATAATTCCCTGCAGCCTCTAATCAATACCTTCGATTTAGATGTATGGGAAAAAAAAAACATTTACCGAAATATCAGACTTCAAAACAGAATTTAAATTATTTTTTAACTTCTATTTTAACTCATGTGGAAAAAAGACATTTTAAGTGTCTTTGGTAATTTACCTGCTTAAACTCTGCTTTACCATAATTGCTAATTATTATAACCTTGAGCCAGTTAATACATAATAAAGGACACAAAAGAAATAAATTGTCAAAAAGCCAATATTCAGTTAAAATAGGACTAAAATTTGTTTTAGTTTCACTATTGAAAATTGCCTATCAATTTTAACTGAAAAATGTAACTGTCTTTCCAAAAGGCAGTCTTTTTTGCTTAAAGCCAAATTTTAGGGAAAAAACATAAGACCCTTTAATAATTTTAAAATATCAAAACTTACTAATTCCAATGTTCATACCTTAAAGCATGACTGCACTGAGATTTCAAGGTCTACAGAGTGAACTGATATTTTCTATGATTTACTTACTTGACTAACATCTAAGAACTAATTATGAGCGAGGCAGGAGATGAAAATAAGACAGCCTCTGTCCTTAAGGACCAGCAGCCTAGCAAAGAGGAAGAGAGGGAAAAAGAAGGACGAGTCCAATGACAGGAGCTAATGCTAGAGAGAGGAGCGTGCACAGGATGCTCTGGGAGCACAAACAAAGCAGCACCGAACAGGGAGGAGAGGGTGAGACACGGAGTTCCGGAAAGGGTCACAGCACAGGTTTAACTGGATCTGTACAGGAAAGGAGGAGGCGGCCGAGTCAGCCAGAGAAGTGATGAAGGGCACTCCAAGTACACTCAAAATCTCTCTGTTTTTAGCTGACGAAATACAACGAAATGAAAAGCAGCCTTTCAATAATGAAACATAATCGGTACCTAAGTGAAGTCAGTATTGTGAAAAGCTTTAAGAGATATTATTTTCATGGTGAATAAATTCTTTTCCTTTTTTTTTTCCCCAGGTGGTTTTCTAGTTATTGCAACCCAAGGCTGCTCAACTCCGACAGGATTTGATCCCTTCCAGCCATACACACAAACTTTCTTAGCCCCTCATCTTTCATCTCCTCTCTGTCATCTTCCCCACCTTTGATCACCTTAGCCGACAACCTGAACAACCCCTTCACGCCTTCATCGGTCTGTCACCATTTCTGCCTCCTGACACTGACAATAATAAGGCAGGTCCCAAGGAGGAAAGCTGTGAGGCCTGACAAATGCTTTTTTCTAGGAAGCCACACTCAAACATACTGGTGAAGTCATTTGTGTGTACCAACCTGCAGTACCAGCTGCCAACTGACCACAGTGGAATCGTGCCATGCTATAAACTAAAATCCCAGGGGCCGGCCCAGTGGCGTAGTGGATAAGTTTGCACGCTCCGCTTTGGCGGCCCGGGGTTCACCGGTTCGGATCCCAGACGCAGACCTACTCACCACTCGTCAAGCCATGCTGTGGCGGCATCCCACACAGAACTAGAAGGACCCTCAACTAGAATATGCAACTATGTACTGGGGCTTTGGGGAGAAAAAGAGGAAGACTGGCATTAGATGTTAGCTCAGGTCCAATCTTCCTCAAAGAAAAAAAAAAAATCTAAAATCCCAGGCAGGCAAAGACTCTCTGTACCTAAAGGGTGGATAGGTAAGAGCTCACAGACACCACAGTGAAAATCCCTGGGTACCAGGGACCAACACATACACAGCCATGAGGGTGTGTACAAATAAGAAGTTTATTATAGATGAAAGATTTGCCAAAAAGGAACAAAAGACAAATTTCCCTTTCAAGATGAACCCCACACCCCTCCAGTGTCATTTTCTAGTATGCCCTCACATGCATATTCTCCCACAGCCTTACTACTCTGTAGCTTGTCATGGTACCTATTACACTGTATCCCAGATTTACTTGTCTGCCTTTCTCTCTAGAACTCGATTATCTTTAAGGCAGCAATGTTTGCCTTCTTTATCTCTTCATCTTCAGTGCCTAGTATAGCACGGATACATAGTAAGCACTCAATATGTTCAAGACGTTCCTGAATGAAATCTACTTTTATATAACTAAAGAAGCTATCATGAAATCCAGACACTGAAATTAATTCTCTATTCCTGTTTTTACAGTCTCCTTGGGAAATGTTACCTAATTCCACTGCTTCAATAAAATCAAACTCTCTCTCTCTCCCTCAAACATCCACCTCTCTCCCCTGAATGACACACATGTATTTTGAAAGACCTACTAGCATGGATCCTCCACAGACACTTCAAACTCATTATATCCTCTGCCTCAGCTTTTTTCCATAGCACACTACCCTAGCATATTCACCAGTCCAAATACTAACAGCATCATAAGCTAGTTAATCAGAAATTTCAAAATCATCTTGTGTCTCTTCTCTTTACCCCAACAAAGTTCTACTAATCGTCCTCCTAATATATCTTGAATTCCTTTCTCTCCTATCCCAAGATAACTACCTTAGTCTAGGTCCTCTTCATCTCTTTTGCTGAATGATTACAAGCATCACGGGGCTCTACTGCCTCCATTTCATTTCTTCACCTTGTCCAATTGATCTTTCACAGTACCAACAGTTACTCTCTGAAAACACAAATCTCGATGATCTGCGTTAAAACATCAATGAATATTTCACTGACTATAGAAATTCAAATTTCACAGCAGAGAATTTAAGGCTTTTGAACACTCCAGTCCCAAACAATCTTTTCTGCCTCACTTACTGCCATTCTCTTTACATTCTTTGCTCCAAAACTCTCACATTACTCACAATTCTACTATTAATGTCATGCTATCCCCACCCCCCATCACTTTCAAACCGTTTCTTTCTCTAACTGGGATATCCTGTCCCCAATCACCAACCAATAAACCACACATAAAAACCATAAAGAGCTGGTTCAAAGGTCACTTTCTCTTTGAGATGCTCCTCTATTCCTCAACAGCAGAATTCACAGGTTTCCTGGGCATCCAGAGCAGCACTAACACAAATATAATGTGAGCCAGGTATGTAATTTAAAATTTTCTAGTAGCCACATTAAAAAGGTAAAAAGAAAGAAGTGAAATGAATTCTAATAATATAGTCATTTAACCCAATATATCCAAAGTATTAGCATTTTACCACATAATCAATATAAAAATTATTGATATTGTATTTGTTTGGGCTAAGTCTTTAAAATCCAGTACATATTTTTATAGCACATCCCAATTCTGATTCTAAATTTTCATCAAAAGTACTTGATCCGTATTTAGGTTTCATAAAATTTACAGCTGAAAAAGTAGGTTCACATACTCAAGTTATTCTGTATCAGTTTTTGAATTTTAACTTATAGTAATTGAAATAAAATAAAATAAATTCAGTTTCTCAGACTCACCAGCCACATTCAAGTGCTCAATAACCACACATGGCAAGCGGCTACTGTACTGGATGGCACCAATCTACAGCACTTTCTATTCACCTCTACTACTGTCCCAATCACACTACATTACATTTAATTGTTATTTTTCAGTCTCTCCAACTAAACTGTAAGCCCCTTAAGAGTTCAGAGCAAGATCATATCTTGTTATGTATTTTCAAAGTCTAGAAACGAATGAGTAAACTGATGATCCCTTCTCAAGCCCTGACTCAGACTGTGATGATTCTTTTCTCCCCCAGGAACTGCTTTCCCAATCCACAGAATATTTTAAGAAATAGAAAGGTAAAAGAAATCTTAAAAGTCATCTTTGAGATGAAATTTACTTTTGTATAAAAGTAAATTTATATAAAAATTTTTATAATAAAATACTATAATAATATATAATAAATAATAAAATATAATAATAAACACTTTTCAGTTCCTAGTAACTAATATTTATTGAAACTTTTATTGATGAAACCTCATTATTAATTTGTGTTAAAAGTGTTCAACCAAATATGCTTGTCCTTGGTCAGCTAAGCAAACAAAATTCTTCAATAAGACATTATGCTGAGATGGTAGGACTTAGCTACTATTTTATGCTGATAAAGCCACATGCAATGGCCTGGTACACTGCCATTCATTATTACAAATCTCCCTCCCTAGGGCCTTGAATGGTAACTCTATGATCAGCATTCAGAGGATGACAAAGAATACCCTGCTGCTGAAATTTCCAGAGAGTAAAAAGTTTATGGTACAATTACAAATGAAAAAAACGCACCTGTGTTTACTTGTAGCAAGCATATACTTGCACAAGTCTAAGCTTAGAAGTTGAGGTTTCTGGCAACAGCAAAAAATAATAAATTTCAAAAAGATACAAAATTAGGGCCGGCCCCGTGGCTTAGCGGTTGGGTGCTCGCGCTCCGCTGCTGGCAGCCCGGGTTCGGATCCCGGGTGTGCACCGACGCACCACTTCTCTGGCCATGCTGAGGCCGTGTCCCACATACAGCAACTAGAAGGGTGTGCAGCTATGACGTACAACTATCTACTGGGGCTTTGGGGGAAAATAAATAAATAAAAATTATAAAAAAAAAAAAAAAAGATACAAAATTAACCCATAGTTATATGCTACAAGTTTAAATGGTTGCCATACCATCCTTTCTCTCATTTTCTGATAAATGACTATTCTTTCTGGTTGGTTTGTTTTTTTCAAAAACAAGATTCCGAAAAACTTTATCTAAGAAAAGAATTTATAAATGGTCACTTCAAATGAACACAGACAAATAAATGGGTTTGTAATTTACCACATGTACCAATTCATTAACAAGTCTGCACAAGAACACCGTAATACAGCTGCCTGGATAACTCACTATTACATTAATTCCGAACTGAGTGCATAGTTACAAGATTTAAAGCATTATTCCCTTAAAGCTGTAGTGAAAATCTTATACCTAATACAAAGTAAATAAAAGGTAGATGATTTTCCATCATTTTAATGGCCATTTTACACATAGCAAGAAATACTTAAGCCCTGGGTTCCTTAAAAGATATTCAGAATAGGTATTTAGACACATACAGTATGAATCTATAAATATAAAAACATATGCATACATTCACAAACATACATACATAAATGCACGAAAAAAAATCAAAAGACTATGTAAGCTTTTGTAACTTATTTCATGAAATTATGGCTGGGTTGGGGATTTTTGGTTTATCTGTATTCTCTAATTTATTCTTCAACGAGTATTTATTTTGAAGTGAGATTAAAAAGGAAAAATTTGTGGAAAAGAATAGGCCATTAGTTTTGTTTTGTTTTGTTTTTTTGTGAGGAAGATCAGCCCTGAGCTAACATCCATGCTAATCCTCCTCTTTTTGCTGAGGAAGACTGGCGCTAACATCTATTGCCAATTCTCCTTCCCCCCCCCCCCAAAGTCCCAGTAGATAGTTGTATGTCATAGTTGCACATCCTTCTAGTTGCTGTATGTGGGATACAGCCTCAGCATGGCCGGAGAAGCGGTGCATCGGTGTGCGCCCGGGATCCGAACCTGGGCCGCCAGTAGTGGAGTGCGCGCACTTAACTGCTAAGCCACAGGGCCGGCCCAGGCCATTAGTTTTAAATCCACATAACAATTCTGGAATGATCTTTAGGAAGTTCTATACCATAAGCAAGCTATAAAGGCAAGAGTCCTTATGATATCCATGGAAGCCAATACCCAAAACTTCAAGCTTACCCAGAAAACCTAGAATAGGCAGAGAGAGGGCTAGTTCACAGTCATTGATATTTTGGGTTCATTCTAAGTCAGAAATGTAGTCACTGTACTTAGAATTATAATCCTTTTAATAAGCCACAATGAAAATACCGTTCCCATTAGCAAGTTCTCCAAGTAGCTAATGGATAAAACAGGGAAAGGTAAGATGGGTGAGGTAGAATGGAATTGTTCTGACAGTGGTCAAAAGTCTAGCACCTCTTTGATGGAGCAATTCATCCTAAAGTTGCATAAACTGAGGCCTGTCTAGACACTAGATAATCATTCCCAGCCCTTCTCTTTGCAACCATTACCACTCTCCATCTCCAGAACTTTTTTCATCTTGCAAAACTGAAACTCTGTACACATTACACAATAACTCTCCATCCCCCTCTCTCCCCAGCTCTTGGCAACCAACATTCTACTTTCCATCTCTAAGAATCTGATTACTCTAGATGCCTTATATAAGTGGCATCATACAACACTTGTTCTTACGTGACTGGCTTATTTCACTCGGCATAATGTCCTCAAGATTCATCCACGTTGTAGTATGTGTCAGAATTTCCTTCCTTTTTAAGGCTGAATAGTATCCCATTGTATGTACATACCACATTTTGTTTATTCATCTGTTGATAGAAACTTGAGATGCCTCCACCTTTTGGCTATTATGAATAATGCTGCTAATAAACATGGACATACAAATATCTGTTGGAGTCCCTGCTTTCAATTCTTTGGGGTACTGTGATGATTAATTTTATGTGTCAACTTGACTGGGCTAAGGGGATGCCCAGATAGCTGATAAAATATTATTTCTGGGTGTATCTGTAAGGATGTCTTTGGAAGGGATTAGCATTTCAATCAGCAGACTGAGTAAAGAAGATGATTCTCTCACCAATGGGGGTGGGTATCCTCCAATCCCTTAAAGGCCTGAATAGAACAAAAAAGCAGAGGAAAGGTGAATTCACTCTCTCAGCTTGAGCTGAGACATCCACTGCCTCCAGCCCTAGGACATTGGCGCTCCTGGTTCTCAGGCCTTCACCTCAGACAGGGACTTGCACTATCAGACCCCCCTACTTCTCAGACCTTCGGATCTGAACTGAATCACCCAACTGGCCTTCCCAGGTCTACAGCTTGCAGATGGCAGACCATGCGACCTCTCTCAGCCTCCAAAACTGCACGAGCCAATTCCTATAATAAATCTCCTCATATATACATATGTATATATCCTATTGGTTTCTCTGGAGAACCCTGACTAATATGTACAGATTTATAGACAGAGCCCTTTTCTTTTGAAACTCCTCAAATAAAACTGACCATTAGCTCGAAAGGTCACCGTTAAACACTAATACTATACATGTTTTCCACTTCCCAACACCTTACATACGCGCTAAAGACCCTTAATCCAAAAGAGGGGAAAAATCAATCAGCAGCTAAGTTTAGGAGCAATTTAATTTTGTTCCTCTCGACTTCCTCATATATCCGAATTCGCAGGGAGAAAAGTATCAAACATTCTACTTATACTTCAATGTGCAGGAAACAAAATCCATTTAAGAAACACACTCCAGCTCTACAGCATTAATGCCAGACAAAGCCGCAGTTTGTTTTCCAAGATCCTTAGTCTCTTTTTAGGGCCCTTCCAACCTCTCTTCATCAAAACTAGCTCTCAGTTCAGAATTTTTAGAAAAGGTTCTTCAATACAAAAGATACGTTTCCCAGAAGTCAAATAACTCCTGATCCTCATCACAGACTCAGAACTGCTCTACCCTATTCGAAGGCTCACTTGAGACATGCTGGCTCCTTTTGGTTCCAAATCAGTTATTTATGTGCTGGTTCCTTTTCATCAGGTATCTGAACACTCACAGGAGAAGTAAAAAGGTTTTCATTCAGGCTTTAGGAGTCTCGACATATAAAAACAGACAAATGAGGAAATCTGGGGCAGAGATCTCAATTCAGTTAAGCTTTATTAACTTCTTGCCCAGCGTGTCCTTTTGGGGATACACTGCTCTTCAGAATGAGACATACTGAAAGCGGCATAGAGCTGCCTGGTTCCTTTTAAGAAAGAAAGTGTGAGCCATAGGAAGGAACTCGTCTGGTTATCCCAGTTCTCAGTCTTCATATTCTATTTTAGTGAATGCACTAACATAAAAACTGCGTATGTATCAATAGTAACACACCAGAGCAAGTGACTATTATAAGACTATCTACAATTTTTCTAATTATATTTAATTACTACAGAAACACTGAGATTTATTAATTCCCATTTGAATCTTTAAATCTGTAGTTGAAAAGTTAAAAAAATCACATTCCTTCCCACTTGATCATGTCTAAAGAATAGCTGGCTATTAAGTTACTGTAACTGATAAATGAACAGATTATTTTTTCTCCATAACTCATTTACATTTTATATTAACAAAACTGTCAGTGAAGAAGGAATTTTTAAGCGAAATACGCAACAGATGGTTTTTCTATTTAAAAAATTTTTCTATCAAATTTTCTAAACCCTTTGTATATGTTACATTACTTGAATGTTTAGCAATATCATCCATTTGACACAGGTGCTTAACAATGCTTTTCAATAATAAGCATGATAAACCAAGTGAAGGAAAATCTGACTTATTTAAGGGAGATATTCAGTGGATAATTAATAAAATTTTAAAACTACCCTTACCTGGCTAGAAAGCCACACAAATAGTAAGATATACTCTTCCTTAAATTATGAAATGCAGATACAAAAGGCAAAAAATAAATCTATCTTCTTTTTTAAAAAAAAAAAAATTGGAAAATAAATAGGATTAAAAAGAAAAAACTTCCAGAAATCTACTACTCAAGTATAACCTCTGTTGATGTCTTAAATGAAGTCGTAATCATAATAGGTGCATGCTATGACCCTTTCCTTAAAATTTTTAACTTTCAAGCATCTTGCACTTCCATAATTTCATAATGAAACTCCTAAGCTTCCTTTAATACGAAAACCTGAACTGTCTTATACCAGCTGACCAACTTTTTGAGGAAATAATAGCAACAATTCTGTTTCAGAAGCCTCAGATAATACCTGTATTGCAATGCTACTGCCATTTTGTATTTGAGCATTTTATTGTTTTTCACATTTATTAAAATGAGGAATAAAATGAAAACAGAAAAGAAAATAGTGCAGCATTTTCCTATATTTCCTTATAGTATACGGACAGGCAAACTATGGTCCAAATCCAGCACGCAGCCTGTTTTTGTAAATAAAGTTGTATTGAAACACAGCCACACTCCTTTGTTTCCATATTGTCTATGGTTACTTTTATGCTACAATGGCCAAGTTGAACACTTGGGACAGAGACCACAAAACCCAAAATATTATCTGGTTCTTTACAAAAAAAGTTGGCCAACCCCTATGCAAATATCCTCCCCATTTTAAGCTAGGTTTTATTAAAACCAAGTACACAAGAATTAGATGAATACATATTGTATTGCATTTTTCCAAAGTAATTACTTTAAATAATTACAAAATTTAGATCCCTTCGACACTGACATTGTCCTTCTATAAACCTCAGAAAGGATGAACAGATGCAATCTTCAGCTATGTAAAAGTGTCACTTTTATGTTAACTGAGTTTCAACTGATTTCCTTAATTCATATGTTTTAATTCTTATTTAAAAGATAAGACTATTTCTCTTGCTTAACTATGGAAATAGATAGTTATCACAAAGAACTTTAGTGGTATCCTTAAAAAAAGGAAAATCTTCCAGTTATAAATAAGTCATGGGGATATAACGTATGGTATGGCAACGTATGGTATGGCAACTATAGTTAATAATACTGTATCGCATATTTGAAAGTTGCTAAGAGAGTAAATCTTAAAAGTTCTCATCATAAGAAAAAAAAATTCTGTAACTATGTATGGTGACAGATGTTAACTAGATTTTTTGTAGTGATCATTTCATAATATATGCAAATACAATAGTCCCCCTTATCCACAGGGGATATACGTTCCAAGACCCCCAGTGGATGCCTGAAATGACAAATATTACTGAAGTCTACATTTACTATGTTTTTTCCTACACGTATATATTTGAGATGCGCCAATAAAACTAGGATGAATTTCTTTTTCCTTCTTCACAATTTCACAGATAGAAGATTTGTTCTTAGCAACCTCAGCACACGATTATTTTTTTTTTCTTTCCTTATTAAGTCACGAACTTGCACATTTTCACTTACAGGAAGCAGTTTACAGCTTCTCTTTGGCATATCCAAATCACAGCATCACTACTCTTTCACTTTGGGACCATTATTAAGTACAATAAGGGTTACTTGAACACAAGCTCTGCAATACCACAACAGTTGATCTGATAGCTGAGATGGCTATTAAGTGACTAACTGACGGACAGTGTGTACAGCATGAACACATGGGACGAAGGCATGATTCACATCCTGGGTGAGAAGGAGCGTGATGGTACGAGATTGCATCACACTTACTCAGAACGGCACACAATTTAAAACCTAAATAAAAATTGTTTATTTCTGGAATTTTCCATTTAATATTTCTGGACCACAGTTGACCACGGGTAACTGAAACAATGAAAAGCAAAACCACGGATAAGGGAGGACTACTGCAGCAAATCATTATGTTGTACGCTTGAAACTAATATAATGTATGTCAATTATCCCTCAATTAAAAAAAATTGAGGAAATATTGTGTTTCCCCCCAATTGAAAATGTATGGGGGGGCCGGCCCCGTGGCTTAGCAGTTAAGTGCACGCGCTCCGCTGCTGGCGGCCCGGGTTCAGATCCCGGGCGCCCACCAACGCACTGCTTCTCTGGCCATGCTGAGGCCGTGTCCCACGTACAGCAACTAGAAGGATGTGCAGCTATGACATACAACTATCTACTGGGGCTTTGGAGGGGGGAAATAAATAAATAAAAAAAAAATTAAAAAAAAAAAAAGGAAATGTATGGGAATCAACTTCTCTAATAATAAAAAGTTAAACCGAAAATAAATAATTTCGAAAAACAAAATTTATTTTAAAAATATAGCTTTATTAGTACCTAGCCCAAGACAAATAGACACAAAAATTAAATGCAGAATTCCCAGCTTTAATAATAGGTTAGCCTTTTTCACAAAGATGGTGCCAAAAGCGAAGAACGAAGCCCCTGCCTCTCCCAAAGCTGAACCCAAAGCAGAGGCTTTGAAGGCCAAGAAAGCAGTGTAAAAAGGCATCTACAGCCACAGAAAAAAAAGAGAAGATCTGCACTTCACCCACCTTCTGACTGCCCAAGACACTGCAGCTCCAAAGGCAACCCAAATATCCTCGGAAGAGCGCCCGTCAGATAAACAAGCTTGACCACTATGCCATCATCAAGTTCCCCCTGACCACTGAATCAGTCACGCAGACGACAGACGACAACAGCACACTTGTGTTCACTGTGGATGTCAAGGCCAACAAGCACCAGATCAAACAGGTTGGAAGGAAGCTCTGTGACACTCACGTGGCCAAGATCAACACCCTGATGAGGCTTGATGGAGAGAAGGCGGTGTACATTCGACTGGCTCCTGACTATGATGCTTTGGATGTTGCCAACAAAACTGGGACCATCCAAACTGAGTCCAGCTGGCTAATTCTAAATACAAGCTTTTTTCACTATAAAAAAATAAGTAATAGTTTAACTTATTCATCTCCACATATTTTTCCTCTAACCTCTTGTATTATCCTACACATTGCCTTATCCTACTAATCACCTGCCTCCCAACAAATCATCTAATGTGCTCAAACTTGGCTCTAGGTGAAAAAAAAAAAAAAGTCAATATAAACTAACAGACTAACACTGGCCTGGCAGTTTTCATCTCAAGTAACTCACATAACTAAAATCACCACCTGCTACACTACCAGAATCATATTGGAATATCCTATATAGTTCCTTGATGGTCACAGCAATGTCTCCTACACACTTCCACAAGGTTTCTGGCCACTCTATGCAGGTACTTTTAACAACCCCCAGAGGTCAGGGAATATCCAGTTAAATTACAATTTTTTCTTATGGGAGATAATAGGGAAACAACAGAAATAATCTACCATTTTACACAGGTTAACTAGTATTCATTCATAAAGTATGGTTCTATTACAAGATATGCTCTTTGCTCATCATCATACCCCCAGAACCTAGCACATTACAAAGTACATGGCTGGTGCTCCAGAATTATTTAGTTAGCGAATAAATAAATGAATTAATTATTCCAGTAAATATCAAGTCATAGTTTTTGCTTTATTTTATTCATCTCCATCAGTGTTTTCTCTTCTTTTCCAAATAAAAAATGATTCAAGTATTTAATAAATACATATAAAAAACATGTAACAGTTCTCTCAAAGCCCCTAGTTCACAATGGATATTAAAAACATAACGTTTAATTCGAGGGGTTCAAACTTCTCTAGAGGGAAGATACTGTAGATCTATTTTCAAATACTCTGCCTTGTTATGGTCTCAGAAAAATGCTTATCTAGAAAACATAGCCTCACATCACTTCAAGTAAAATAACCAAACATAGATACACATATCATGTACATCAAATTACCCCTAGTAATTAAGTTCCACCTCTGATACTTCAACGAGATAGACAATTGTATTTCTATGACTTTTACATTCATATTTACTTGCTAAGTAAATTTTATTTCCTAAGTAAATATTAAAATAGGCTTCAGCTATTTCTCCTTTCTTCTATTTTTAATGTCAAAAATATATAGTTCTATCTGTATGTCTGAGATCAAAGTAACAAGGGTACATCTATACATTATAATAGAAACCATAGAAACCACTTGTATATTTTGTGGACAAGGCACTATTCTAAGTACTTCTATTAATTCATTTAACCTTCATAATAACCCTATGACATAGGGACTATTCTTTTTTTTTTTTTTTAAAGATTTTATTTTATTTATTTTCCCCCCCAAAGCCCCAGTAGATAGTTGTATGTCATAGCTGCACATCCTTCTAAGTTGCTGTATGTGGGACTCGGCCTCAGGATGGACGGAGAAGTGGTGCCTCGGTGCGCACCCGGGATCCGAACCCGGGCCACCAGCATCAGAGCGCGCGCACTTAACCACCAAGCCACGGGGCCGGCCCATAGGGACTACTCTTATTCCCATTTTACAGATGGGGAAATAGTTCCAGAAAAGTTCAGGTACTTGTCCAGGGTCAGACAATTAGAAAGTGATCAATCTGGACTTTGAACACAGGCAACCTGGCTCCAGAATTCATGCTCTTTGCCTCTCTATTAATGGGTAAAAAGTTACAACATTGAATTTTTAGCAAGGGTTAACAGGTATAAGCTATAGAAAGTAAACCACACCAAAATTCAAGTTTTCTGTGGAATTACGTTACAAACTACATTGGAAAAACAAGAAAAGGCCTTGTGCCAGTGTATAAAATAATATTTCTGTTTGACAATGTATATATTAATTAGGAAGTAGAACTGAGAAGTCATAGTCTTTAACATCCATGTCTTTTGATTTCACTAGTAGCTTTTTATGATCTCTGTCATTCACGTATTCATTCAAAGACACGTTCAAGACATCCTTGAGTGAAAAGATAGAAAAAAGTAACAGAGAAATCCTCGTCCTCAAGAAGCTTTGCAACTCAGCTATGGGAAGCAAGACTCAAAGCAGTCAAGTCTACTTCCCAGACTTTACATCATAAGTTCCTCCACAACTGTATCATATCAGTTTTCGACAACAATATTAAAATTGACAAAGGACATCAAATATAATATAAATGTAGTGAGCAGTATCATGTTAAAAAAATGAAAACTTGCCTAAAACAGTAACATTACCCCTATAGGCTGAAAAACAGGAGTAAGTGTCCTGGGTCCACAGATACACTACAAGAGGCTCACTACACTATCCAAATTACATAAAGCACACACCCAAAGAAGCCGATTCTAAACCAATATGCCAACTATACATTTATTTTAAGAATTTTTGCTTGCCTCCGTAGAAGTTACAAAAGTTTTTTTGAAGGGTCTCAGAAATCCACAAAGTTTCAAACTGTCTTTTTTTCAATAAAATTTTCCATTAGCAATAACAAAAATAATGCACAGCAATTAACATTTATTAAGCATATACTCTGTCTGAGGCATTTGACTTACTTATCTCATTAATCTTCTCAACACCTAGGAGTTTAATTATACCTCCTCATGAGGAAGTTGCTGAACCAAGATTTTAAACTAGTTCTATTTGATTTCAAAGTCCAGGCTATTACTCACCGCCTATATTGTCCCACCCAAGTAGAAGTAATAGTAATCTTTTCTTAGAACTGTGTTGAATAAATACTTTTGTTACCACAACGTAAAATATTTTCAAATTTAAGAACTGGCACATTCTTCCTAAAGCTACAAACAGAAAAACACTAACAAGAAATATTAAGTGCCAAGTTATTCCACTTCAATTTCAGTGTGTCTATCTTTTAGTAAAAGATTTGAGATTATTCTATATTTTCTCAAACATGCCTGGCATAGCATAAGTAATCAATAAATATTTTAAATAATTAAATAATGCTCTCCTCTCTGTGAGCATGGCAACCATACAGCTCAGTTCAGATTTCAAATATTGCCCCACACTGTCCCCAGAAGTACATTCTCACTTCTCATACTCGTCACAACAAAGTTCTGATTTTTGGTTTGGAAAATATAGTTGCCATATCCATGACACTGCTCAAAATGTTTCTAACCCTCCAACTAATTTTGCTGTGCAAAATAAAAGCAGGATGATTAACAGTGCAAAAGTATGTTCCACTAGGAAACAGATTACTTGATTCAATACATAGAGTCATCCAACCTATTGAGTGCCTGTAAGTATGGGGCACTAGGTAATTTTAAGCAGAAAGAGAAAATTCTCAAGATTAATTTTTATGGTCCTTCAGCACTTTGAAGTAATAAAAAAAAATCACTTGGCAATTACAAAATAGCCAAGACTTGCCCACCAATTTCTTTTTAAAAATGAGCTTCACATACATTTCTGAGTACAGCACTACACCTCTACCTGCATGAGCTTCACATACATTTCTGAGTACAGCACTACACCTCTACCTGCTCTCTCAAAGTAAGCAACTGGACACCCTCCCACTCAGTTTCTCAAAGAGAGGGGGAGGCAGAATAACTCCCTCACTGTGAACCATTCAGCTAGATTACGTGCTTAGATACTTGGGAGATTTTAACTAACATTACCTATGGTCATCAGCCGTGGAGAAGCTACTAGACAGAAAGTTAAAGAAAGCCAGATGTATGCTCTGGGCTCTAACTAAGAGGCCAACAATGATTAAGTAAAATTCAGAGGGTACAGCTGCCAAAATAAATCTAAGTCTACATCTATAAAATTTTAAATGAATGTCAGAAATAATAAAAACTCTAAGAGTTCACGGAGTAGGAGAAACAAGTGTTTCAAACTTAGAGAGTAGGGGAAACAAGTTTTTTGTTTAGACATTTTTCTTTTTTATCAGATAAAAAGAAAGGTGAATGTCTACATTAAAAAAATTATAGCAGTCAGAGCCTACCTAACCAAAGCTGTTACTTGGAATTTTTCAACATTTTCATTTTAGAGGAATTAGGCAAATGATAGCATAATTTTTTTTTCTCCAAAGGTAACACTGAGTATGTCCTGGAGACACTACAAACTAACAAATCAACTACTATAAAGACAGCTAATAATAATAACGATGATGACTACAAAAGTCTGATTCTTCAAAAAGAGTTTCAATAATCTTCCATATGCTACTTCTACTAATGCTGGAGAGTGGACTAAAATACACTAAACTCTGAGCTCCTTAAAGGCAGAAATTAGATAAAACTTTGCATTTTATCTAGCACGTAGAAAGACTTTAATAAGTGGTAGATGAAGAACAGATATCGGATATCCTTGTTTACTACGGGAATTTCACTTAGGCAAAAATTTCTGTCCCCCAGGAAACCTGGTTGATGTTTCATTGCATTAAGAATATTTATTCCCTGGGCCGGCCCTGTGGCTTAGCGGTTAAGTGCCTGTGCTGCGCTGCTGGCGGCCCAGGTTCGGATCCCGGGCGCGCACCGACACACCGCTTCTCCGGCCATGCTGAGGCCGCGTCCCACATACAGCAACTAGAAGGATGTGCAGCTATGACATACAACTATCTACTGGGGCTTTGGGGAAAATAAATAAATAAATAAATAAAATTAAAAAAAAAAAAAAAGAATATTTATTCCCTAAGACTTACATTAATTATCCCCTTGCCCAAACTTTCTTTAAATTTTAGTTCAACAAGCTAAACAGATAAAAAGAGAAATGGTGTTAATTCATCTTATACCAAAGTATTGAAAAACAGTTCTGGGGCCGGCCCCGTGGCTTAGCGGTTAAGTGCGCGCACTCTGCTGCTGGCGGCCCGGGTTCGGATCCCGGGCGCGCACCGATGCACCGCTTCTCTGGCCATGCTGAGGCCGCGTCCCACGTACAGCAACTAGAAGGATGTGCAGCTATGACACACAACTATCTAGTGGGGCTTTGGGGGAAAATAAATAAATAAAATTATTTAAAAAAAAAAAACAGTTCTGTCACTAATTAAGGTACCTCTCACACTGCACATTACGCTTAAGGAAGAACCAACATAGTAGGCAGATGACTTTTTTTTTGGTAAGCTTTCCATTCTCTAACATCAGCACAAAAAATATTTAAAACAGTCTGACTACAGGAAATCTTTCCTTCCTCTTTTCCATTCTTACTAGAGACATAAGTCTTTCATTTCTTGTCATTTCTATTTTTTCATATTCAAGTTTTCAGAGCTGAAAATTGAGTATTTTCACACTGTGCCTTCCTTATGGGAATATCACTTTATGTAGAATAATTTTTGATGTAAGTATACTCTTTCTAAGGCAAGAAATTTCCAACATTTTAATACTACTATAGTTCAAAATACTGCATATATGTTTACAACAAAAAAAGTAAACTCTGTATTGTTAAAAGACCACTGATTATATGCTTTCCAAATTAACTGATATAGCTTTTACAGAGAATTCATCTACCAGCTGCCTCTCTAACAGAAAGAGTTTAGCAAAAAACTTTTAGCCACATTTTAAAACATTTTATCAAAAATTTTTATTATCATCAACCACTAACATATACATAAAGGGATTAGATTCTAAGAAAAAGAACCTTGCAAGGCCTCAATCAAATACCAGTTTCACTTAGCCAAATGTAGATCCTTCCACCAAAACAGCAATTCTCAAACTTTTTCAGCCCAAAGCCCCTTTACACTCTTAAAAATTATTTGGGACACCAGAGCGCTTTTGTTCATTTAAGTTATATATATTGATATCTCATATTAGAAATTAAAACTAATAAATTTTAAAATTATTTATTAAATTCATTTAAAAATAATAAACCCATCACATGTTAACATAAATATATATTTATGAAAAATACTGATAGTCTCCCCCAAAAAACATTAGTGAGAAAAATGGCATTATTTTACATTTATTAATCTCTTTATTGTCTGAATTCTCATATCTGCTTCTACATTAAGTCTGTTGCAATATACTGTTGTGGTTGAAGTACATAAAGAAAAAATGGGGCCAGCCCCGTGGCTTAGCGGTTAAGTGCACCCACTCCGCTACCGGCGGCCCGGGTTCGGATCCCGGGTGCGCACTGACGCACTGCTTCTCCGGCCATGCTGAGGCCACGTCCCACATACAGCAACTAGAAGGATATGCAACTATGACATAGAACTATCTACTAGGGCTTTGGGGAAAAAAAGGAGGAGGATTGGCAATAGATGTTAGCTCAGAGCCGGTCTTCCTCAGCAAAAAAAGAGGAGGATTAGCATGGATGTTAGCTCAGGGCTGATCTTCCTCACAAAAAAAAAAAAAAAAGAAAAAAGAAAAGAAAGAAAAAATGGCCTTAGATATGTAGATGGAAAAAGGAAACTTTTTTTTTTGAGGAAGATTGGCCCTGCGCTAACATCTGTTGCCAATCTTCCTCTTTTTTTTTCTTTTTTCTCCCCAAAGCCCCAGTACATAGTTGTGTATCATAGTTGTAGAGTCGTAGCTCTTCTATATGGGATGTCATCTCAGCATGGCTTGATGAGCAGTGAGTAGGTCCACACCCAGGATCCGAACTGGCGAACCCCAGGCTGCCGAAGCAGCATGAGTGAACCTAACCACTACACCACCAGGCTGGCCCCAGGAAAAGTATTTTAATAGGCTTTTCAGATAATTGTGGACATTCTTCTCTGACATTCCACCGAAACTCAACGAGCGGTGGTTTCTTAAAGATTAGTTGCAATGTGAAATCTAAAATCACATCAATTAACTATTTGTACTCTGTTACATTAAAATCCATTGGTCAGGGCCAGCCAGTGGCATAGTGGTTAAGTTCATGCACTCCGCTTCAGCGGCCCAGGGTGTGTGGGTTCAGATCCTGGGCATGGACCTACACACCGCTCATCAAG
The DNA here is from genome assembly GCF_020826845.1 of Diceros bicornis minor. Taxonomy (NCBI): domain Eukaryota; kingdom Metazoa; phylum Chordata; class Mammalia; order Perissodactyla; family Rhinocerotidae; genus Diceros; species Diceros bicornis. The sequence continues at coordinate 30,122,987 of NC_080775.1, forward strand.
CCATGCTGTGGCAGCGTCCTACATACAAAATAGAAGAAGACTGGCACAGATGTTAGCTCGGGGACAATCTTCCTCATGCAATAAGAGGAAAACTGGCAACAGATATTAGCTCAGGGACAATCTTCCTCACCAAAACAAATAAATAAATAAAATAAAATCCATTGGTTTATCTTGCCATTGAATGATTCTTGTACCCATCATGCAGTTATTTGAAAAATATTAATTCATTTAGTTATGCTTATCTTAGCTTCCAAACGTTGAAACATTTCATCATACAATAGTTATGTGCCGCATAAACATGTTTTGGTCAATGACAGACCACATATACGACGGTGGTCCCGTAAGATTAGTACCAAATAGCTTAGGTGTGTAGTAGGCTATACCACCACTCCATGATCTTCACACAATGACAAAACTGCCTCATGACACATTTCTCAGAACGTATCTCCATCATTAAGCAACGCATCACTGTATCAAAAAACGAAACACAAAACAAACCTAATATCACCACTGTTTTCCTCAGAACAGCCTTGAGATTGAGAAGCTATAAGATCCTGGTAGCAGACACAAGTTTTCAAAATTCTGATTTTCACTTGAAAGCTTGATTTTATCATTTGCAACAAAAATCAATTATTTTCCTTAAAGTGATGGGCTTATTTTGTTCATTTTTGAGAAAATGTCTAACAAATGCCCTGGTATAAATAACCAGTTTATCACTCATCATCCGCTCAAGTAAAATTGGTGTTCCATGAAAAAAGTGACTGGTTCAACTCACAGCTCAATCAAACAAGAATGTTAAATTTTTGATATAATTATTTTTAAGTATTTTTAAAAGGTATAAGTTAAACTGAGAATATGAAATTGTTTCTTCAATGTAAAAAGAAAGTTATCCTTACCTACCTTACAAAGCAGTTGTGAAGCCAACACGTAAGCACCTATTCTAGTGCCTGACACATTACAGATGCTCAACAATGGTTAGTTCCTTTCAACCTCCTCTCTCTCACTATGTTGGTTATTTTAATGAATCCTCTTTAGTTTTTTATTTTTCTTTCTCTCACTAAAAACCAAGTTGTCACTCACCAACTTTCTAACCACTTTTAAGTTAATGAATTCCACTCTGCTATAAGATAGAAAAACAGACAAAATAAGTAGTATTTAACCATAGGTTACAAAAAGAGAGCTTCAAAAATCAAGTATCTTGTAGAAACGCTCTGAGACACAAATTTAGAAGCCGATTCCTGCACCTCTTTCTTTAATGTACTAAGTTACATTCATGATTTTCCAGAAATCTGAGCTCAAGTGTTATTACACCATGCTTCAAAGTAACTGTTGTGATAAAATTATTTGAGTAGTCATTCTGAGTTTAAACCATCTGTCTAGCATTTACTGAAGCAATTGCTCAAGATATTCCACATATACAGATGAGATTTTTCTCAACAAAAATGCAAAAATGTTTCTACATCTGTTGTTTTTGTTGATATGTCACCTAGATGAGCAAACTCTTTCTTAGGAAGAAAACAGGGTGACAACAGAGAACATTTTTAATGTACACATTTTTTTAATGACTCTATTAAGATTATGTCATCTTTTCAACCATCTTTTGTATTGCTACAATCTACTACAATCATACTACAATTATATGAGTGTGTGTGTATATATATATACACACACACACACATATACATCTAAGTCTAAAGAGACAGAGAGAGAGAAATTTCCAATACCCCAAGTCAACTGACACTTTGACTTTAATCTTTAAAAATAATGGTCTAAGACTTTTTAAAATCATAGACTGAAATATTCATGCATTTAAGTCTATCAGAATCCATCCACAGATGTGAAATTTATATGCAATTGACCTTACACAGTATCCAAGAATTCTGAAACATAAAGAATACATTCATTCCATATTCCAAAAGATAGATATATCCCAATGTATAGCAAATAATTGTGCTATATGAATATTTATTGTTTTTGACTGCTTAGTATTCCCCTTTTCACATACTAGTACCACCACCATTTCTTTCTTTGGTTATCTGCTCTCCCATAAATGCTGTGCTTCTGATGGGACAGCCAATCATACTACCCTGCACACCTCATACCTTCTTTGTGAAGGGATTGGCATAAAATGCAATTCTGACAAATCAGGGTGCTCAACCTACCTACCAGAATTATTGGCCCAGAGATGAGCACAAGACTTAATTAAGCTAGGATGAGATGTCCCTGTAAAGGATTTTACATATGACATTCAGGCCTTTCTTTGGATCCAACTGTGATGATAAAAACCTGAAGCAGTCAGAAGCTATCTCCTGTGAATTAGGGTTCTCTAGAGAAAGAGATCCAACAGGATGTACAGAGAGAGAGATTTATTTTCAAGGAACTGGCTCATGCAATTGTGCAGGCTTGGCAAGTCCAAAATCTGCAGGGTAGGCTGACAGGTTGGAGACCAAGAGAAGAGTTGCAGTTCCAGTCCAAGGGCAGTCTACTGGCAGAATTCCTTCTTAATGAGGGGAGGTTCTATTCTCTGTTCTACTAAGGCCTTCAACTCATTGGATGAGACCCACCCACATTACGGAGGGTAAGCTGTTTACTCAAAATCCACTGACTTACACGTTAATCTCACCCAAAACACACCTTCACAGAAACAACCAGAATAATGTTTGACTAAATATCTGGGCACCATGGTCCAGCCAGGTTGACACATAAAAATCAACCAACACAAGTTCACCTCTTGTCAACTGTAGACATATCACATTAAGGTTTTTTTTAAAAATATCAGTATTGCCTTCACTATTCACAGATTATTTACTATTACATTATTTGTTGTCAAAAGTTTGCTGGCAGAAATAGGACACAATCTTTGGTTTTGCTTTTTTTTTTTTTTTTTTTTTACAGTTTTATTTATTTATTTATGTTTTTGTGAGGAAGATCAGCCCTGAGCTAACATCCATGCTAATCCTCCTCTTTTTGCTGAGGAAGACCGGCTCTGAGCTAACATCTATTGCCAATCCTCCTCCTTTTTTCCCCCCCGCCCCCAAGCCCCAGTAGATAGTTGTATGTCATAGCTGCACATCCTTCTATTGCTGTATGTGGGACGCGGCCTCAGCACGGCCGGAGAAGCAGTGTGTCGGTGCGCGCCCGGGATCTGAACCCGGGCTGCCAGCAGCAGAGCACGCGCATTTAACCGCTAAGCCACGGGGCTGGCCCACAATCTTTGGATTTAAAGACTACAATCTGAAGAGAGCAAGGCATGCACAAAGGGAATATTACTTTGCTCTTGCTATTTTACAGCACATAGAACTCCTCTCTACTTGAAATCTGGATCTTCAAAACTTCCTATGCTGAACTAGAATCAGTCTGGGAACTCTGTCCTTGCCAGCTCTCTCCCTGGCCTTCCTGGCAGTTGGTGTCAATGCCTGACCTGGTACAGAGTAGGTATAACGTGGGAGGACCTAGAGACTCAATCTCAGAAAAAGAGGATAAGGAAGACAACTATCATTTTGTCTGCCCAGCACCTCTCCCTTACTCTGGGAACACTGTATCAACTACTACTTTTGGAGAACAGTTTCTCCCCAAATTCCAACTATGCAATTTGGGTAGGATCCAATTACACCCCTGGCCATAAATATAAGCATACCCCAAGCCAAGCCAGATTCCTTCTCCAAGATTTTCTAAATTAGAACCAAGGGGAATAAAAACAGATACTCTAGTAGATAAACTAGAGATGTGACCCTAGCAGTTGCCAGCAACCTGTCTACAGTCATGGGGAAGAAGTCTGTCTGGAAAAATGATAGAATCATGGAGAGAGAATTGGAGATGAGAAATAGAAGAGATAAAGGGAATCCTGACAGTGAACATGGCC